>NC_134140.1:72231078-72536655 GCF_033958435.1 Carettochelys insculpta
GCCTCAGCCTCTGAACTGAGTGTGTCATGAAGCTCGATAAGCCATAGCTTGTGCCTGGGGACAGAAATTTCCATACAGAATAAATTAAGACAGTTTGTCAAAGTCATGTAAAAGTGTGTGCATAGAACAATATTCAGTTGTTCAACTTTTGAGCATCTCTGATTCCCTATCCTGCACTTTTGTGCAGACAGAAACTCTGTTCATTTATAACGATCCCATTCTCCAGCATAACAGGAGAAAACTCATTTAATTCATACTGGAGAGAAAAGATGTCCGTAAAGCAGAAGTAGGATGAGAGACAGAGAACGTTTCAAAAACAGGTTTGTTTGTTTTTTTAATTTGGCTCAGTTTTACTCATCTTGTACCCTGATGTTACTTGACAAATGTAAAACAGAAAACATGGGATGAAAATTTTAACATGCAAAAGCTTGGGAATGTCAAAGTGGGACGCTTATTTCGAAGCTGCCCCCAGCTATACTGTCTCTGCAATTCAAAGCCTGTTTGCACAGCTGCCATTATGGTAATAAGGTGCTGAATATGCACTTTAGTGCCTCATTAGCCTGCTTCGAATTGCCTCATTACCATGGCACCTCATACAGGAGAATGGCAGTGTGGCAGCAGCCTTGGATATTAAACATTTGTGAATATAGCATAAGGCTGGCTTAAGGCCCTTTGCAAGAGTCAATGAGACCTGCATTCAGGGCTTAAGCAGATCGTACGCATAACAAGGTGAGGACACCTAGGACTTCACCGTTACTTGTTGCATTTGGAATTTCACAGAAACACCAGGAATAGAAATTTGAACCTCATACTCCTCCAGAACACATTCTGACACCATAACTAAACACGAATCTTTGTGTTATAAGTACTACGACACACAACACAAAATCTAATTCTATTCAGCAGAAGGCAGTCAGTGGGGCCAACAGCCACCTCAGTCCCTGGGGCAAGGTGCAGGGGCGGAGGGTCTTGGCTCCATGCCAACAGAATGGGCAGGGCTAAGTGTGGAAGGGATGGGACAGAGGTCACTGAGTGCTTAGTGGGTCCAGACCACAGCACTGGCCCCCTGAACCACACAAAGTAGCAGTACTCTGGCAGTTCATAGGGGCCCAGGATGCCGGAGGCAACCACTATCGCTTCTGTGGCAGCCGCAGCCAGCCCTCTGGATCCCTTTCAAATGCCAGGTCCCTGCATGCATGCCCCCCATTATCCCACCTCCCTGCCACCAGCAGGCCTAAGGGCAGTAGTAGTATGCAGTGTTTTCCCCTTGGAATCACAAATCATTTTGGAATTTTTCCCTAATTCTCCCTCCCTGCAACTAAGTTGGTGCATTTGAAATGGTATTCACACCACCAGAGAACACAGCTTTTACTATTTTAAAGCAATATTCATTCCTCTGAATATCTATTGAAAGCTGTGGCCATGGCTCTTGGCTCTTCAAAATGAGCTGTTGATGGCTACAACATTCATGAGTAATGCTACACTCATAGTAGGCTTGAAAATGAGTCAGGGGAAATTAGGGAAGGTGTAATATTCTGAATAGTAAAATAATAACTCTAGTAACCTATGAATTCTAACACCTTTGGATATCATGTAACTGGAAGATATTTAAGTGCATCTTATTTCACTCAATAGGAACAAACTGATGTATTACACTTGATTGTAGCAAACACCAGAGCACTTGTGCTGTCATCGTATTGACACCCAGTTTGCATCATTTGTGTTTTGTTGGGCACATGCCTATTTTACCAAAATGCTTAGAAGTAGCAGCACTAGAATATTAGGAGCTACTGCAGGGAAAAGCTGGCCATTTTCAGCTGTTCCAGATTTTCTGGCCTCAGTCTCGCAAAACCTTTGTGCTGCCTTTTGCAGCCCTTCAGAATAAACAAATATTTCAGCGCAAAACAGAAAACATTCTTGGATGCTCTGGTAATATTGTTCTGCACATTTTATTTTTAAATTGAGGCAGGAAGGTCACAAACAACCTGAAAAATAAAAATAAACCTTAGTACCTCAAGTGAAGAAAAGAAGAAAACCCCTGCATTTATGTATAACTGTTCTAATACACAGTGACTACATCAACGCTAGATGATTTTTCTGGAAAAGCTGGGCCTCTTCCACTCACAGAAGATTCTTTCAGAAAAACGTGTGTATGGACAGTCCAGGAGCCCTTTTTTTTGAAAGAGGAGTCCATGATGCCAGCCAGCTGGAACACAGAGAGGCCCTAGCTAGCTCTATCAGAGCTCCCTGCATCCAGCCAATTTAAAGATGCAGGGACCCTCGAGGACCCAGTGGCAGGAAGCTGAGAGTATGGAGGCAGCAACCCATGATACCATTCATACTCTTCTGGTCTCTGCCCAAAGAGAAGACACAAAGGTGCTCCTCACAATTCACCAAGAATCCCGTCTTCTAAACTGCTCTCAGATGTAACTATTTCTTGTCTCCTCCATGGGCCTAATTAGTCCCCCCACTAAAATGCTGTTCCTTATAACTTGTAATAACTAAAATGGGAAAGGGTTTTCCAACTCTCAATTTCCTGTCATTCAAAATGCTGCAATCACCTGTACTCAAAACACTTTGTGCATATGGCCCTAACTCATATCTGAAAGCGAAACATTTCTGAAATTTTAAAAATTTGTTCTCTTTCCAGTGCAAAATGAGACACTTTTTGGATTTTTTTGGGCGGGTGGGAGGCAAAAAATACAAGAGCCTGAGGAAGAGGAAAGCTATAAGTAACGAATTTTAGAATTTTAAAACTAATTTTATATACCTAATGCACTCCTACATTGCTATCTCTGAGCAGTAGTATAAGGGGTCTCTTATGCCACAGTTCTGTCATGCTTGGATGGGTGACATATTTGGCTTTGCATATTAAAATTAGACTATACTGCTCAAGCCGCATTAAAGTAACATGGAAACTAGCTGTCAGTCTCTGATTTTAGGCTTCTATGTACTATACCCTCAGAAAAATCATCACTGTTTCATTGAGATGGCTAGCACCGAGGAGTGGGGGAAATTCAGATGTGACATGTCAGTAAACACGTTTAAGTACAATCATCAGAGGGCCAACTGTGGTCAATCATACCCAAGAACCTTTGGACTTCAGTGGGTTTGCACAGACCTAGTGAAGCCAGTTTGGTTTCAGTGTATTCAAAGTGAGAGAAGTTCCCCTCATTTGTGAACCTTCTGAATCACGTGCTAGGAAAAATGGAGCTAGATTTCTTTGCTTGTTGTGACAACTTCCCCCCTCAGTCCCCTGTGGGTCCCTGCGCTTCCTGTCGGTTCTCTGTTGTTCCTCAGAGACTCAGGGAGACATCTTATCTGCCAAGGTCTTTCCAGAGGCAGACATCTCCGCTTAGCGAGCCATCCTCATCATAGGCACGTCAAGAATGGGGAGGAAAGTCAGTCCCCTTGCAGGCCCTCACCTGGTTCAGTGGAGAAACCCACTGGGGAAGGGTAGGGAGAGTCCAGACCTGCCCTCTACCCTGGACTCTGACCCAGGGTCCCTAAGAGGACAAGAGGCAGCTGGTAGGGCCTTCACCCCCTGCCCTGATGTAGCAACCTCACCCTGTGCCACTTCACCCACCAGTTCCCCATGGTACCTCCTTGCTCTGCTCTGCTCCAGCCTTCTCTTCTGTGTGCCTTCCAAAACTTTCCCACCTGCTACCAGGTGGAGAGTTTTTTATAGGAAGATCAGGGCCTCAGTTGGCCATGAGTGCTGATTAGACTCAGCTGTGGCTGACTCCTAACAAGGCCCCAGCTGCCTCCCCTAATCGGGCTTACTCAGGGAACAGAAAAGCATTAGTCCACCAGCCGGTATATCTACCATCTTGCAGGGTCCTGCAGCCTACTGGCAGCAGTCTGCCACACTGTATTATCACAGAATCAAAGAATCATAGAGTTGGAAGGAACCTCAAGAGGTCATTGAGTCCAGCCCCCTCTGCTTCAAGCACGATCAACCCCCACTAAGTCATCCCAACCAGGACCTTGTCAAGCCAGGACTTAAAAACCTCTAGGGCTGGAGATTCTACCATCTCTCTAGGCAATGAATTCCAGTGCTTCACCACCCACCTGATGAAGTAGTTTTTCCTAGTATCCAACCTACACTTCTCCTTCTGTAACTCCTTGTTCTGCCATCTGTCATCAGCGAGAACAGTTTCACTCCATCCTCTTCAGAGCTCCCCTTCAGAAAGTTGAAGGCTGCTGTCAAATCACCCCTTAGTCTTCTCTTCTTCAAACTAAATAAGCCTAGATCCTTCAGCCTCTCCTCATAGGTCATGTGTTCCAGCACCTTAATCATTTTTGTTGTCTTCCACTGAACCTGCTCCAGCTCGTCCACATCCTTTCTATACTGGGGAGCCCAAAACTGGACACAATATTGCAGATGTGGCTTCACCAATGGCATGTAGAGAGGAACAACAACTTCTCTAGATCTGCTCAAAATGCTCCTCCTAATACAGCCCAATATACCATTGGCCTTTTGGCTACAAGGGCATACTGTTTATACATATCCAACCTTTCGTCCACCATAATCCCTAGGTCCCTTTCTGCCGTACTGCTTCCTAGCCAGTTGGTCCCCAGCCTATAACAACGCTTGGGATTCTTCCATCCCAAGCACAGGACTCTACACTTCTCCTTGTTGAACCACATAAGATTTCTTTTGTCCCAATCCTCCAATTTATCCAGGTCACTCTGAATCGTATCTCTACCCTCCAACGTATCTACCTCTTCCCCTAGCTTGTTGCCATCCGCAAACTTGCTGAGAGTGCAATCCAGTCCCTCAGCCAGGTCATTAATAAAGATGTTGAACAACACTGGCCCCAGAACCAAGCCTTAGGGCACTCCACTTGAAACTGACTGCCTTACAGCTATTGAGCCATTGACCATTACCTGTTGAGCCTGACCATCAAGCCAGCTTTCTATCCATCTTATCGTCCATGTATCCAACCCTTACTTCCTTAACTTATGGGCAAGAAAGTTGTGGGGAAACTGTATCAAAAGCTTTGCTGAAGTCAAGGCATATCACATCCACTGACTTCCCCATGTCCACAGAGCCTGTTACTTCATCATAGAAGATAATCAGATTGGTCAGGCACGACTTGCTTTTGGTGAATCCATGATGACTACTTTTGATGACTTTTCCCTCTTCCAAGTGCTCCAAAATGAATTCCTTGAGGATCCCCTCCATTATTTTCCCAGGTACTGAGGAAAGGCTTGCCAGTCTTTTGGTCCCTGGATTGCCCTTCTTTCCTTTTTTCAAGATAGGCACAACATTTGCCTTTTTCCAGTCATCCAGAATGTCTCCTGATCTCCAAGAGTCTTCAAAGTTAATGGCCAAAGGCTCGGCAATGATGTCTGCCAATTCCCTCATAACCCCTGAGTGCATTAAATTCAGACCCATGGATTTGTGTAGTTTTTTTAAATAGCTCTTAATTTGAAAATAAGTGATTTCTAAAAAAAATATGGGGACAAATTCTCACCCCTCTTACTACATTACATCTAAGTTCAGATGCATTGGAGTTTGTTAGTGATGTTAATTTTTAATAAATATCAAACAGATTACCTAAATTTCAGGATTTCCAGACAAAAGAGCCTCTGACAACTTTAATACTTCCACAGTTACAGTATTCAGCACTAAAAATATCATTACAAAACTCTTTCACTGAAATGGAGCCCACAGAATTTTGGAGTGGGATATAAACCATTTCAGATAATAAATCAGCAACAATCCCCTTTCTAATTCTATCCATCTATTTCTTTCCTACTACACTACCAATCACTGTACCTAGTGACCACCATTTGCACCACCATAGCAAAAATAGCCAGAAGAACAATAAAAAAAATTATACACTGACTTTCAGTTTTTTCAGTGCCTTCTTATTACCTCACATTTGGGTTGAGGGGAAGTTGAGTGACTTCAAATCCCCAATAATCTCAGCTAGAAACATTTGCAAGTATTAACAGAATTTATGAGGCTCAGTTTCAATAAACTTAGTTCAAATGAATTGTTTGATTCCTTTTTCCCAATGCCCCTTTTCTCTCCACTCATGCCTGTGGGAGCAGAGTACCGTATTAGTGATTCTTAATCCATCTTGCTTTACCAAATGAGCTTCAATATGTCTAGTGTAAAGCTGACTAGGCCACTGCCCTAGCAACTTGCTTTCTTGAAATACTCTTGATGAACTCCCTCCGCCTTCCACTAATCCACAGAAAATAATTAGGCATGCACAGCAGGGCATTCAGGACACTTGGACATCATCCAGAACAGCCTTATACCTAGACCTAGGAGGGAGTCACCATAAGTATTTGAACACTAGCTATGGCAAAGGTGACAGCACAATAATTGCCCTGCTGAAGACTTCCAAAAGAAATTGAAGGCTGCAGCATGTGTGTTTGGGTTGGGTACACGGTATCCTTTCATCACTTGAGAAGAAATGCATTCCAATGTTATTTAAGTACATTCAGCTTAAGCCTGAAGTGATTATGTATTTGTAATAGCATTAAACACGTGATTACAAATGAAGCAGTTAACAGATAGGAGGCCTACAATTTGCAAGTTCTTTAGTTAAAACATTTCAGCTACTCCTTCACCACTCACCAGAGAGACATTTAAATGATAAAAGACTTCAGACCTGATCATGCAGTCCTCACTCACTTAAAAAGCCCCAAGCTGATAACCCACATCGTGGCATGCTTACCTGTTTCATAATGCACAAGGTTTAATATCAAGCAAAAGCATCTCAGACCTGCCTTCAAGTCTCATTACAAAGGTATCCATGCCACACAGAGCCCAAAGCACATCCTTGAAATGCATTGTAAAGCTCTGTTGCCTATCTCTGGGGACAAGAGAGAGACCCCAGCTCACTAATACATTCCAAATCTCAATTAACATGTTTATGCTCTATTTTTGCAGATTACAGTGGACCTTTACTGGGGGGATTTTTTTTCCTTAAACTTAGATGATGAGTTTTGGAGCGTGACTTGGAGATCAGGCCCACATGCAGAGGGAATAGCCACGTTCTATAGTACATTGTTTTTAAACTCTTAACAAAATTGAAACTGGTGCTGCCAATGAGAGCAAATCTCAGTAAAGATGTTCTCTTTCTAACCCACTCCACTAAATAAATAGGAAATGACTAGCACTAAATGAATGACTTGAGATATGTGTTTGAGAAACGTTTCTTGGAAACAATTTACAAGTCAATAGTGGGTTTGTTTTGTCTAATTTGGCTTTTCCAGCTTATTCTGTTGTGTTGCTGGAGTACAATCAGCTAATTATGAAACACATGCAGAATTACAGATCTGTGGTTTGTGCTCTAATCCAGGCTTTCTGCACACACAGAACAGCACTATTCCAAAGTAAAGGTCAGCACAGGCAAACAAGGTCAGACCACTGTGACTTAAAAAGTTGAGCGAGTCAGATGATGAAAAAAATCCAGACATTTTAGTTCCTGCAGAGCTTCAGCCTATGCTTCCTTATATTGCATCCAAGAGCCTCAAAGCAAAATATTAGCATCCTATTTGGTCACTTTCAAAGTTTGAAAGTAGAAAGTTTCCTGGTTTTTAGAAAGACTGTGTAAATGAAAATCAGTCAGCAATAAGTAAAATAAAAATCTTGGAATACAATAATGGAAGGCTTTATTCTTCCATTTTTACATCCAAAGTCGGCACGATGCTCTCCTCATACACATAATGTCTGTGTATGAATCTTCACATAAACAAACAAAACTAAAACAAAATTAAAGTGTCCGAAGAGGCAAGCAACATAATGTAAAATGGCCAGGCTATACTACCTTTCCCTTTAGGAAGGGGCATGTAAATGTAGCTGTTTGAAAATGAATATTCAGTCTCATTTGCTGATTTCAAAATGAAAATAGCCATTTAGCCAAGGTTTCTTCGAAAGGGTGCTCTGATTTGGAAAGCACCCTTTTTCCCAAATTTCAGCACCTCATTTGCATAATGGCTAACAGGATATTAGGGTGCATTAGGAGGAGCATTATGAGCAGATCTAGAGAAGTGGTTGTTCCCCTCTAGTCAACACTGGTGAGGTCACATCTGGAATATTGCATCCCATTTTGCCCCCCCCCAGTATAAAAAGGATGTGGATGTGCTGGAGCAGGCTCAGCAGAGGGCAACAAAAATGATTAAGGGGCTGGAGCACCTGACCTATGAGTATAGGCTGAGGGATTGGGGCTTGTTTAGTTTACAGAAGAGAAGACTGAGGGGTGATTTAATAACAGCCTTCAACTTCCTGAAGGGGATCCCTCAAGAGGATGGAGAAAAATTGTTCTCAGTGGTGACAGATGGCAGAACAAGGAGCAATGGTCTGAAGTTACAGAAGGTCGTGTAGATTAGATATTAGGAAAAACTACTTCACCAGGTGGGTGGTGAAGCATTGGAATGCATTACCTAGAGAGGTAGTGGATTCTCCATCCCTAGAGGCTTTTAAGTCCTGGCTTCACAAGGTCCTGGCTGGGATGATTTGGATGGCGTTGATCCTGCTCGAAGCAGGGGGCTAGACTCCATGACATCCTGAGGTCCCTTCCAATCCTCTGATTCTATGATTCTAGGGTGACCACCTAGCCCATCAAAAATGCTAATTTTGAAATAAATATAGCTGTGTAGCCAGGGTTCCCTCAAAAGGATGTCCCAATTTCAAAAGCAAGAAAATTTGAGAAGAGTGCTTTCCAAATCGGGTCACTCTTTCAAAGGAACTTTGGCTATACAGCTAGTTTCATTTCAAAATCAGCACTTTTGATGGGTCACATGGCTGCCATTATGTGAACGAGGCACTAAATATTCATCTTGCACATTCAAATGGCTGTATTCACATGCCCCTTCCAAAAGAGGAGGATAGTATAGCCACGGCAAATGAAAGTTCTGAAATTTGAAATAGATGTTTTACAAGAAAAGGATGTGGGCTAGTGTTTACTTGAGGTCAGAAAAGGTCAGTAATCAACTGCTCCCTGCCAATGACTTTCTGCTTCACCTTGAACTAACCCCACCCTCTCTGTGCCTCAGAGGTAATGACAGAACTCTCTTAGAATTTTGGCTAGGCTTAATGAAATAATAGTAGCAAATACCAGCTCCTCAGACAAAAATGTTACAGAAACATAAACCAAACCTGCAATTGTGCAGTTGCTGAGCTGGAGAGAATAAGATAAAGAGGCACAGAAACGTAGGTCTGGAAGGGCCTTTGAGAGGTCATTTTCCTGAGCTGAAGCAAATCCAAGTAAATGTAGAGCATCTGTGGGAAGTGTTTGTAAATCTGCTCCTACAATCCACTGATGATGGAGATTCCAAAACCTCCTTTGAAAGCATATTTAACTACCTTAGAGTAGAAAGGGGTTTTTTTTTCTAATATCTAACCTAAGTTGCCCTTCCTTCAGTTTAAAACCATTATTTTTTGTCCTTCCTTCAGCAGCTATAGAGAATTTTTGCTCACCATCTTCTTTGTAACAAACCTGAACATATTTGAGCACTGTTATCAGATTCCCCACTCTACCTTTTCATGACTAAATATGCCCAGTACTGTCCGCCTTTCTTTACAGATCATTTTTTTCTAAGGCCTTTATCATTTTTTTGGTTTCCTCTGAACTCGCGATTTGGCCACATTTTTCTTAAAGTGTGGTGCTCACAATAGTCCGACAGAGGCCTGGTTGGTACAGAGTAGATAGGACAATAACCCCTCATGTTAAGTAACAATTCCTGTTAATACATCCCAAATTTATTTAAAATGTTTCCCAAAAATGTCTTTTTGCAACTCAGTCACATTTTTGCCTCATATTCAATCTGTTATCACGTAGGCCTACTGCCTAGCCAGTTATTTATCATCGTTTAGATGTATATTTAATTTTTTTTTCTTCCTACGTAGTGTTTTGCATTTCTCTTTAGTGAAGTACATCTTGTTGATTTTAGACCAGTTCTCCAATTCATCCTGAATTTTCAACCTATGTTCCAATGAGCATGCCTCCTCTTCTAGTCTAGTGTCATCCACATATTTTATAGGCATACTCTGCACTCCATTACCTAGGTCATTAATGAAAATGTTCAACAGACCTGGAATCAGGACAGATTGTTGCAGGACCCCACTAGATACTTGCTCCTAGTTTAATAGTGAACTATTAATAACTATTCTTTGGGCTCATCTACACTACTCCCTCCTTCAAAGGGTGCATGTAAATGATCCAGATCAGTGAATTGCAATGAGGTGCTGCACTGCATATGCAGCAGCTCATTAGCATAATGCTCACCACGCAAACTTCAAAGTTGCTAACTTTGAATCGGCAGCAAGCAGCGTCGCCACAGGCACTTTGAAATACCTGCACTATTTCAAAGTTCCCTTACTCCCAAAAGTGCAGACAAGCCCTTTGAATATGTTATTTCAGCCATATGTTATCTACTAATTTAATCTAGATCACATTTCCCTAGTTTGAGAATGAGAATGTCCTGTAGTACTGTGTAAAACTTACTAAAATCAGAATAAATAATGGTCTTCAGTTTCCCCTTATTCCACTAGGACAGTAATTCTGTCAAAGAATGTAGGGCTGGAAGGGCATCTGAAGAGGCTCTCCTTGCTGAGGAAGGATAAAGTATAGGCCTGCAGCTGAAACCTTATGGCCATCAGCCCTTCAGGAGGGAAAATATTTTTACTTCTTGGCCAAAATGTTGAAAGTTTTGTTCTTGCGTATATGCTTACAGATATTCTTGTGCATTTGTCATGAGCTTTCTCAAGTTTTATTAACGATTTTAATGACAATTAGAGCAGATACAGGCACAAGCAGGTCAAATTCTGTGCCTCCTGAGAACTATGAGGGAGCACCTAACCTGAATTTTCAAGAGGATGGTTATTAGGAATCATGTATCCTTTCTGAAACACATTCTCTGTATTGCTCCATCTCTCTGTTTCAGTGCAGCTAGCTCATTAAGTCCTGTTTTGCAACTACAGTAACAATAACTTAACCTGTTCTGCTGTAAATATAAGAAAGTCTGCAGCTAATTTACCTGAACTCTTATCTCTGTGTAAAGTCAATTCTTTTCATCAAATATTTTATGTTTCCAATAGTGTTTCATGGAAGATATGCATAAAGGACTCCAGTTTTGCAAAGTATGACCATGCATGGCTGTGGAAAAACAAGTTTGTTTGTTTTTTTGTGATTTTTATGCTACACGCTAAAAGAAATCACTAACTGTGATGGAGTCCTGTTAGTACACAACCCTTCAGATATGATCCTTTTTGTTGACACACAACCTTCCTCTCCCCCATTAGCATCCCCAAAAGCATTCGTCTCTGCTGCTTGCACACTTGAAAGAGCCACATCCACCTGTCCCACTGACCTCTAAAGAGGAGTCTGCACACACCTGAGCAACTAGTACATGAAGGAAACATGCCAACAGCTGTGCAAATGAGAATCTCTCATTCTGTGGTCTCATCTTATTCTTCTTTCTGCCCATCTTCAGTACAGTTCAACACATTGTGATTGTAGGGTGGATGGCTTTCTTAGGGTGAGTTATGGAATAGGAGGAGGAAGAGTTAATCATTACCCGCAAGTAAAAAAGTTGTCAGAGATGCAAACTGTTAAGATTACAACTTTTCTCTCAGCCTAAGCGAGTTGGTATCTATTTTCTTTGACAGTGAAGGGTTAAAAAACAATCAGAGAAACAGTGATGAACCCTTTTAATTCACGAAGGGAGTTGGGTGGTAAACTTTAAGGATCAAATTCTGGACTATTCAACAACTATTTTGGAGGTCCATGAAGCACCTCATCTTGACAGCTATGCAACAGACCAAGAGAACTGATTTCTTCATGAGCCCCAGACAAACAGAGTGATTGGTAGCTAGGTGAAGAGCTAGAATTCAGAGAAATATGGACTATTGAATTGAAGGCATCAAGAAACATTGAAGGAGGCATGTTCTGAGCTACTTGAAATACAAACTAAGGTGTACAAAAACAAAGTAATTAATTCTTAGATTAAATAAACATCAAAAGGAAGGGAAAAAAGTAAATTGCTCCAAATTATAAAGTTCACCAAATGGTGATTAAGAACCATTAGTCTTTACAGGAGAGCATAGCTCTTCTCTGAAAATTGGGTTTCAGTAAAATGAGAGCACAGACACGTAGGCTGCCAATGAAAAAGTTATTTGTTTCTTGGTTCTGAAGATAATGAGGTGGTCTAGAAAATAAATTGCATCTGGAACAAAGGGATAATATTCTCAGAGTTCACAGACATAAAGTTTCTTAGGCATAAAAAGTCCCCAGTCCCTAGATGAACATTTATTAATATATTTAGAATTTTCTGAATATGTACAAAAAGACTTTTCTGTTCATAGTAGCTTTGAAAACTAGGAAGTGTGGTACAGGAAGACATAAAATAAATCCAAGTTGAGTTATCTTCCAAGAGAATTTAAACATAAAACATTATAATATTGAATTTTTGTAGACTAGAGATCATAATGATTATAGAATATCCGTGGAAAGAACTCCTGCATTTTTACGAGCATATTCTTCAGCTAGGACAGACTGCTTGAGGAAAAATTCAAAATATCCAAGCTAAGTCATTTCCAATGGCAGTTTTATAGTTTAAATAAAGGTTTCTAAGAGAGAGATTAACTATCCTGGTGTCTACTGTATGTTTCCTAAATGATTTGCATTGTTTGCTTTTGTTTCTTCTGTTTTGATTTAGCTGTGTCTGGTTTTCTTCAATAACTTTGAGAAATGGTACCTATACAGTTTGTATGGAAGCATCCAATATAATTATATTTTGTATTTTTACACATTTCTTTTGTTAATGTTAACACCTACTTTATATAAATTTGATTTCCTATATTTTGCTGTTTAAGGAAGACCAAGAATCATGATCATGATACCTGGGTTACATCCACTACCCTTCTCTCTGGATCATCACCTTGTGGTGAGTGGGCTTGTGTGTTCCAGTGAAGCTGAGAGCGATGCTGCAGGGAGTCTTGTGTTCCCAGCAGGGTCACCCATGGTGGCAAGATCAAGGGGGAGGGTCCAGACAAAGAATGATCCTACAAGTCCTCAATGGCAGAACAGGTGGAGGATAGCAAAGGTAATACTACAATGGCTGTGAACGCGGATGAAGGCTGCAGCCGAGAGAAGACTCCCAGTTGTTCTGGATTCCATGCCATTGGACCCGAAACAGAACAAGAAACTTTGGAATATAGAATACTCAAATTCTAATGGACAACCCAGACAGTGAGCAAAGGATGGCAACTATCGCCTGCAAGCTGCGATGAATCAACATCAATATCGATATGAAGTTTAACAAGACAACTAGACTAGATGGGATCCCCATTGAAGTCTTCAAAGAAGGTGGGCCTGAGCTCCACCAATAGATCCATCTCCTTTTTCTCAAGATCTGGGATAGGGAACAGATACCACAAGATTTCAGAGACACACTGATCATCAGTCTTTTGGAGAAGGGCGACAATTCAGACTGGGGAAACTGTCAAGACATCTCCCTCCTGGCAACAGCAGGAAAAATCTTAGCCCAAATCCTTGCAAACTGATTTCTGCCACTCTAAGAAAAAATTCTCTCAGAATCCCAGTGTGGCTTCCAACTATTCTGAGTAACAGCAGAAATGATCTTCACTGCCCGGCAACTGCAAGAAAAATGTTGTGAACACACCCAAGCCTTACATGTGAGTTTCATTGACCTGACGAAAGCATTCAATTCAGTCATTTGTAGCACTCTGTGGATCACCCTCTCAAATATCGTCTGCCCCAAAAAATCATTAGCATTTTAAGGCTGCTTCACAACAACATGCTGCCACAGTATTGAGCAACCACAGATCCCAAAGTGATCCCTTTGAGGTCAAAATGGGAGTTAAAGAAAAGCTGCATCATTGCTCCATCACTGTTTGGTGTCTTCATCACCATGCTTCACCTCATGGATGGCAAGATTCCAGATGGTGTAAAGATTGTCTGTAGCACGAACAAGAAGCTTTTCAATCTCAGGAGACTGAAGGCTAAAAGCAAGATCTCTACAACCTTGATCAGGGAGCTCCAGTACGCGGATGACAATATGTTTTTTGTTTTCTCCCACATCCCTTCAGACCATTGTAAGTGCCTTCACTGAAGCATACGAGAATCTCAGCCTCACACTGAACATCAAACGACCCAGGTGCTCCACCAACCTTCACTGATGGGACAATCTCATGCACCTTCTATTGAAGTCAATGGAAAACTGCTGGAAAATGTGGAGCACTTCCCATACCTTGAAAGTCATCTTACCACTAAAGTTGATATTGATGTAGAAATCTAGTATCATCTGAGCCATGCAAGCTCTGCTTTCACCTGCCTGAGATAAAGGGTCTTTGAGAAATGGGACAGCTGGCCGAAGACAAAGCTCCTTGTATACCGTGCAGTGGTTGTTCCAAGGCTACTATGTGCATATGAAACATGGACAACATACAAGCATCATTTGAAGGCACCTGAACAATATCAATGCTTCCTCAGGAGAATCCTAAATATCTCTTAGGAGGATAGGCGCATGAACACTAACATCCTGGAACAGTCGAACTTGACCAGAATTGAAACCATTATCATTCATCAACAGCTTCAGTGGACTGGTCACGTGGTTCAAATGCCTGGTCAGCACCTCCCAAAACAGATTCTGTTTTCCAAATTGGAGGAGGGACAGAGGAGCATTGGGGGCCAGCAGAAGTGATATAAGGACACGCTGAAGGCGCACAAGAAAAAAGTGCAGCATCAGTGTCAATATGTAGGAGAACGTTGCACAAAACTGTCCCCAGTGGAGACTGGTAATCTGTGAGGGTGTGGCACAATTTGATAGGTCCTGCCGCAGTGCAGATGAAAACAGGTGGAGAAGAAGAAAAGAGCACCAAAAACTGTCCTGTGCCCCTCCAACAGCTATTGACAGCTGCCTCTTCTGTGATAACATCTGCAGCTCTAGAATTGGGCTGATCAGCCATCAATGTACTCAGAAATAGGAGGGTGACATGAAGACATCCCACTCCTTATCGAGTGACCACAGAGAGAAAGAGAGAGAGAGATTGATCCGCTACGTTTTTTGAAATCCATTTTGATATATATTTGCTTACAATATACAGGAGTAAGATGGAGGTTCAATCTATCTAATCTGGAACTCTCATCTGGCAATATCCATAATCCGACACGATTTTAGTTAGCTGGATGACCACTTATCATGCATGTGGCCAAGTTTCCCGTAGCCTCACAAAGTTTGTTTCCAGACACCAGTTGTGTGTTCTATGTTGTTATTTAGCTGTAATTTACCCCGAATGTCTTCTAAGAGCCCAAGAAGCAGGGGAAGTGCTGTTAACTTGCTAGACAATACTGACCTCCTGTCGTCCGACAAATTCTCTCTTTCAGCACCAGCCACATCCCAAAGGTACCAGATCAGAGAGGTTCAACCAGTAGTTAAAATGGTTCTCTCCAGTGACAGTGCAAGTAGCTGAAGCTTCACTTCTATTCCATATTTGTAACCATTGAGCTTTCATTATTATGAATTACAGCCTCTGCCATGCTATGTATACATGGAAAAGGTTGTCCTGGCTCCACCTGAGAAAGAATCTGGAGAAAAAATTACAAGCCTATGGTGCTTGCATTTAATCACATATCTCCCAAATAGATGACATATGGAATGGTTCCCTGGCAAAGACCATGCGAGTCTGTGATATATTGATGTCTTTGTATTATCATTTAGAGAAATCTGAAATCAGTGGATTTAGAACAAAAGCAGTAAGGGTCTGATGTTAAAGCCTGACTTTTGAATTCTGGAAGGCTTTGCCATCAATCCAACAAATAATAAACAATTTAGAAAAAAGTGAATGGTAATGAATGTCTCGAGACTAGAACAGAGAAGAATAATTTACCCATTTCGTGCAACATTTCTGCAAGTTTGTTTTTATCACTGTAGGAATGTCCATGGAAATGTGAAAAGGGAGCCCATTAGTTTGCTAGAGGGAGCATGGTTGAGTGGGATGACAACAGGACTTCTCTTGCCTTGTTGAAGACCAGTCCTATTAAATTGCTTCTAAGTCTCAGGAGACTTGATGACATGGGCAACCACCACATTCATTTGCTTTGTTAATCTGAGCCACATCAGAACCTAGAATGCCAGGAACAAAACGTCAGCATATTGTGAACACGCTGTGCCAGCTAGTCCCAGAAAATAATTATTTAGTTTGTACGTGTATATGGTGCAGCTATCTATAATCTCTAGGTGGATTTAAAATAATAGTTAAAAACATCCCAGGACATCACAGAAGCAGTGCTGCAGTGGCTACTACAAATAACTCACCTCTCCCACTCATTTGCTGAAGAAGTAGTCTAGGTAAACAGATTGGTATGATCTGCAGTTCAAGAAACCTAAGTATTCCTAGGAGCAAAATAAAGCATTGTGACCTCCCTCCAAAAACATCCTGCCTCACCCTCAAGACAAACATATCTGGAGGCTAGCAGTTCAGTTATCTTAAATAATTTTAGCTGTCTAGGCATGGAGCGAAGTGGGGTGGGGGGGTGGTTAAAGTGAGCTGAGTCCAGACCGTAAAACGAATTTATAGATCAGTGTCTTGAATTATTGATGTACGCTCTAATCCTACCAAGAAATACTTGACTTTAAGGATGTGAGTAGCTCCAGGCATGCTCTTTCTTAAAGTGAAATATGTGCAATGAGACTATGCAAGGGCAGGGCCTTAATGCAAAATGAAATGCTGCTGTTTTGTTTTCATTTTTTCCTTAATTTACCTAAAAGCATTTGTACTGAAAGTCTGAAGGCATGAAAAAGCAGAAGAGAAGCAATACTCAAAGAGTGCAAATTTCAATGTGATCTTAATGGAATAAGATGGGACAGCTAATTGTATTAAAACTCACCCATGTTTGGTGAATCGGTCCCAGAATATCCTCTTCAAAACACAACTACTTTGGTTCCAGATTTTAAGGCAACGCACAGAAGCAGCAAAGCCAAAGCCCATGGCAGCTACCATAATTTTGTTCAGGATTTAGTAATTTGGTATGAACAAGATGTTATGCCCAAAAGTCCACTATTGCAGAATTACATACAGCTGCATGGAGAACATTTCACTCAAAGGTATTTCTAATAGGAAACTAAAACTAAGGTAAGAGATTTGTAGCTTGGCAAAGATATATGCCAAATTACAAGGGTGTGGGGTGTAGTTTAGAGAATACTCTAGTTCAGGAGTCATCAATCTTTCTGAAGTGGAGTGCCAAAAATGACTATGAAGCACTTCATTAGGCTAATTCTCCCCCACGGCAACTTCAAAGTGTGGGCATGCATGTAGCCACGGGCACTTTGAAGAGCCCATGCTACTTTGAAGCACCTTTACTTAGAAGCGCACTTTGAAGTAGAGTGGGCACTTTCAAGTGCCCACAGCTACCCGCATGCCAGCACATTGAAGTTTAACACTTCGAAGTTGCCATGGAGGAGAATTAGACTAATGAAGTGCTGCATATTCACTGCAGCACTTCATTAGTAATCTCCCATTGCCCTGATTAACATACCCCCTTTGTAGTTGGGGGCAAGTGTAGACAAGCCCTAATAGCCCTACTTACAAAAGCTTCATTAATACACAAATTAAGATGCAGAACTCTACTGTTTAGGTGATGGTTGTAGCAGTAGCTGGTCTTTTGTTAATCCACAGGCAGCAGGGGTTTGAGCAAGCTCCTGGTTGCTTGGGGGCAGCGGGTGGGGCTGAGCTCCCACTTTGTATGCTAAATGAAAATCGGCTGCATGCTACTCTTGGTATGTGTGTCGGAGGTTGATGACCACTGCTCTAGTTCCTTGACAATGCTGTATTATTCATAATTTATTTATAGCAAAGGTTCATTTCATTAAGGACTTTTAATATTGTAATGAGTTTAACTGCAAACTTGTGTGTGATTTCCATATTTTTGTCTTAATGTAACAAAAGAAAACTGGAAAGTAAACAAATTTAATTATCTCTTGACCCATGAGTATTTAAAGTGGGTCTGTAAGAGGCATATACATCTCTCCTTTCTTGATGCACATCAGAGAGTGAGGGTGATGCAAGGGTTGAATATTTTTTCATGTGAACACTATTTCCAGAGACCAATCCATTTCACTTAGGATGCACACAACTGTTCTCCATTCAACAGCTTCATCCACCATAAGAGATTTTTGAACACCCTGTTGGGATATTTTCCATGACCTTACAGCAATGACAAGCATAAAGAAAAAGAAAAAAAGGCTCTCTCTTGTCTTTGAGAATTGATGACACCACATTTTATCACCATTCTTTCATTCTTCAGCTCAACAGTTCTCCTTGTTTTCAAATTCTGCATTCACATTTGCAGCTTCAAGTGGTTTTTTGAAAGATAGATCAAGACAAATATTTTTCAAGAGCGAAATATGACCGACTCAAATGTTGCTTTTCTTGCCACTTGCTCTTTTTCAAAGTTATTGGGTTTCAAATTTCAGATTAAAAAGGAACACTATCTTCCCTAATCCTCTTTCAGTTGATGGAATATAGATCATTCAAGACATGAAATACAGGCAAATTCTTTCACTCTATATAGAATTTTAAATTAATGAGGTTCCTTACGGTAATCTGAGGTCTGTCTTAAATGACCACTCAAGAAAAAGACAGATAACACACTGTTTGCATAACAGCGTGTGTCCTCAGCCCTGCCACTCTGTGCTAGTCCTGGTCCCAACTATTTCTAAATTAAGCTGGCTTCCAGTGGCTAAAAAGGGCCACTACAACAGCCTAGCACAGATACATCCTGCCCGCACTTTTTTCTCCCCATCTACAAACACTTCAACAACTACAAGGAACGTGATGGGAGTAGGAGTCACTAGTGCGCACTTATATCAGAAGAGGTTCCACTGGGGGATCTTCTGACATCTGGTTATGGTGACTGTTGGTCTACTGAGAATGAGCAGAGCAGCAGAAAGGTATTTCAGAAAGACGGGTTGGAGGATTTAGCTTAATATTTGTTAGGAGAAATTTTGATGTTTGTTAAGACAGGGTGATGCCTAACCAAGATATCACTGTATTTTAAATTATATCACATATTAATCTCACTGTATCTTGTAATTATGTAAAGAAAACAGATTCTTATATGACTCATAATGCAAGCCATTATTTATTAACTGAGTATGTGTTTTCCTGCTTTAGTCATAAGTCTGAGTGCTACCTTAACTACAGATCCACAAAGGTACCTCTAAAGGATTTCCTAACTGTTGATAATTCACATGAAAAGGTAAAAGAAAACTGTCGCCAGAACAGCTTACCGTATGCAATTTGATGATCAAGACAGAATGCCATTTATTCAATATTGTAAAAAGAAAAAACATCAATTCTTTACTGGTCATAACATCTGCTGCAGGAGTATCTGAAAAAGCTGATGTTTTTTAAACTGTGCACCTGAAGGGTGTCTACATTTGTTTCACTGCTCACTATTATAATGTTATTTCTGGAAATGGAGTGTGAAATTCTGCATCGTTCAATGTATATTTAAGAATGATGCATTTCACAAAATCACTTCAATTTCCAGCAATTTACAGCACTTTCCTAAGAACAGAAAAAAAAAACCTTATTTATGAGACATAGAATATGTACTTCACTATTAATGGTTCATTATATATTTGAAAGATTTCCTGAAATTTGCTCCTAGGTACTACAGCACAAGACTTTTTCCCTTAGCATGCCTTATGGTAGGCCAAAGAGGAGTGATAAACCTGCTAAGGTTGAAGTTATCATTTCGTCTGTCCTTCTTTCATACTTTCTTTTAATCAAAGGTAGTCTTAATTTGTTCAACACATCTCAAAGTCTCCTCTTAGTTTTTCACTCATTGTATATTCTCAGTAAGGGCTTACAGTTTAACTGCATTGTGCTTAGTGTGGCACATCATCATAGCAACAGATGACATCTACTCAGGGAGCTTATAACCAAACTAGTCCGAGAAACAAATAAAATAGACTTAACATCCCTTGCTCAAAATTCAAATTTCCATTCTTCTGGCAAGTCTGTGATATCCAAGTGTTGGCTCTGCCTGTAATTTCAGCTACCGTAAAATGAAGAAACTGCTTGTGTGCACGCATGGGCAGGCAAGCAGGAGGGTAAGGATAGGAAGGGGAATAATAAACTAAACATGATTGAAAATAAGTTAAAGACTGAGTGGCAGATGCTGTAGTTTTCGGAAAAAAATGCACTGATAATCACAGAATCACAGGGCTGGAAGGGACCTCAGGAGGTCATCTAGTCCAGCCCCCTGCGTCAAGCAGGATCAACCCCTACTAAGTCATCCCAGCCAGAACCTCGTCCAGCCAGGACTTAAAAACCTCAAGGGATGGAGAATCCACCACCTCTCTAGGCAACGCATTCCAATGCTTCACCACCTGCCTGGTGAAGTAGTTTTTCCTAATATCTAACCTACACCTTTCCCTCTTCAACTTCTGACCGTTACTCCTTGTTCTGACATCTGACACCACTGAGAACAGTTTCTCACCCTCCTTTTTAGAGCTCCCCTTCAGAAAGTTAAAGGCTGCTATTAAATCACCTCTAAGTCTTCTCTTCTGTAAACTAAGCAAGCCCAAATCCCTCAGCCTATCCTCATAGGTCTTGTGCTCCAGACCCTTAATCATTTTTGTTGCCCTTCGCTGAACCTGCTCCAGCAAATCCACATCCTTTTTATACTGGGGGGCCCAAAACTGAACACAGTATTCCAGATGTGGCCTCACCAATGCCGAATAAAGAGGAATAACTACTTCTCTAGATCTGCTCGAAATGTTCCTCCTAATGTACCCCAGTATGCGATTACCTTTCTTGGCTATAAGGGCACACTGTTTACTCATATCCAGCCTTTCATCCACCATAACCCTAGGTCCCTTTTCATCGTACTGCTGCTGAGCCATTCGGTTCCCAGCCTGTAACAATGTTTGGGATTCTTCCACCTCAGGTGCAGGACTCTACACTTCTTATTGAACCACATCAGATTTCTTTTGGCGCAGTCCTCCAATTTATCCAGGTCACTCTGGATTCTCTCTGTACCCTCCAACATATCTACCTCACCCCCAGTTGTGTGTCATCCACAAACCTGCTGAGGGTGCAATCCAGTCCCTCATCCAGGTCTTTAATAAAGATGTTGAATAACACCGGCCCCAGAACCGAGCCTTGCAGCACTCCGTTTGAAACAGACCGCCATCCAGATATTGAGCCATTGACCACTACCCGTTGGGCCCGACCATCAAGCCAGATTTCTATCCATCTTATAGTCCAAGGATCCAATCCATATTTCATTAACTTACGGACAAGAATGTTGTGGGAGACCGTATCAAAAGCCTTGCTGAATTCAAGGTATATCACATCCACTGACTTCCCCATGTCCACAGAGCTTGTTACCTCGTCATAGAAGCTAATCAGATTGGTCAGGCAGGACTTGCCCCTGGTGAATCCATGTTGGCTACTTGTGATCACTTTCCCCTCTTCCAAGTGTTTCAAAATGGATTTCTTGAGGATTCCCTCCATTATTTTCCCAGGGATTGAGGTAAGGCTGACGGGTCTATAGTTCCCTGGATTGTCCTTCTTTCCTTTTTTAAAGATGGGCACTCCATTTACCTTCTTCCAGTCATCCGGTATCTCCCCCGATCTCCAAGAGTCTCCAAGAATAATGGCCAAAGTTTCAGCAATGACCTCTGCCAATTCCCTCAGTACCCTGGGGTGCATTAAATCCAGACCCATGGACATGTGCACATCTAGTTTTTCTAGATAGCTCAGAACTTGTTCCTTCCCCACAGATGGCTGCCCTCCACCTTCCCATACTGCATCATCTAGGACCGTCAAGGGGAAGTTGACTTTGTCCATGAAGACTGAGGCAAAAAAGCATTGAGTACTTCAGCTTTTCCTGCATCATCTGTCACTAGGTTACCTCCCTCATCCAGTAATGGCCCCACACCTTCTTTGATAACCTGTTTATTGTCCACATGCCTGTAGAAACCCTTCTTGTTACTCTTCACCATCCCTTGCCAGCTGCAGTTCCAATTGTGCTTTCGTTTTCCTGATTACTGCCCGGCATTCTCCAGCCGTATGTTTATACTCCTCCTTAGTCAACTGTCCACATTTCCATTTCTTGTAGGCGTCCTTTTTGAATTTAAGCTGACTAAGGATTTCCCTGTTAAGCCAAGCTGGTTGCCTACCATGTTTGCATTTCTTACTACGCAGTGGGATCCTATGTTCTTGTGCCTTCAGTAAGACTTCTTTAAAATACTGCCAGTTCTCTTCAACTCTTTTCCCCTTCATCTTCGTTTAACAAGGGATCCCGCTCATCCGTTCTCTCAGGGATGAGAAGTCTGCTCTTCTGAAATCAAGGGTCTGTATGTTACTGCTCACCCTTCTTCCTTTCATCCAGATCCTGAAATCTATGACCTCATGGTTGCTGCAGCCCAGGTTCCCTCCCACTTCTATTTCTTCTACTAGTTCTTCCCTGTTTGTGAGCAGGAGGTCAAGTTGCACACGGCCCCTGGTCGGTTCCTTCAGCATTTGTACAAAGAAGTTATCCCCAACATTCTCCAAAAACTTCCTGGATTGTCTGTGTGCTGCTGTATTGGTCTTCCAACAAATATCCGATGATTAAAGTCTCCCATGAGAACCAGGGCCTGTGATTTGGAAGCTTCACTAAGCTGCCTGAAGAAAGCCTCATCTATCTCCTCTCCCTGATCTGACTGTCTGTAACAGAAACCAACTACAACATCACCTCTGTTACTTTCACCTCTAAGCTTAACCCAAATACACTCAACTGGATTAATTTAATTTAATTAAGAAATGTAAATTGAAAGTATGATAAACCTTGAATAGAAAGAATAAAAATAACCTTGTACTCAGTAATTTGCTCTAACGTATTATTAATAAGCAGCATTTTGTGCTTCACCTCATATACTGTTAAGTAACAGAACTTTTTCAATATTTATATAATTAAGGATAAAATTCTGTTAACTGATGACTGAAATAGAGTAACGGACAAAGGTGGGCCAGTGAATGGATACAAAGTGTTTAACTAGTGTTTTTTGTATACACAGTAATCCACAGATTTCACTTACCTTAGATTCAGACAATTTCAGGCTCTTTTTCTCAGGAATAAAAATAGTTTTAAATTAAATATTTAACAAGGCTTTTTTACAGATAACTATCCTACAAATGGATACTTGGGAGTCACCAACCCCAGTCAGTAACAGGCAGGGTGCATCTACATTTGCATTCCTCTTTCGAAACAGGTATCCAAATGTGGTACAAATCTGCATATCTGACACCTGATTTGCATATTCTTATTTTGAAATAACTTCTTTTGAAAGAAGAAAACCAATGTAGACTCTGCTCTTTCGAAAGTAAAGCCCATCTTTGAAAGAATCATTCTTCCCATTAAATAAAGGGAAGAGGATTCTTTCCCTTGTAAGGGGAAAAAGGATTCTGTCAAAGATGGGGTTTACTTTCGAAAGAGCAGCGTCTATACTGGTTTTCTTCTTTCGAAAGAAACTATTTCGAAATAAGAATATGCAAATGAGGTGTCAGGTATGCAATTTTGTACCTTAATTGCAGTTTTGATATACCTCATTTGCATACCTCTTTCAAATGAGGAATGCAAGTGTAGACGCACCCATAGTGTGCAGCTATGTTATTATTCACTAAGTGAAATACACACACATACATTTCCCACAGTATAAAGGTCCTTGGCTACGTCTACACGTGAAACCAACATCGAGATAGGCTATTTCGATGAATAACATCTACACGTCCTCCAGGGCTGGCAATGTCGATGTTCAACTTCGACGTTGCGCGGCACCACATCGAAATAGGCGCTGCGAGGGTATGTCTACACGCCAAAGTAGCACACATCGAAATAAGGGTGCCAGGCACAGCTGCAGACAGGGTCACAGGGCGGACTCAACAGCAAGCCGCTCCCTTAAAGGGCCCCTCCCAGACACAGTTGCACTAAACAACACAAGATACACAGAGCCGACAACTAGCTGCAGACCCTGTGCCTGCAGCATGGATCCCCAGCTTCCGCAGCAGCAGCCAGAAGCCCTGGGCTAAGGGCTGCTGCCCACGGTGACCATAGAACCCCGCAGGGGCTGGAGAGAGAGCATCTCTCAACCCCCCAGCTGATGGCCGCCATGGAGGACCCGGCAATTTCGACGTTGCGGGACGCGGATCGTCTACACGGTCCCTACTTCGACGCTGAACGTCGAAGTAGGGCGCTATTCCGATCCCCTCATGAGGTTAGCGACTTCAACGTCTCGCCGCCTAACATCGAAGTTAACTTCGAAATAGCGCCCGACGCGTGTAGCCGTGACGGGTGCTATTTCGAAGTTAGTGCCACTACTTCAAAGTAGCGTGCACGTGTAGACACAGCTCTTATCACATAATCGAAAAGGTCTTTCAGCTATATAGATGAAGCCACCTTTACGTGGGCTCATTAGCACTGAGTCCTGCAAATGATCATTTTACGTGCCTTAGAGTCAATCTGTCCCATCCAATGCAGAATATGTACCTCCTTTTTAAGTCCCCACATTTGAAAGTCGGGTCCCATTGTGCTGCAATCCAAAGGAAGTTTCAGGGTAAAGAAATGCACCAGCACTCTTACAGCAATGTGTTCCCCATCAAGTCCCGCCATGTACGGAGTACAGCCATCTATACACTCTGAGGCAAATTACTGGTAGCGGCTGAGAGTAGGGACAAGGGCTGCTGTAGCAATCCATTCCTCCCACTGACACCCAATGCTGCTCCCAGCAGAGTCCCTACACATCTACAGCACTGAAACTGCACGATTAAACTGGTAACTTAGCATGGTGGGCAAGGTTAGCACAATTTTAAATCAAAGTTAGTAGGTTTACTTTTCTTTTTTTCCCCACCTGGTGAACGCTTGATTTTTTCAGGTAGGCATAGCACACAATAATGTTCCTCATCTGAAGTGGCTAGATTGTTACTGAAAATCATATGACTTTTCAAGTTTGGCCCCTAACTTAATCCTATGATACTGAGGTGAGTTGCAACTACTTGCTGTACTATAGGATTAGGAGTAGTCTCCAGTTCAGGGGTCAGCAACCAGTCCCAGGCAGAGTGCTGAAATTTTAGGGATGATCACCTCAGCATCCCATTGGTCACACCTTCCTAGGGTTCTCATTTGTAAAATGAGGCAAATAATATTTATTTCCCTATGAGGATCTTCTGAAGCTAAATTTCTTAATTTGTAAAGCATGTGAAGAGTCAAAATGAAAAATGCTATATGACTTAGGTGAATGGAAGCTTTGCCATTAAATTTAAGTGTAGGACTGAGCCCTGTAAATCCCAACTATAGGTTAAACCTCTTTAGTCCAGCACCACGGGACCTGGCTGGTGCCCATCGAAAGAATTTGCCACATCACAGGTGGTCAATATTTTCTAGCAACCTTAGCATACTTCCACTGCCCACTGGACTCTTAGAAGATATTTAGGGGTAAATTACTTCTAAATAACATCACAGAACACTGTCAGCCAGGACTAGTGTCTCAAAAAAATATACGGGACCACAGGAAACTTGGCCACACCCCTGATGAATGGTCATCCATCTAATTAAAATCATGTCAGATTATGGCTGTTGACACACAGGAGAGTGCCCAACTAGAGAGGTTCAACTTGTATTACTCGTTATTTAGCTGCATTGATAGCTTGCTAAGTGGAGCTGGGGGAAGAAAGACAATTCTGATTCACAGATCTTTTTATTTTTTTTAAAAGGGTAATATTAGCAACAAAGGGCATGGAGCATAAGCCAGAATAAAGAAAGAGCAGGCTGAAGAATATTTAGTTAAGTTAAGTGTATTCAGGTCAGCTGGGTTGACTAACATTCATCCTACTGTAAGAAACAAGTGGAAACAATCTTAGACAATTCATGGAGGATTGGGATGTCCTAGGGGACCTAAAGAGGGAAGCATAGGGGAGACGAAAAAGAAACACAATTATAGCTCAAACTAACTGGGAAACCTGGAAAGATACTGGAACACAATTACACAATCAATTCCTAAACTCCTAGAAGTTAAGAGGCTGGTAAGTGATAGCCAATATGGATTTATCAAGAACAAAGCATGCCAAACTAACCTAGTTTTCTTCTTTGATAGTTACTGACTTTGAATACCTTAATTACACTATGTATAAGAAGATGTGTACTATTTCACCTCCTCCTTTTCTCCAAAAAGCTTAAACTGAAATTTCTAAGGGGAAAAGCTGAAAAAATACATTACAGCATTAATTCTACTAGAAAGCAGAAGGTCACTCAGCATAAGCTTTTTTCTTTTTTCTTTTCTTTTCTTGTGCACATGGTTTGCATTGTCAAGATTTGGATTTAACTCACCATATAAATCACTGACTTGCAAACTGATTATTTTTATGTCGTCTAGAGTTCAAATATAGTTTCTGGGATGACAAAGAGTAACGATTAACTTCTACCTCTAGCTAATGGTGTGTCTTTTTTAGCGTAGATGGAAGCAATACAGGACAAAGCATTGAAATGCATATGAAAGATTAATTGAAGGATTAGCACACCCATTACACAGGTGTTGGTTTTAAACTGAATGTGCCACTGAAATAAAATATGTGTAATTCAGTCAAATTCCATTCAACAGTGCATTCCTGCTTTTGATAAAAGCCAATGGTGTTGCAAGGGTAATGGAGGCTAGAACTTAGTCCACTGAACTTTCTTTCTATAAACTATGTATCAACTCTTTCTAGTGCAATTATATTATTCATATTTTGTTCATTTTTGCTCCTCTCATTGCTATCATCTTTTTATGCTCAGACTGCCTTTTTCATATTCACATCTAATTAATTTTACAAGCAGTGAAATGAAAAGCAGAGCAATGATACTTTAATTTAGCCAATGACTAACTTATGTAATCACGTCTCCATTCCCTTACTCACCCATCCTTACGCCTAAATTGCTTGATCCAACACCCAATGGGGCCGTTACCACTGAGTACAGTGGAAACTTGACCAGTATGGCCTATATCCTAGATTGAGAGTTCTCTGGAGCAGGGGCTATATTAGTTGTTTGTACAGTGCACAGTATAGTGGGATCCTAACCCTCATTTGGAATCCATAAATTCTACAACAAAAATATTTATAAATAACAACTACAACAAAAGTGTTTGGTGGCCACTCTCAGACTGTAGACTCCTTCAGCTTGAGCTGGGCATATATTGCTCAGTTCAAGAGCTAGCATGACTTTCATTTTATGAGTGCAACAAAATTTCCTCCATTTTATACAAAGTGGGTTTGGTTCTTGCTCTCCTGACAAATTGCCAACGTAGCCCTCCAGTTTGAAAAGCTTTCACTCAGTTATTTTAATATTTTATTACAGTATTTTTCACTCAGTTAATTTTAATTATTAAAGATCATAAAATTTAAACTTGTTTAAATACAAAACCAAAGCTATAGTTATGTCAAACATCTGATCTGTCACTCCACACTTGGATCATTTTATTGCACAGACGTTCTGTGGTCCTCAGAGCAGGTTAAACCCAGGGACAAATTTAAGACACAATAACTGCCTTACCCCAGACTTACCTCACTTTTGCTACTTTCAGTGAGATCTTTATGATCAGTTTAGCAAAAAAGTTTGTAGTCAATTGCCACTGGTTTTACAATATATGTATATAGGTTTAAATGAAAAGATGAAAACTTCCCAGGGGTAGGCTCTCCTTACTTATTTGGATGTGGTTTTAACTACAGCAATTACAGTTCTTCTGTAGGAGGATAGGGCTAAGGCACAAAGGCTTAGCACTTGCTCTCTGCATATGAAAAGTGAGGAGGGATTAGGGAAGTGAAATATTCTCCCCGAACTCAATGTTAAGAAGCACAGCTGCCCTCACTCCCTTTTTACACACACAGTTGCTATTCCAATCTGTGTGACAGACCCTCCATGCTATGTGTGATGGAGTTACTGGGTATGTGGAAACATGGACCCTGTGGCTTGCTCCAAGACCGTACCCCTGTGCTTGCATATTGCAACCTTCTGGATCTCAGTTCTCTCTCTTCTCTCCCCAGCTTGCTGCCTTCCCCAGAATGGAGCTGACCAAGTACCCCAATTGTCCACTTCTGCATAGGAAGCAGAGATTCAAACGTGAAGGAGCCATACATAAATCTGGAGGATGCTCTACCACATAATCACCACCATCGTGGACCACAAATTTTGTGGCCAAAAGACTATTCACCAAGTGGAAAAATGTATAGTATGTTGGTGCAAGAGAAAGCACTGAAATTCCTCTGTATGACTAGGGCAAATGTTACGCAGTTACACAGAGCTGAGCAAGAAAATACAGAGATGAGACAAGAGGGCAAAAAGTTAATGGGGGAAAAAGATGACATAGAACGATGTGTTGTGAAAACAGCCTATCCTTTACCCTCTCCTCAAACCCTTCTTATATCCTTAAATAAGTTATTTTAATAAATGTTCTCTAACGCAATTTTAGAACAACCTATGCCAGTGTATCGTGCATTGAAGTTACAGCACAGTTTTCTGCTACATTGAGTTTTATGACAGGCATTTGTATGGAAAGGTTTTGGAGCAACTCTGCTTCACTCAGCCAATTTATGCTGTTCACTTCTTGTGCAAGCACCCTGAAAAATGATCCATAGAAAAGTAAAGCCATGTAATATTAGAGAAGTACAATTATATCCCAAGGAATAAAAATGATTCATTCTTTGAACTTCCCTTGTGAAGAGGTTTTTGGAAGTGAAAATGGAGATAGAGCAACATAAATCAGTGGTCAATACAGCCAAGGACGCCTACACATCTGTTTAGTTTTTATTTTTGTTAAAAAAACAGATTTATTGGTGCCAGTGACTGTTCATGGTAAGGTAACAGAAATTAAACTAATCTGGATAGCAACTTACATCAAAGGATATCAAAATAATATTTATCGTAAGTGAAATGTAACATTTCGTTTTAATTCTGTTCTTGCTGACTAGAAGTCCCACTTACCTGCCTATGAAACCTTTGAAGAGAAGTTGCTACAGTCAAACAGGGTTCTGGTAGAGCTTGGCACAATTTAACAGTTCATCCATACAACACCTCTCACCTCCCTGGAGCACCCACTCATACACACTTACATAATGCATATACATCATGACTAAAGCCAGGTATGGCCTAAAGCACATAAAATAGTTTGTTCTAAAAGTAACATATTTCTACATCAAAGCAAGTCACTGTATTTACAGCACACATTCTAAGCTCTGCAGATGGAGTTTTGCTTGAAGATCTTTTTGCTGACATACATTAAAACGTTCAACTTGTCAAATAATTTGTCAAATTAAAGATGTATTAACAGGAAGATCTGTTTGATCATGTGCAAGAATTCTAAGGCAATAGTAATAGTTGTTCCACAGGACTAGCGCTGCCATTGCAATGATCTCGTCATACACATAATAAGTCTTTATTCTTCAGATGCAGCCAGGCATAGTGAGACATTCATAATCTGCAGATTGTTGGCTCAAAGGTCTAAAACTTCTTCATTTTGTGTTTGTCATGGAATAGCACCATAGGATTTCTCTTTCAACAACAAATCCTGTTTCTCTTTTGCCATTACAGAAATTCTTACTTCCAGAAAACAAATTATTCTGTTCTTTCAATGGGTTAGAAAACCCTTTTTTTTGGATACTACTTCCAGCTTTCTTTCTGATTAGCTAAAATGTATAATTAACTCATTCATAAAACGTTCCAAAGAAATACAGGTTAGCAGCAGTTATGATTCTACTATTGAAAATGAAATCAGTAATTGGCATTTCAGATGATTCTACTCATGATTATTTCTATTTCCCAGAGGACCAAGATTTTGATTTACAACAGTTCTGTTAAATATCAACTCAGTATCCTATCAGGTTCAGTGCAAAATAAGAGCACATCATCAGGTATAGTTTACTTAACCAACACACTTGACATTTTCAGTTACTTACTATCCAAATTCTGAGTGTACTAATAATGGTGATAAATAACATATTTCACGCTTTTCAATATGCTGGTAAAATGAAATCAATTACATTTCCAGAGATGTGGTTTTCCAGTTTCAAAATATTGGTAAACCATCAGGAGAGATGAATCCCTACACAAGAACAGACCAACCTCAGAAGACTTTTCTATTTCATATGTCCCTGTACAGTCTTTGCATGCATTGTATCCTCAACACAAAACCAAAGCAATTTTAGTAAGATATAAGGACAGCTTTTTGAGTGTGTGACTGAAGGAGCATGTTTTTTCTCCTGGTCCAGGTAATTTTCAGAAGGAAGAACAGTCTGCAAGGTCACTTCCACTGAATTTAACTGATTGAATCTGCAAGCATCTATGACAAACATCAAGCTGGAAACAAAAGCTTTTGTAGTTTCCCTGGAATCATGCAATGCCCTCTCATCAGCTTTGCAGAGACAGTCAAGCACAGAGCTTACATGTCATCAACATGTCCATTCCCCTGGGATAGGTGTAAGCGTGAGTCTGAACTAAAATATTTCTGGTCATATAAGTTCTGCTTCCAACTGAATCCAATATATAAAACATTTGTGCTAATAATGTCAGTAAAAAATACATCTTCCTTCCTCTCCATCACCCATACTCTCTTTCCCTCCTCCTTAGTTTCTGGCATAGAGGTTCTTGCGTTATTTTTTGGTGTGAACACTATCTTGATATTTTATACTTTTGTATCGTATATGAAATCCTTTCTTGTTGATTGTATCATCAGTATGAAAATGGAGTAAAACAGCATCCCCAGATGAATAAATTTCTTCTGGTGGCTAGAATAAATAAGGACATAAAGTTATTTTTCAATATTTTTTCTCAATTAAGTTCTTTCTTATGGATTTTTTTTCATTCCTCCTTAAATAGTACAAGTTAATATTACTGGGTCTAACACCATCAGTCACAATAGATAGAACAGGCAGTGTAAGGTCCTTGCCTAACATTGTAAAACAAAGCAGGAACACATTTCAGAGACTCATACAGAATTTTGCCTGTACAATATAGCGAAAACCATACAAACTTGCAGAACATCACATTAGAACAGACCCATAATCTATCTTCTTCAGTAGCCTATCTCTGACAGCAGTCAGAATCACACGCTTGAAGGTGGAAGATAATCCACAGTAGGCAGATGTGAGATAATCTCACTCCCAGAAAGCCATACCCTAACCTCTCAAGAGAAGCATCCTGAAGTATAAGGCTTTAAACCGCTCCCCCCCCCCTTTTTTTTTTTTTTTAAGTATAAACTATTATAACTTGATATTCTTGTTATCCAAGGAGCTGGACTCAGTGACCTCCTGAGGTCCCTTGCAGGACAAGGATTCCATGGTTCTAGGATTCTAATCTTAAATTCCTGGCATAAACATCATGTGACAATCAGTTCCACAGCTGAGCTAAAGAAAAGCATTAAAGTTGCATAAAAAAGTATTTCCTTTATCAGTTTTGAATTTGCCCTGTTTCCATTTGATTGGCTGTTTTCTCTGTCCAGTATTATGAGGCAGGGATCAGGATGAGATCACACTAGTCATCCTTTCTGTGATTTCTTCTAATTCTGCTGCATGTCCTACAGAATGACCAGTGTTATACAAAGAAATCTGGATGAAGGTTAACTATTGATTTATATAATGACAATATATAATTTTCCATATTAAGCTCTACTTCTTTCTTACAGCAGTCTAAACTTTTGTTTTTCTCACTGCTGTCAACTCAGTGATCAGTGTCATATAGAATCACAGACTTCCAGGGCTGGCTGGGACCTCAGGATGTCATCTAGTCAGGAGCCCTTCCTAAAGCAGGATCAACCCTAACTAAATCATCCCAGCCAGGACTTTGTCAAGCTGGGACTTAAAAACCTCTAGGTATGGAGATTCCACCTCCTCTCTCGGTAACGAATTCTGGTGCTCCACCACTCTCCTGGTGAAATAGTTTTTCCTAATATTCAACCTACACCTCCCCCTCTGTAACTTCAGACCATTGGTCCTCGTTCTGCCATCCATCACAACTGAGAACTGCCCCTCTTTCCTCTTTAGAGCCCCCCCACCCCTTTCAGGAAGTTGAAGGCTGTTATCAAATCGCCCCTCACTCTTATCTTCTGCAAACTAAATAAGCCCAAGGCCATCAGCCTCTCCTCATAGGTCATGTGCTCCCACCCTTTAATCACTTTCGTTGACCTCTGCTGAACCTGCTCCAATGCAGCCACATCCTTTCCATACTGGGAGGTGCAGAACTGGATGCAATAGTCCTGATGAAGCCTCACCAGTGCTGAACAGAGGGGAATAACAACTTCTCTAGATCTTCTGGAAGTGCTTCTCTTAATGCACCCTATATGTCGTTAGCCCTCTTGGCTACAAGGGCACATTGCTGACTCAGATTTAGCCTCTCTTCTACCACAGTCCCCAGGTCCTTTTCTGCAGCACTGCTACTTAGCCAGTCAGCACCCAGCCTGTGATAATTCTTGGGATTCTTTAGTCCCAAGTGTAGGACTTTGCACTTGTCCTTGTTGTACCTCATCAGATTTCTTCTGGCTCAATCCTCCAATTTATCTAGGTCACCGTGGACCCTATTCCTACCCTCCAATGTATTTACCTGTCCCCCTAGCTTAGCAAATTTGCTGAGGGTGCAATCCAGGCCCTCATCCAGGTCAATAATAAAGAAGCTGAATAATACTGGCCCTAGAGCACCTCACTTGAAACTGACCACCCACCTGACACTGATCATTACCCGTAGGGCCTGACCATCTAACCAGCTTTCTATCCACCTTACAGTGAGAAGGTATCCAATCCATACTTCCCCAACTATGGGCAAGAATGTTGTGAGAGACTGTATAAAAAGCTTTGCTAAAGTTAAGGTATATCACATCCATTGACTTCCCCATGTCCACAGAGTCAGTTACATCATCATAGAAGCTAAGCAGATTGGTCAGGCATGACTTGCATTTGGTGAATCCATGATGACTACTCTTGATTTCTTTCCCCTCTTCCAAGTGCTTCAAAGTGGATTATTTGAGGATCCCCTCCGTGATTTTTCCAGGGACTGAGGTATAGACCGGTCTATAGCTCCCTGGTTTGTCCTCCTTTCCCTTTTAAATATGGGCACTATATTTGCCTTTTTCCAATCATCCAGGATCTCTCCTGATCTCCATGAGTTTTCAATGCCATCTGCTAATTCCCACAGTAACCTTGCATGCATTAAATCTGGACTCATGGATTTGTGTGTGTCTAGCTTTCCTAAATAACTCTTAACCTGTTCTTTCCCAACAGGGGCTGTCCACCTCTTTCCCATACTGCATTGCCTCGTGTTGTAATCTGGGAGCTGACCTTGTCCATGAAGACTGAGGCAAAAACATTGGGTACATTAGCCTTTCTCATATCATCTGCACCGGTCTGCCTCCCTCATATAGCAATGGCCCCACACCTTCCCTGATAACCCTCTTATTGTTAACATGCCTGTAGAAACCCTTCTTGCTGCCCTTCACATTCCTTACTAGCTGTAATTCCAATGGTGATTTGTCTCCCGTTTACCCTTCAGCATTCTCCAGCCATATCCTTATACTCCTCCCTAACCATCTGTCCAAGTTTCCTCTTCTTATACGCACCCTTTTTGAGTTTAAGCTCACCAAGGACTTCCCTTGTAAGCTAAGCTGGTTGCCTACCATATTTGCTTTTCTTACTGCATACTGGGGTGGTTTGTTCCTGTGCCTTTAATAAGACTTCTTTAAAACAAATTGCCAGTTCTCCTGAACTCCTTTCCATTTCATATTAACTTCCCAGAGGATGCTGCCCATCAATTCTCTTACAGAACTGAAGCGTGTACTTCTGAAATCAAGGGTCTGTAGTTTACTGCTCACCTTTCTTCCTTTTGTCAGAATCCTGAAATCTACCATTTCGTAATCACTGCAGCCCAGGTTGCCACTCACTCCTATTTCTCCTACTAGTTCTTTCCTGTTTGTGAGCACCAGGTCTAGCTTCAGCACTTATATCAGGAAGTTATCTCCAATATTCTCCAAAAACTTCCTGGATTCTCTGTGTGTTATGCTGTATTGGTCTCCCAATAAATGTCTGAGTGATTAAAGTCTCCCATGAGAACCAGGGCCTGTGATTTTAAAATTTGCTCAGATATTAAAGTGACCAGGTCGGCATAAAATAGAACAAAATAAGCAATTTTACTTTCTGCTTCACATGTATTAGCATAATGACACAATACTGTGTCTACAAAAGACTACAAAATACTCATCAGATGAGCAATATTTCAATGGTCTTTTTTAAATCATAAGAACATGTCTACCGTTCTCAAATACTGATGAAAGCTTTTATTTATTTTGGACAAACCCTATAGTTTGGAGAAAACTATCTGACAGTGACCCTGCACTTTTTAAAAGACTTTTTGTGCATAATGATATGGTTCAGTTACTAATTACTTACCCCAGAGCCGCAAAATCGACCAAGTCTCACTCCTGTTGTATCATGCCCATCGAAGAGTTCAACATAGTCATAACCACAATCTGCCTCTTCTTCCACCTCAAATGTCTGAAATGTTAACTCTATTCGGTAGCCACGTTCTGATACTAACAGCCACTCACAGTCCATCTGAACTGGATAATTGTTATCACCAAACTGAGCATGAGAATACAGATCTCTGGGCTTCGTTTCAGCTTTTAGTCGACCACCACACTCTGCAGGAAGGAAACAAATAATGAATAAGGAAATGTTTTCTTCAATACAGCTCATCATGCCTTTCCCTTGTAAAGCTGGTCTTGATCATAAAAAATAATCTCTTACTGCTCCAATTAATCTAGAGAAATTAACGGGACTCCCTTGTAGAGTGAGGTATTAGTCTGAATAGGTGTAACAGAACCTAGCCCATAAGTTAAATTCTACTTTTTTAAATGGAATATGGCCCAACTCTGCTTACTTTCCCTGAGCAGAACTTACAACTTCAATGTAACATCTTGCCTAATAAGGTAATAACAGTGAGCAAGGAAACCCTTGTGCCTCACTAAAGCCCAAATGTGGAATTAAATGTGCAGTGAAGAACAAACATGAGAAAGCCCAAAAATTTAAGTTGTGACACAATGCTGCAGAACTCCCTCCTATTCTCTTTTTTATTGCCTTAGATACATGATATTCCATGATGTAAATAATTTTTAACAACTAAAGAAAACAGTAAATTGGCAAAAAATGCAGTTGAACTGTGTGATAACCTTTGCAGTATGCATTCGAGATCCACATAAGGGCAGACAAATCAACCTTTATACTGGGGCATTACATATTGTATGTCAATATTTTCATAACATATATTTATAAGAATTAGTAATTACTAATTATATGGCTTAAGATACATGTGCTACAAATTTACTCAAATGTATCTCATCAAAAATCACAAGTTTAAAATATATGTATACTACAATGCTACACAGAAATTTACTTTCACTTCATAAAAAACTAGGTTAAATAATGTTACATTGCGCTTCAAGAAAAAGAATGTTAAGACCCATGAATAACACACCAGGGCACAGATTATCCAACAAGCTCTTGGAATGCATTGGAGACAATTATTGCATTTCAGAAGGTGAAGAAAACTAGTGAGAGGAGTTGTGGGGGTGAGGCTGTTCTAGCCTGGATTTTAATAAATAGGGAGGACCTAACTGAGATTTTGAAAGTGGAAGGCAGACTAAGTGATAGTGATCACAAAATAATAGAGGTCGTGATTCCAAGGAATGGTGAGAGAGAGAATACTAAAATAAAGAGAATGAATTTCAAGAAGACAGACTTTGGCAAACTCAGAGAGTTGGTAGGCTAGTTTCCATGGGAAGCAAGTATAAGAGGAAAAACAATTGAAGACGGTAGTTTTTCAAAGAGACATTATTAAGGGTGCAAAAGCAAACTATTCCACTCATAGAAAAGATAGCAAGTATGCCAAGAGACCATCCTGGCTTAACCAGAGGATATTGAATGATCTAAAATGCAAAAACGAGTCCTACAAAAAGTGGAAACTAGGTCAAGTTGCAAAGGATGAATACAAATAAATAACAAAATATGAAGGGGCAAAATTAGGAAGGCCAAGGCACTAACTGAGCTCAAATCAGCTAAAAATATAAACAATAGCAAGAAAACATTCTACAAATATATTGCAAACAAGATGACAAAGGACAGGCTTGGACTGTTACTTAGTAAAGCAGTGGAAAACAATAAAAAATATGTAAATAGCAGAAGTGCTTAATAACTTCTTTGTTTCCATTTTCACCAAAAAAGTTTAGTGGTGACTGGATGCCTAACATAATGAATATCAGTGAACATTAGGTAGGTGCAGTAGTTAAAATAGGAAAAGAATAAGTTAAAGATTATTTAGAAAAGTTAGATGTCTTCATGTCATCAGGGCCTGATGAAATGCATCCTAGAATCCTCAAGAGTCTGACTGAGGAGCTATCTGAGCCATCTTTGAAAAGTCATGGAAGACAAGAGAGATTCCGGAAGACTAGAAAAAGTTAAATATAGTCCCTATTTATAAAAAAAGAAAACAAGGACAACCCAGGAAACTACAGACCAGTCAGCTTAACTTCTGCACCAGGAAATACAGCAGAGCAAAGAATAGTCAGCACATTAGTTTCTAAAGAAAAAATCATGTCAAAGCAACTTGATAGCTTTCTTTGAAAGGATAACAAGTCTTGTGAATAAGGAGCAATAGATATGGTATGCCTGAACTTTAGTAAAGCATTTCATATAATTGTGCATGACCTTCTCATTCATAAACTAGGGAAATACAACGTAGGTGGGGAGTCTATAAGGTGAGTACATAACTGGGCGGATAACTGTTTATAGAAAGTTGTAATCAATGGTTCACAGTAATGCGGTAAGGACATAGCAAATGATCCACAGGGATCAATTCTGTGACCAGTTCTCTTCAATATTTTCATCAATGATTTAGATAAAGGCATACAAATATGCTTGTAAAGTTTGTGGATGATACCAAGCTGGGAGGGGCTGCAAGTACTTTGAAGGATATGATTATAATTCAGAACAATCTGGACAAACTGGAGAAGTGGTCTGAAGTAAATAGGATGAAAGTCAACAAAGAAAAATGCAAAGTACTCCACTTAGGAAGGCCCAAACAGCTGCATGCATACAAATGGAAAATTACTCTCTAGGAAGGAGTACAGCAAAAAAGAATCTTGAAGTCATAGCAGACCACAAGCAAACTATGATTCAAAAGTGTGACGCTGCTGTAAAAAAGCAAACATCATTCTGTGGGGGCATTAATAACAGTGCTGGAAGCAAGACAATCAGAAGTGTATCTTCTGCTCTGCTGTAGTGGGGCAAGTGCCCACTACCGCAGAGAAAGGGATAAGGCAGGCTGGAGGGATCATGCACAGCTCCCTCAGCCAATTAATGAATGGCTTCTGGGGGGAGCCAATCAGATGACAGCTTGCTGGAGTATCTAAGCTGCTGCTTAGCAGAGCTGGATCTGTTAGGTCCTAGCCAGGGAAGGGGCAGGTCCAGCACTCAGACAGAGCAACGTCACACCAAAAGCAGGGCTGGGCAGGCTAAGTGAGAGGCTCCAGCCTGATGCTTACCAGACTGCTGGCCCTGAATTAGAGGCTCAGAAGGTGCAAGGGAGCCATGAGGGAAGTGATCCAGGGAGCCAGGCGGTTGAGGGGAGAGAAGAGGAAGGCAGAACTAGGCTGCCACCAGAGGGTATGGGACTCAGAGTATTGGGTGGGCCTGAGTCCCCACCTCCAGCCCCCTGGTACTGCACCTGGCCATGCTGCAGTGGCCCTAATGAACTGTAGTCTTACCCTGACATGAGGGGCTAGACCAAGGCTGCAGTGGGCCACAGTGGTAGGTGCCCTGCAATGAACCAGGACTGCTGAATCCCCCAGAAGGGGAAAGGACTACTAGAGTGGTCACTGCCAGATGGCAGTTTCCTGAAGAGGATGCTGCAAGCTAGAGAGTGACATGGGTCCACAGTGGATCATGTGATGGGAGTGGTGTCATGCAATGCACCAGCATGAAAAAAGTGCTGAGCTGGAGACCAAAACAAGGCCAACCAGCAGGAGGCACCATGGCAGTGAGTTGACCCCGCTACATCTACTCAGCTCTGATTAAGCTTCAGCTGGAATATAGTGCCCATTTCTGGGTACCACATATCAGGAAAGATGTGGAGAATTTGGAAGAGGTCCAGAGAAGAAAACCAAAAATCACTAAATGTCTGGAAAAAATGACCTATGAGAGAAGATTAAAAGAATTGAGTTTAATCTGGAAAAGAGAACACTGAGAGGGGACATGATAATTTTCCAGTACCTAAAAAGTTGTTACAAGGAGAAGGGAGAAAAATCACTCTCCATACCCTTTGATGATAGGACAGGAAGGAATGTTATTTTGAGAGAATCCTGTCTCCCTTTTTAGCAAGACTGGTCTGGGTAGCATGCAATGTTTTGCTTTCCTCTCAGATGCCCAGAATGTTCAATGGAGGAAAAGAGAAGCTGCCCAGTTCCCTAATAGATTGGAATTGGGAGTGGACAACAAGGCTTGTGGAACACGTGGGTACAGCTACACTTACCAGGAGGTAGACCTGGTCAGGGTCAGTTTCCCAGGGTTCAGTTCCACACGCCTAGTGGAGACATGCAAAACTGAACTATTGGAATCGACAGCTGATCTTTATACTTCTCATTATCACGAGGAGTTCGGGAGGTCAATGGGAGAGTTTCTTCCATCAATCTCCCTCAGTGAGGATGGCCGGATAATTCAGTCATAGTTATGTTGATTCCAGCTATGCAATTGCCATAGCTGGAATTGCTTATCTGGGATTGACTTTACGGTCTAGTGTAGACCTGCTCTGAGACCAGGAGTCCTAAAACCCTAATTTTGTGCAAGAAGATAGTGGGGTTCCAGCAATGGGGCTGTGACCATCCTCACAGTGTAGAGGACTTGCAGCAGGCCTCCTCTAGGTGGAAAAGATTATAGGAAGAAAGATGACCTGCATCAAAGGAGCTAATGCTGGATAGTTTCCAGGTGCATTCATTAAAACTGCAGTCTACTGTCAATCCTAGTGGTCTTGTCTTTCTTCCTGTGCTACTGAGAGCAATGGGAGTCATGCTGTTCAGTCACTTAAGTGTCAAAATCATGGTAGAAAAACTGATTTCAAAAGTTATGTAAAATATCCTTGGCAATGTGGGATTATCACAACAATTTACAAACAGTGCTTAATCTCCTGTTATATGCATTTAAAAAAAACAAAAAAAACCCATGCTTCTAAATAGGTTATACCTCTTTATTTTAAGCATTATGAGTACAATAGTTTTATATGGAGTAGCTCCTTTTTAAAATAAGTCTTGGCACCATCCTCCGGCTGACTGTGCATTGTATGATGAAATACTTCCTTGCATTTATTTTAAACCTGGTACCTATTAATTTCATTTGGTGTCCATAGTTCTAGTGTTCTGGTTACAAGTAAATGGCTTTTCCTTATTTATTTTCTCCACATCAGTCATTATATAGACATCTACCATATCCCCACTTAGTCCTCTATTTTCTAAAATGAAAAGTTCCAATATTTTAATTTCTCTTTAAATTTTTTAATCTTTTAATTTCTTTTAATTAGCAGCCATTCCAAACCCCTAAACATCTTTTGCCATTTCCTGAACTTCTTCCAGTGTCAGGATATTTTTCTTTTTGAGATGAAGTGACTGCATCTGCGTACAGTATTTAAGATATGGGCATACCATGGATTTATTATAAGGCAATAAAATAGCTTGTCTTATTCTCTATCCCTTTTTAATTATTTCAAACATCCAAGCTGATTTTTGACTGCTGCTGCACGTTGAGTGGATGTAAAGCATGGGAGGCATTTGTCCTCCCCCTCACAGCAGGCCTCATCCAGAGTACTGAGTCCAATGCTGTGTGCCACACTTTAGGAAAAGACCTGGATAAATTGGAGACAGTCAAGATGACAGCAGAAAAAATGATAAAAGGTTGAGAAAACCTGACCTCTGAGAAAAGCATAGGACAGCTTAGCATATTTAGTCTTAACAAAGACTGAAAGGGGTCCTGATAATCTTCAAATATGAGAAGGGCTGATATAAAGAGGATAGTGATCAATGGCTTTGTATTTTTACTGAAAGTAGGAAAATGTGGGCTCATCTGTTAATGATTAGGGATAACTTTCCAACGATAATAGTAGCTGAGCTCTGGAATAGGTTTCCAACACAGCCTGTCGAATCTTATCAATGGAGGTTTATTAAAAAACAGGTTGCACACACAGCTTTCAGGGATCAGCAGTTTGTATTTAGTCCTGCCTCAGCACCAGGGCTTGGACTAGATAACCTCTCAAGGTCCCTTCCAGCCCTACATTTCTATTATTCTATTATCGCTCGGAAAATCTATGAAGTTTAAGGGAATGAGTTTTGGATTCAGTGTCAGACTGCTGCTGGGATCACATTATCACTCCTGACCTTGGGCCAGGGAGTGTGAAGCCAGAAAAAATCATCTAATATAAGAAGGGAGAAGAATCGCTACTTGAGCTTTTTCTGTCTGTGCTTGCACAGACACGTAGAGCTATACAATCTCTTCCGTACCATCCTTGATCTGTAGTGTCTTTCATACAAAGTGTAACCCCAAGAACTTCACCACCATACTATCAGTTAGCTTAATGAAGATTTTGTGCAACTTTTTTCTTCAAAAATTAACTTTGAAACATATGAGAGCAAAAGTGCACCTTTTAAAATTCTGAATTCTTAAAAAGAACAAGCAGATTATGTTTTTCAACCTCCGAATGGAAAATTATCAAAACAAAAAGCAGTCAAGTAGCACTATAAAGACTAGCAAAATGGTTTATTAGGTGAGCTTTCGTGGGACAGATCCACTTCTTCAGACCATAGCCAGACCAGAACAGACTCAATATTTAAGGCACAGAGAACCAAAAACAGTAAGCAAGGAGGACAAATCAGAAAAAGATAAGCAAGGTGAGCAAATCAGAGAGTGGAGGGGTGGGGGGGAAGGTCAAGAATTAGACTGAGCCAAGTATGCAGACGAGCCCTTATAGTGACTCAGAAAGTTCCCATCACGATTTACGAATGGAAAATTGTGTACCTTGTGGTGACTGAGATATTATATACAAAGCTTCCACAACAACTGGAGGTTATAAACCTCTTCAATCAAATATTCATGACAGAAATATCAAACCATCAACTGTAGCAATGCATTGCTAACACTTATAAATGCTGTGGGCATAGATTTTTTTTAACATAACAACTACTGCCATTGTGTAAATAGAATCTATAAATAAATAAGCAGCATTTTAATACCCATTCTGACCAATAATTTTGACTTTTAAGTGATTACTGTAAAATTGTAATATAGACCTTTCAAACTTTTTTTTGCATATAATTTTGCAAAAGTCATAGTGGTCATAATTCCACCACAAAAGCCTCTAGGGGTTCCATGCCAGTCCCAAGCCTGGATAAAGGAGGAGGTTTGGTCAGATTAGCATCGATGCGCTGATCATAAAATAACAATAAGAATGAAATCTATGACTACCTGAGAAAGGATGCAAACTTGGATGTCTCTTGGATAAACAAGGTCTGTGATACTGATTGAGCAATTGGGATTGGATCGATGAATTGGCTACCAAAAGGAAATTACAACTAACACATACACTATCAGTTGGAACATGGAAGGTCAGAATGCTGTGGGCAACTGGAAAGTTAGAGCTGCTTGGAAAGGAGATAGAAAGATATTGATGTTATGTGCTTGGACTGGCGGAGATGTGTTGGATGGCATTGGGAGAGATGTACAGTTGTGAAGTCTTTTGGTCAGGGAATGAAAACAAGCATTAGCCAAGAGTGGGATTCCTTCTTAGCAAAGTTGCTAAAGGAGCATTGTTAAGCTACAAACCAGCGAGTGCAAGAATGATGGTAGCAAGATTTGAAGCAAAACGGTTCAACATCTTGGACATAGGACAGCATGGAGAAAGAGACTGAGCTATTCTATAAAGACTTGACAAAGATGCTGGAGTAGATACCAAGGAGAAATGTGTTGATCAGAGGAGATTGGAACATGGAAGTCGGAACAGATGACCAAGGTTGGGAGAGGGTCATGGGAAGTTTTGGATGCAGAGAAAGAAATGAACAAGGTGAGAAAGTATTAGAGTTTGCTACAAAGCATGAGATGGTGATCAGCAACACGAGATTCCAACAAAAAGACTGTAGGAAGTGGACATGGTGGTTAAATGACTGGAAGTCCAAGAACATATTAGTTAGGATTTTGATAAGAAAAAGATGGGTAACATCAGTACAACAGTGCTGAACTTTCCAAGGAGCAGATATGGACTCGGACCACAGTCTAGTGATGGCGAACATCAAGATGAAACTCAAGAGAAAGTATAAGACACAGTTCAAGAAACAAAGAGATGTGTTGAGGCTAGGCTAGGAAGTAATAGGAAATGCATACAGAGCAGCACTCGAACAGAAGATCAGGCACGTGGACACACAGAAAGACCTAGATAAGAGAGTCGAAGGGATAGTCACGGAGATAGAAGAGGCAATTGAACAAATGGTTCTGGAAAACAGAAGACAAATAAAAAGTGGATTACACAGGAAATGCTAAAGTTGGTCCAAGAGACAAGAGCACTGAAGATCAGAAGGGGTGTTTCTCAGTGGGTGAAATAGTACAAGAGAGTGAAATGCAATGAGGCAAAGAAGGCTACCAGAATGGATGAAGCGAGATAGTTAGAGGAGCAGTTTGAAAATACAGAGAGGTATTACAGCATGCGTAAGACCAGGGAAGCATACAAGATGATCAGGAATATTAATAGGAAGTGGCAAGCAAAGCCGATGGCAATCAAAGATGAGAATGACCAGGTGCTCATGAACCAGGAGAAGGCAGTGCAGCAAGGGACGAGTTATTGCACTGATTTGTACAAAGCACAGTTGGACCCAAATGTCTCAGACAGACTGATCAAAGAACTGAAAGAGATATCCCTGCCAACCATCAAGAGCAAGACTGATATTTCAAAGGAGAAAGCAGAAAAAGCAGCAAAATGACTGAAAAACAAAAAGAGCCCTGGAAATGATATGATAATCGGAGAGATGATCAAATATGTCAGAGACAGTATGATTCAGGAAATACACCGGACTATGTAATATAGCACGGAAAAACAGGAAAGCTCCTAAGGAATGGACAAGATCTGCTATGCACTCCACAGGACTCCAACAATGCAATGCCCAGATAATTTTCTGACCTATACTGTCAAATGCCTTCTGAAAATTGATGAAGCAACTGTGGATGCTCCTGTTCTTTCATCAAGCTTTCTCTGCTAGCAATCTTAAGATGTGTCTACACGTGCACGCTACTTCGAAGTAGCGGCACTAACTTCGAAACAGCGCCCGTCGCAGCTACACGCGTCGGGCGCTATTTCGAAGTTAACTTCGACTTTAGGCGGCGAGACGTCGAAGTCGCTAACCCCATGAGGGGATAGGAATAGCGCCCTACTTCGACGTTCAACGTCGAAGTAGGGACAGTGTAGACGATCCGCGTCCCGCAACGTCGAAATTGGCGGGTCCTCCATGGCGGCCATCAGCTGGGGGGTTGAGAGACGCTCTCTCCAGCCCCTCAGCTCACTGGTGGCCGCGTGGAGTGGCCCCTTAAAGGTCCCCTCCCCCTCCCTGCCTCTGCAGGAAGCTGAGGCAACGTGCAGGCTGCAGCCTGCATACGCGGGTAGCCTGCAGCACCCCCAGCCACCCACCCAGCGGCAATGGCTAGCCGGCAGCCCCCCCAGGGGACCCCCCCCAAGGGAAGCCAGGGCAGCCAGCCCAGCCAGAGGGGCAGCCAGTCTGGGAAGCGGCAGCGGGGCCCCTCCTGGACGGAGGCCGAGCTGCGGGACCTGCTGGGGCTCTGGAGCGAGGAGGAGGTGCTCCAGGTAATGGGGAGCAAGAGGCGCAACGCGGATGCGTTCGCTCGGCTGGCCGACGGCCTGGCTGCCCGGGGTCACCCTGCCCGCACTCCTGACCACGTCAGGAGTAAGGTCAAGGAGCTGCGGCAGGGTTACTCCCGGGCCCGGGATGCGGCCAGCCGATCTGGGGCCGCCCCCGTCACTTGCCCCTTTTACAGGGAACTCAGGGACATCCTGGGCTCCCGGCACATCTCCTCCCCTCCGGCCACCCTTGACACCTCGGCTGACGAGCCCCAGCAGGCCCTGCAGACGGAGTCCGCCCCGGAGGCAAGCCCCGCACCCCGGGGGCCCCCCCCGGAGGCCACCCCCGGGACATCGCGGCAGGAGGAGGAGGGGGGCTCCTCCTCCGCAGAATCCAGCCTGCAGATCCTCCTCCTGCCATCCCGGAGCAGCAGCAGGGCCTCCGACCCCCGGGGATCTCCGGACCGTGGGAGCGGACCCACAGGTAGGTACCCCTCTCTGGTGGACATCCCTGGGCTTGAGGGGCGGGGGTAAGAGATATGTGTCCTGGGCCCCCCACATGCTCACATGGCCATGGCCCCAAGGACAGCAGGGCCATGGCCCTCACAGCACTGCAGCCATCAGCCCGTGCCCCCCCCCCCGCATGACAGTGCCATGCCCCATCCCCGGGCCAGGGGGGAGCGGAACCTTGAGGGGCCCCCGGGAGGAGGGGGTGGGACACCCCGCAGCAGCAGCATGTGATGGAGTGGGGGGAGTGCAAAAGGGAGACTCAGGCTACATATGAGCCACAAGAGCCGGACCCAGGTCCCCTCGGGGTCCACCTGCCGACTGGGGGCAGCAGGTGGCCGGACGTGTGCCCTGCCAGCCTCCGCAGCCCAGCCCTGCAGAAAGGTCTCCCCCTTGCTCTCGATCAAATTGTGCAGGGCGCAGCAGGCACCCACAATCTGGGGGATGTTGTTGGGGCCCGCATCCAGGCAGGTCAGGAGACATCTCCAGCGTCCCTTCAGGCGGCCAAATGAGCGCTCCACCACCTGGCGCGCACGGTTCAGGCGCTCGTTGAAGCGCTCCTGGCTAGCGGAGAGATGGCCCGTGTAGGGGTACATGAGCCACGGCCGGAGGTGGTAGGCCGTATCTGCGATGACGCAGAAGGGCATGGTGGTGTCCCCCAGAGGGATCTCCCGCTGGGGGATGTAGGTCCCCGCCTCCAGCCGGCGGCACAGGCCCGAGTTCCGGAAAACCCGGGCGTCATGTGTGCTGCCAGGCCAGCCCACGTAAATGTCCTGGAAACGTCCCCGGCTGTCCACCAAGGCCTGCAGGACGACAGAATGGTAGCCCTTGCGATTGAGGTATCATCCGTCACTGTGATGCGGGGCGCGGATGGGGATGTGAGTCCCATCCAGAGCCCCGAAGCAGTTGGGGAAGCCCAGGGTGGCAAAGGCGGCGATGGTGGCATCTGGGTCCCCCAGCCTCACGAGCCTGTGCAGGAGCATGGCGTTGATGGCACGCACAACCTGCAGAGAAAGCACATGGGACGGCACCAATGAGGGGTGAGCAGGGTGTGCGTGGCCCTGCCCTGCCCTGCCCTGGCCCCCCTGCTCTGCCCTGGCCCCTCTGCTCTGGCCCCCCTGCCCTGCCCTGCTCTGGCCCCCCTGCCCTGGCCTGCCCTGCTCTGGCCCCCCTGCCCTGCCCTAGCCCCCCTGCCCTGGCCTCCCCCCGTGGGTTCGCTTACCTCCATGAAGACAGCCCCGACGGTGGCCTTTCCGACACCAAACTGCTGCCCCACGGATCGGTAGCTGTCCGGAGTGGCCAGCTTCCAGACAGCGATGCCGACCCGTTTCTCCACAGGGAGGGCACGCCGCATGGCAGTGTCCTGGTGCCTGAGTGCGGGGGTGAGCCACTGGCACAGCTCCAGGAATGTCTGCCGGGTCATCCTGAAGTTCCTGAGCCAGTGGTCGTCGTCCCACTCCCCAAGCACCAGCCGCTCCGACCAGTCGGTGCTGGTGGGGTAGCTCCACAGCCGCCGGCGTGTGAGGCGGGGGGTGGAGCGGGGTGCTGCAGGGGTAGGGGTTGAGCCCTGCTGCCCTGGGGGCATCTCCTCCCCTGGGGCAAGGAGGTGCTCAGCTGCCTCCCACATGGCATGGGTCAGGGCAAGCCCTGCTCCTGCCGGGAGGGCTGGGTGGACCTCTAGCTGCTTCTGCTGCTGCTGCTTGGGGTCCATGACTGCGGCGCCTGGGGTCTGTGTGCCTATGGCTCCTCAGACCGCGTGCTGTGCAGGCTGAGTGTGTCTGGGAGGGACCCTTTAAGGGAGCGGTTAGCTGTTGCCCCGGAAGCGCTAGTCCGCCCGTTGACCCTGTCTGCAGCTGTGCCTGACATCCCTATTTTGATGTGTGCTACTTGGGCGTGTAGACGTTCCCTCGCTGCGCCTATTTCGATGTTGGGCTGAGCAACGTCGAAGTTGAACATCGACGTTGCCGGCCCTGGAGGACGTGTAGACGCTATTCATCGAAATAGGCTATTTCGATGTCGCAACATCGAAATAGGCTACTTTGATGTAGGCTTCACGTGTAGACGTAGCCTTAGTGCCCATATCTGCTGTATGGTATCTTTCGTGAATCCCGCTTGCTCATCCACTAGATGTTCTTCTATCTGCAATCTCATTCGCTCTGTCAGTTAGCAGCAGAAGCACTTTGCCTAGATGACTTGCTAGGGCAATTGTTCTGAAGTCCTTGCACGTGTTTGCAAGTGTTCCTCCATTTGCAATTTCTTGAACTGTCATTAGCATAGTGCTTCCGGCAGCAGTGCTGCGCTAAAGGGCACAGCCTAAGAGTTTTGTGATGCTTGTGGTTGTAGATGTACAGTTGCAGCAGACACAAAAGAAGATAAGGAAGGGCATGATCCAGCAAACACATTCTGGGTGTGTTATTAAAAGTCTGCAAACCAGGCTGTTTAACAAGAAGGAAAAGTGGTCTACATGTCAGAATGAACAAAGCTTTCATTTTCTCGCATCAGAATACAAAGAGCAAGCAAGAGCAGGTTCTGATGCCCGGTGATCCTGCTTAAGGGGGAAATTATTCACATAAAGTATCAAAGATTATTTTCTTACACAAATGCAAGGGTAAATGTATTTGAATTTAATATTAATGTATAATGACTTGATAGTTGCACACACATTTACAATGCACCTGATGTTTTACGCAACATTAAACTGCATGGATCAAATAAAGGTTACTCATCCTTCTTCTCAAGATTAGGGATTTTTGTGGGTCAGCAAAGCCTCAGCATGCTGAGTTCTATTTATACATATCTGTTTTATTATTCAGGTTACAAAATAATCCCTGCTTAAGAATTCACTGGGATATGCGAAAAATTATTTCTCCTGTAGAAACTGAAGAAATATTATTTTGTTATACTGTCTAAGACATAGGTGCTGGAACCACTACTGCACCCCTGGCTTGAAGTGGCTCCCATTATATGCAGGGTTTACAGTTCAGTTCAATGGCTCTCAGCACCTTCACTATATGTATTATTTCAGCACAAGTTCCTCTCTTAACATCTTTGAAAGCTCCTCTTCCCTTTAGAAATAATGGCTTAAAGGTTAAACTTTACGTCACCACTAGGGGGCACTGTAAGCCAAGCCGCTTTACAAAACCAACGTTTGTAACATGGAAAATGTTTTACACAACTCCTTAATGGAATTTCAAAGCATATTTTGAATTACAGTAATTCCTATGAAGTAACAAAAAGAACCCAGCGAGTCTGAAGGAGACAATTTTCAACCCTTCTTGATTTAAGTGACGCTATCCCTTTTGTTTTGCTCAATTTTATCTTTGCTTGGCCTTTCTTTTTAACCATTGAAGAAATAGTGTTAGCTGCTTACACAAAAGCCCGTGTTTTATTTAAATTAAAAAAAATCCAAAAATTAAGCTATTTTGGTGCACAGTACACTATATTAAAATGCATCCACAGGAAATGAACCTGCTGAATCAGTATAGTCAGGAACAGCACCAATTATAAGAATACAAATTCGTTGAATACCTATTCCCAAATCCAGTGAATTTCAAAAGTAACTGTGCCTTTCTGTTGGAGAGCATACAGCCTTTTTCTCCTTTTCGTTTGTACTGGATCTTTTTCTCCAAAGCAACTGATAGCTTTTTAATGACTGTCCAGCAACAACACTAAGAAAAACAATATGTAACAAAACAAAAAAAAATACTAAAATGTCAAAAAAAAGTCAGTTCTAGAATCCTCACAATATTTTCTTTTATCTCTGCACTTAGATTTTATTTACTGCCTTCAAGAATTACTTCAAATTTATTTGGAGTCCTGATTTATCTGCCAAACAATTCTGCCCACTGAGCAAGAAAATTCTGAAAATTATTAGTAAATGACATCCTGATTTCCTAACCTGTAGAGTGTGTGGCTTGGAAGCCTTTTCTTTGTACTGAAGCATCAGAAACAAATCGGAGAAACATTTTATTTCCAGTAGCAATGAGAGGCTCTGGTATCTTATTGCCACATAAGCGTCCCAGAATTGGTGACTTTTCTGTTTCTCCATCAAATACTTCCAAATGGTCATAAGCACATTCTTGATGTTGTTCAATCTCAAACTCATTAAAGGTCTGGAAAGAAAGGGGAAAAAAGGCTCCTCAGACAGAATCTAATACATATTATTCCTTATACACAGTAAACATACTTTATGTACATTTTCAGCATGAAGTCTGCATGTTGTTGAGATACCACATACAATTTTGTTGTGTTTGAGGCTCAGCTCTTTGAATGACATGCTCAGTATAAAGAAGCAGAGAACTTTTAAATCTAGTAGACACTGCTTCACATGAAAGGGATTAAGACACTTGTGTCCAATGAATATCCCATGCAGAACAGAGGAAATCTGGAATTCTATAACTATTCTGTTCAATTCATACAATTAGATGCCAGAATTATTCCAAATTCCACAGAGCATCCAAAACCCAGATGGAATGTAGAAAATCTATTGGTTCCCTTTATAACTCAGGCACTGCAACATCTGAGAGACTGTTTTGCTCTTCTACATTTCCTTCTTCAATGCTTTTTAAGCCATTGGAAATGACCTTTCCAAAAGACTCTCTGGAAAGTAAAACATATAGGCTGTGTCTACACTAGCACTGTGCTTTCAAAAGAGGCATGCAAATGAGGAAATCAAAAATGCAAATGAAGCGCAGATTTATGTAAAATTTATGAAAGAGCTTCTTTCGAAAGAGGAAGAGCAGTATAGCTGAGGCTCTTTCCAAAGTAAAGCACATCTTCGAAAGAACCCTTCTTTCTATTTTGTTTCAGGAAAAAGGGTTCTTTCAAAGATGGGGTTTATTTTAGAAACAGCCCTGCCTACACTGCTTTTTTTTCTTTTGAAAGGAGAATATGCAAATGAGGTCCCAGATATGTAAATCAGTGCCTTGTTTGCATGACTTTTTAAGAGAGAAATGCAAGTGTAGACACAGCTATACAGTAAGGTCCTTTGAAAATTATGCCATATAGGACAATCTTTAATAACTACAATATTGGTTATATTATCACTTAAAAATTAAAATCACATTTTTCCAGGAAATCAGTCTAAGAAATCTGCAGAAATGCACAACTCATTTTACTTGCCACCCACTTTCACAGACAGACAGAAAGACAAAGAGATAGAGGCAAGTTGCTGCAGTTATCTTAAAGGTCAAAAATATTACTTAATGTCAGGCCTGTTGTATATTTCTTCTCCACACAGCAACATTTATTTTAGAGGTTATCTGAATTCCTATATACTCATAACCCTCCCCAGTGCCCTGGAGGGTGGTGTCCTGTCATCCAAGATTTTTAAGAAGGCTACGTCTACACAAGAAACATCCATTGACAAAAATGATGGCAAGGATTTTCTGGCAAAACTTTTGACAGATTGAGTCTACACATAAAAGCAGATCAGAAAAACAATCTGCTCTGTCGACAGAGTGCAGCCAGACTGCCTGGCCCTCTCTCAACAGAGTGACTGACCAGAAACTCTGCAAACAGTGCTGCCCTGTGAACCGGAATCCCTGTCTGTCGACAAAAGGTCCCCGGAATGTCTACATGTCTGTTTTGTCAACAGGAAACTGCTGAGAAAGGCATTATACCTGAACGGGGAGAGGTACATTGTTGTTGGTGGATGTGTCAAGTTTTGTCAACACTCTCTTGTAGACGTAGCCTATATAGTAACTGGCGATTTTTAGTTCCTCAATTTTATATGCCCAGGCAAATATACTTTGAGGGTGTCTGATTCCTTGAGTCTGGGCCCCAATCTCTGAAACTCAGGCCCTTTAAAGTGTCGGAAGAGGGGGACACCTGAAACCTGACACATCCAAAATTAGAAATTATCCACTGATATGTCAGAATCTTGCTCTTAAGGGACCCCTTCCAGAAGCAGTCTCCTGGTCAAGCATAAGAGGCTGCTGACAAAGGAGGGGGGTTCACCGACAGAACTACATTTACACAGGTTTTTTTGTGCCAGTGGCAGCATCTGTTGGGAAGCAAATATGCAAATGAGCATCTATTTGCATTTTGAGACCGTCCATTTGCATACTGCTACCAACGGTTCGGGTCAGCATAACTATAGCCTTTTAGTTCACAAAGAATTGGAAAGTGAAATGACTGTACTATATAGGAAAAGCTGGCATTTATGAGAGTGGAAAGCTATTAGAGATGCAATAAAAAGAGGCATGCAGCAATCCCCAGTGCCGCTCTGAAATTTCGGTCAACCATCCTATTTTCATACGACCAAGTACGTGATGTCATTGGGTCCAAAACAGTTTGTGATTAATTAAAACAAACAAAACCCACTGAAATGCTGTAAGAGCTGGATCAATTCACAATTCAGTGAATCCAACGTGAGCATCAATAGGATTATCACATCTGTTTTAAAAGCAGCCTATAGTCAAGTTTGATTTTTAGATTTTGTTTTTGTTTTTTAAAAGGAAAAATCACTATGTATTTTATTCAGTCCTGCAGTCTGAAAGGTCAGTAATTCCGAAGCACTTCTTACAATCAATAATGTGTAAAATCTGTTATTTGAAATGTTTCAAATACAATTAGCATTTATGAGCTTAATTCTCCTTGAAAGATAAATTATTTTGACATACAATATAAAGTAAATGTTCTGGGCCAAGGGAACACAGAGTTTCAAACCTGCTTTAATAATTATTAAACAATAATAAAAAGAATGATAGGATTTAAGAAAAAGCAAGTATGTACATTAAACCATTTAAAACATTAAAACGTTATTTAAGCAAATCTTAAACAAATTACACATTGATTTAAAGTTTTATCCATAGTAGTCCCACATTTCCAGGAACATAGAATTTTGTTTTCAACAAAATATCTGCATTAATTATTAAGCTCAGTAAAAAAATTTTAAAATAAAAAGCCTTCTAAATACTCTTTGCATAATTTAAATCAAGTTGAATTGAAATTCTAATCTTGGAAACTTTCAGGATGATAAAGAAAAATGCACTCATTTGTTCAGGCTAATTCACTCTCTTTTCTATGCTGCGTACTTGGATTTCCAGGCATTTGCTCAAAAATTATCTTTTATATGCAATAGGATGTTTATGAAATTAAGCTTCACCGAGCTACATCTACACTATGAGATAAATTCAAATTTAAGGTAGTGAGCTTGATTGTACCAAGTGACTGTCTTCACTGTAAGCACCATTAGCTCAATTTAGGGAGCACTAATATCAATGTAATAACATCTTCGAAAGTGGTTGGGTATAGCACTAAGTATGAATTTAAAAGTTTGAATAAAGGCTAGTGTGGAAGCACCACATCTTAAAATCAAATTTATTAGCCTTTGGAAGTGTCCTGTATGTATCCCACAATGCTATACAGTTACCCGCCATGTATGGTCGCTTCCATCTCTGCTGCTTTCCAGGTGCACCGGAAGATGTCACAGGAAACCCCCACATTTGAATTTATCGCTGCAATCCCTGCAACTATAAGGTGCGCCCAGAAACTAAAATTTCTTTTACCCATCACATCACACCACGTCACATCAGCAGCCATTGCACCAAGCTGGTAGCCATCATATTGGTAGCCATCTCTTGCAATCATGAGCACTCAGGGTAGTGATCTACCTAGTAGTTCTCAGGGTCTCAAGAGAGCTCCAGCATGAAGCCATCAGGACGTTCTGGATCTCATTGCAGTTTGGGGAGATGAATCAGTGGTGAGCAGTCTTTGAGTCTCCAAGAGAAATTCTGAACCAAATGTGATGTTGCGTGGGACGATCGTCAGAGGTCACTTCTGGGACTCTACGTAATGCCAAGTGAAGGTGAAAGAAGCCAATTAGTGGTCCGGGTCATCCCCAAAGACCTACCGCTATTATGAACAACTGCACATTCTTCATGGGGGAGGGGACCCAACCACACTGCCCACTCTTGATTTTGACATTTCTGGAGTCCTTGGTATGGAGCATGGGGTGATCCAAGACAAGCTAGGGGGCCAGGAGGAAGAAGCCAATGGAGAGGACAGGGACAACCAGCAGGGGCTGAGGAGCTGTTCCTGAGAGCATGGAGCTCTTCTCCATAGACCTGGACTTGGTCCCTTCTATTCTGGTCCCCGAGCCCCCAAGGCCCAGCTGTTCTGGTGAGTACTTTTTCTGAATTCTAGAAGCAATTTGAGGCTGGGTATCAGTATAGGTTTTCTATGAATCCGTGCCACACAGAACAGCATGTTAATATTTCTGGGGATGGAGTGCTTTTCCTTTATGGAAATCTCCTCAAAGGCCTCATCCAGGCACTTGTATTTTTTGCACGAGATTTTTGAGTAGGCCTGACTTATTGTGGCTTCCAAGCATGATCTTATCCTGCAGTATAGACAGTGGGTTCCAGCAGAAACCACTTACAGAAAAAGGGACAGAGCACAGTGGTGGCAGAGTATGCTTGAGTTCCAGAGAGAGCAACTGGCACACTTGATAGAGGGTGCAGCAAAGATCATAACGGCAGTGAGCAACTAAACTGAGGTCCTGTGCTCCATGCTGGAGCTGCAGAGGGACTCCCAATGCAGCACTGTGGGCTCCACTCACTACTGTCTGGAGTCACCTGAATACAAGTTGCCCACCCCCTGTCATCATGGTCCCCAAACACGGGGAAGGAGGTCAAAGACAGCCTGCTGTGCTAGCCCCAAGAGCCACTGCAAAAGGCTATTCCACCACCCTTGATAATGCTTCTTTTCTCTGCCACTTAACCCTTTCCTCCCCCCCATAATAAACTTATTGTTTTGACCATGATGTGATTTTTTGGTACCCATGAGTGGTGGGGTGCACAAAACATTGTGGGAATCCAGGCGGGGCTGGAGAGGACCAATAGAACAGCTGCCCCTCACTACACCAAGCTCTGCAGAGGACTTGTGGCAGAGGCGGAGAGGGCCAATAGCAAAGGTGCCTATCTTTTTCTGAAAAGAACCCTCCCTTTATATCCATTCCTGTTCCTGCAACTTAACCCCCTCCCACCAACTAAAAGCATTCTTTCTGAGAAAGCTACAGTCTGATTCATTGGTTCACATTTGGTAGGGAGCACAAATAATTCTGGAGTGGTGAGGGTTTATTACAACATAGAAACACAGCACTGCTGCCTCTGCACTGTTATTGGAGAGTCTCCTTGTAGGTGGCTGTGAATAAATCCTGCTCATGGCCTCAGCCTCGGAACTCCAGGCATTCAAGAAATTCCTTCACCTGGACTCATAAATGTTATGCAAAATACACACGCTGTAATCGCAGGGGGGACATTAGTTTCAGAAAGGTCCATATGGGTCAACAGGCATCTGAACCTTGCTTTTAAATGGCCAAAGGTGCATTCGAACACCATTCTGCACTTGTTGAGTCTGACACTGAAGCTACCCTGGCTGCGGTGCAGGGCCCTTGTGTAGGGTTTCATCAGCCAGGGAAACAGAGGGTAAGCAAGGGCACCCAGTATTATAATAGGCATCTCCACATTGCCAATCTTGATTTTCCAGTCTGGGAAAAAAGTCCCATTCATGAGCTTTCTGTACAGCCTAGAATTTCTGAAGATGCGCGCATCACAAACCTTCGCCAACCATCCCACACTGTCAGTGAAATGACCTTTGTGATCTAACAATGCATGCAATGCTGTCGATAACTATTCCTTTCTGTTTATATGCTCAGAGGCCAGGTGGGCTGGGGCCATGGTGGGGATGTTTGTGCCATCTACTGCCCTACCGCAGATAGGAAACCCTAACTCAGCAAAGCCATCCACTATGGCCTGTACATCTCCCAGGGTCTTGGTGTTCCTCAGGAGACACCGACAGACTGCCCTGGCTACCTGCACCAATGCGGCCCCCACTGTAGATCTGCCCACACCAAATTCTTTTGCCAATGACTAGTAACTGCTGGGCGTTGCAAACTTCCATAGAGCAATTGCCACTTGCTTCTGATCTGTTAAAGCTGGACTCATTCTTGTGTCGCTGCAGTTCAGGGCTGGGGCCATCAAATCACAAAGTTCCGTAAAAGTGGACTTGAACATGCAAAAGTTCTGCAGCCACTGCTTGTCATCCCAGGACTCCAAAATGATGTGGTCCCTCCAAAACCATCATTCAGCTGTCAGAAATGCATCAAGGGCAGCCAGCATGTAAGAGTTCTTGGGCTGCAGTTGAGTGATTTCTTCTTCAAAATCTTCATCATCATCCTCAACCATCACCTCCCTTGGTACTTGAAAGAAAAAGTGCACGATAGTCCGGGAATTTGTCATAAAAGTGTGCAATAATGAAGCATTTGAGGATCCAGATTGCACTAGGGCTGTGCCAGAGAGAGTGGTGTGATCTCCCATTCATTTTTGCACAGTTAGTGGGTGCTCTGAATTCTGGGACAGTGCTTTGCAAGCTGGGATATCAAACACCCACAAGCAGTAGCGGCAATTTTTTTCCTCACAATTTGTTAGTATAAAACTTCCAGAAAGCAACAGGGCTAAGACACTGTGGGATGGGTACCCACAATGCATTGCTCACATAGTCGAACTTGGATAAGGCAATATGGACGTGATAGCTCAACATGGAGAAATGGTGGGTTGAATTTCCAGAAGGTTTGAGGACACTTGCATTCGAATTCACAAGAACGAGGTTATCAAATCTAATTTATTAAAAGTTGTATTTATCTCATAATGTAGACATAGCCTTAGACTAATTTTCAAGGGCCAAATAAGTATCTAAATCTCAATCTCTCTCTCTGCATTATGTAGAAATGTCAAAATCATTTTTTTCATCTGGGCATCCTGTTTAAAAAGTCCACAGCACATGTTCAGTTTTTCATAGAGCCCTTGATTATACAAAATGCTTCAGTGTACTGTTACCAAGAAAAGATTTTGCAAAAGATTAGGTATACTGAATCAAAAAAAAAAAATAGAGTGTCAGGACTTTCTTCGTTCATTTGGTATGCAGAAGCTTATCTTTCCTGTTTTATTAGGGCACCATAAAAGTAAGAATGAACATGAACTTAGTTTGGAAGCACAACAGGAAATATGTATACAATGGAAGTATCGCATTGGTTCTATTGCTGGAAAGGTCAAATACAAAAAAAGTGATAAGCAGCAAACAAGATTGTGAATAACCTAATATGGATCATCTTCCCATACAAACAGCATACATGAGACTAGGTGTGAATTGTTTTGCTAATGAGCATTATACCTATTCACTATAACTTGATGGTAGGATTTTCAGAAGAGCTCAAGGGAGCAAAGTGTTCAGCTATCATTAGCTGTGTCTACACGTGCACGCTGCTTCGAAGTAGTGGCACTAACTTCGAAATAGCGCCCGTCGCGGCTACACGCATCGGGCGCTATTTCGAAGTTAACTTCGACGTTAGGCGGCGAGACGTCGAAGTCGCTAACCTCATGAGGAGATAGGAATAGCGCCCTACTTCGACGTTCAACGTCGAAGTAGGAACCGTGTAGACGATCCGCGTCCCGCAATGTCGAAATTGCCGGGTCCTCCATGGCGGCCATCAGCTGGGGGGTTGAGAGATGCTCTCTCTCCAGCCCCTGCGGGGCTCTATGGTCACCGTGGGCAGCAGCCCTTAGCCCAGGGCTTCTGGCTGCTGCTGCGGCAGCTGGCGATCCATGCTGCAGGAACAGGGTCTGCAACCAGTTGTAGGCTCTGTGTATCTTGTGTTGTATAGTGCAACTGTGTCTGGGAGGGACCCTTTAAGGGAGCGGCTTGCTGTTGAGTCCGCCCTGTGACCCTGTCTGCAGCTGTGCCTGGCACCCTTATTTCGATGTGTGCTACTTTGGCGTGTAGACGTTCCCTCGCAGAGCCTATTTCGATGTGGTGCCGCGCAACGTCGAAGTTGAACATCGACATTGCCAGCCCTGGAGGACGTGTAGACGTTATTCATCGAAATAGCCTATTTCGATGTTGCTACATCGAAATAAGCTATTTTGATGTAGGCTTCACGTGTAGACGTAGCTATTAACTTTCAGTGGTTGCTGAACACTTCATTAGGCAGTTTGAAAATCTTCTAGATAAAGAATCCTGCTTTGTTTGGTTAAGAGTTTCATTATACAGATCACAAAGGATGTTAATCCTTTGCTTCTGTCATTTTTTTTTCAGGGATGGAAGACAACATTTTAGAAAACACCAAATGACTTCAGGGCTTAAACCCCATTTTCACAAGTGATTTAGACACTTTGGACCTTAGACACCCAAAGTTTTAGGTATGTGCCTCGTGGGATTCTCACAAATTCCTAGGCAGGTTAGGCACATAACTCTCAACAATCAACTCTCACTTCACATGAATTTTCACTTTTGAAGCTGGGGCCTTTGGGTGCTTTGAAAATGTTTCAAATGAAAAAGAATCAGTTGATAAAGCTTTAAGAATGCTTTCTTCTGGAAGCGAGAAAACTAAAATTCAGCAAGGAAATCTAAATGCTTGAGCTTTCCTGCCGAGTTTATGAGCACTCAAAGTGCTTTTACAAGACTCCGTCCATGCCGCTGGCTAAATAGGCTATATACAAAATAAAAGTTGCTCATGTGGGAGTAGTTCACATGTTGGGAATGAGCCAAGAAAGGCCTGCCCTCCTTCTCTTCTTAACTTGAAAACTCCACTGAGCTCCATGAATCGGCAGAGCAGTCATTGCCTCTTTGTATGTATAAGCATTTAAACCCAGAACCACAAAGGAATAGAGGCACTGCTATGATCAGTTACTTGCTTACCCAAAGGCTTTTAGCATAGATTGATTATTTTAGTGTTGACCTAATATTTTATGCAAGGTCTATTTCCACATAAGTTTGTCTCTGGAAAAGCTGTTTCCAACTTTTTCTCCTGTTTGACCATTTTAAGACAAAACTACCACAGCGAATTTTAGGTGAGATCCTTACATCTACTTGGGCTTTTTTATGCCAGGTGAAAAGGTCAGAGCAGCATAAAGAGGCCTTAAGAGCTCTGTCACTGACTGGGGGGCAATTCTCCTGGGACAAATGCTGCACAAGATGGCTGTCAGACTGCATCCTGAGTTCAGTTTCACAAGCCTTTGCATAGGGAACATACCCAGAGTTGGAAGAGTGTGTTTAGGGTATGGCCACAGCATGCATAGCTCAAGAGTTGCTGGGCAGTGCTGTTCCCAGGGAGCTGCCCAAGGAATCTGCCATAAGTTAAGCAGCTCCCTGGGATGTTTCATCAAGGCCCTTCTCTTGTGCCTGGAACAACTCGGGATCAGGAGGGCACAAAGGTGGCTTAAATTATGTCTATACTGGAACCTGAGGCACCGTTTCAGCTGAGTTACACATACCCACGCCTGCTCAACCTGAGCTAGCATAGAGAAATATGGCAGGGCAGGCACGAGGGCATGGGCTTCAACACAGGCCAGCAGCATGAATAGGTGTCCAATGAATATGTACCCATGGGTCTGCATGTCTTCACTGTTATTTTTAGCTGTGATAGAATGGGGGTAATGCTCGTGTGATGTCTACTTTAGCTGCAGTCAGACCTCAGTGTAGGCAAATCCTTTAAAGCTTTCTGTCTCTCAGGTTGACCACTGCACCACAATAATTTGGCATAATCTAAATAAAAGCTAAGAACATAAGTGCAGAAATCTTACACAATCTGGAATATCCATATGAATTATGCACAAAAAAAATTCCCAAGCACCTGAACCAATTTACATATAAACTGATAAAACTAATACTCTAAAACAAAGTTTGATATAAAACAATCAGTCTTTTTGAATTTCCATGTTGTTATTATGGGACATTCACTGTACATACCTAGAATAATTCTTCACTGAAAGGTAAACTACATAATGATCTTTGTTTTAAAATATTGGTACCTTTATAATATATTTTAGTAAATATTCATTAATTTTAAAATAGTGTTTGTTATTCTAAAAGTTAGTGGATTCTTACTAACGATTGTAACATAACGAGCACGCGTTTTTGGCTGCCAATTGGTCAGTGAACATAGATTAATCTTATTTTCATACACTTGCCTGTGAAAGTAGCTGGTCAGCTCTGGAGGATATTTGGTAAAAATAAATAAAGAACTTACTAATTTGACTCTGTGACCAGGAGTGGCACTGATTTCCCATGTGCATTCCTTCCTACTTGGGTACTTGTCTGGCCAGTTCGGACTTGTGATGACTCCAGTTGGACTATGGATCTTCTGTTCACACTCAGCTGTGTCAATAATGACAGCATCAGTTAGTTTGAAAATCTGTGTTAAGATGTCAGAAAAGCTGGCTTTTCATAAACTGACTCACTGAAAGTAAAGGCTTTTCAGGGAGCTGGCCAATCACCTCTTCACTATCCAGTATCATGTTTATCACCTTTGGTAAATACATCACAGAGATTAATCTAATGCTGCTTGTTTACTGATTATCCATAACATTACAGTGCTGTTTACAATGGATCACATAAACCTTCTACAAATAAATTAAATATATGAATGATATGCCTGAACCATTTATCTAAATGAAGTCAATATTTTCCTATTCCTATTCCCTTTCCTAAGCTTTCCTCCCTAATTAAAATAAGCAGAAAAACCCATAGTCCACACCTACATGTCGACAGAGCTACGCTAAGCAGGTTTCTGGAAACTGCATGCCCACACGAGATTTCACTCTGGGCCTACGGGTCTGCTGGCAGGAAAGAGGCCATGCAGATGTGCCTCTGTCAGCTTAATGCCCCTGCCCCCACACCCCACCCCGTCACCAGTCCTGAATTGTCTTCATGCCTGAAAATATTTTGTTTTTTACAAACATTTAATTTGGCTTTCCTGCCCTCCCACCAAAGAAGGCATTAACGATTGATTTTTCCATACAATGCTTAAGGGGGGGATGTGGCGAGGGGGAAGAGGGAGAGGGGGAGAGACTCTTAGGCTGTGTCTACACTTGCATTCCTCTTTCAAAAGAGGCATGCAAATGAGGGAAATAAAAAATGCAAATGAGGTGGAGATTTACATATCTGGTTCCTCATTTGCATATTCTTATTTCAAAATAGCTTTTGAAGGATTCTTTCGAAGATGGGGTTTACTTTCGAAAGAGCAGTGTCTACACAGGTTTTCTTCTTTCGAAAGAAGCTATTTCAAAATAAGAATATGCAAATGAAGTGACAGATATGTAAGTCTGCACCTCGTTTGCATTTTCAATTTCCCTCATTTGCATGCCTCTTTTGAAAGAGGAATGCAAGTGTAGAGACAGACTTACTGGCTAAATACTGAGAATCGTCTGACTATACAAGGACATTGTCATAATTGAATTATTAGAAGTGCTTCTATATAAATAAACAATAATATTTTTATCTAAACAAAGCAAAAAAATGGGAAAAAAAAGCTATTCAACCCTCTTCAATACTTTCCCTTCTACGATCTCAAAAAGACTTTAAACACATCAGAGAATTTAGCCTCACAACACTCTCTGGAAGAAAATAAGGACTTCTCTAAATGGCACCACAGTCCAGACTTAAGGTATGTGATTTGTAGAGTGTTCTAACTGCCCCATGTAGACCCCACTAACTTATATTAAAAGTTGTCTAGTTTGCATCTATGCAATCTTCTGCTGGTACCTATTAAATCACACATGCGTAGTTTGGACTGGCACTGACCCACCCCTAAGCATTAGCATTCCAGCTTTACTGACTGAACAACTAAATCTCATGGGGCTCTCTTCACAATGAAATTAGCTGTGTTAGAAAATGTTCTTTAGGAGTCATGGTAATGGACATGGTGTTAAGCACTCAGTTTAAGAGGGACTGTCATGTTTAACCTTGTTTCAGCTAGCTATGACACTAAGGGCCTCTGTTTACATTTAGTGGTCAGCATAAGGTCAGTTACCATGACTCCTCAAGATTATGTTCCAACACAATCTAGTTTGCTAGTGAAGAGATCAAGTCACATACCCAAGGTCACACAGGAAATCTGTAGGCGAACCCATACCTCCCACTTCCTAATGCTGCACTTTCATTACTATTCTTAACTCCTCCCTATTCTAGATGAGGATAATTTTCTCAGAAGAAGATAACTTTCTAAAAGCTAGCTGTGTCATCTCTGCTATCTGCTGTCCAAATGTCCTAATACTTACCCTCCTTGCAGTCATGTTTATTTTCATGTAGCACAAATCCATTGCGACACTGGCACACATAGCTTCCTACAGTGTTGATGCATTCATGCTGGCAGCCACCATTATCCTTAGAACACTCGTCCTTGTCTAAGAGACACACAACATGCTTCTGTGAACATCATATCTATAGTTTGTAGAAAAGTAGGCAAAGTTACACATCAAAGTTTAAGTCCAGAAAAGGGTAAACTAAGGCACAGACCCTTTTTTTCAGATTGGCAATTTAATTGTACCTTAGTTCTACCCTTTCACTGTTCAGCCTGCATCCTTGAACCATGCCACTATTATTTTAGCCAATTACCATGAAAAGTGAGATCTGTTTCTCAGGCGAGAAAAAAAAGTTTCAACAAAATAAATATAGAGAGCAAATGGCTAATATTACTTTTTCAGCTGATTTTATTTGCATAGATTTCATAATTATCTCTGCAGTGACTACATTTTCATGGACAACAAGGGGTTTTGCTATCTGGACAAACACACAAGGTATTCCCAACTCAAACCAGTTCTATAGTATCAAAACAAAAAGCAGTCAAGTAGCACTTTAAAGACTAGCAAAATACTTTATTAGGTGAGCTTTCATGGGACAGACCCACTTCTTCAGACCATAGCCAGACCAGAACAGACTCAATATTGAAGAAGTAGGTCTGTGCCACGAAAGCTCACCTAACAAATTATTTTGCTTGTCTTTAAAGTGCTACTTGACTGCTTTTTGTTTTGATAGCATATAGACTAGCACGGCTCCCCCTCTGTTACAGTTCTATGGGGTATGCAGGTTGGACATTCAGGTAAACAAGGTTTCAAGCTCTGCACATATTGATATTTTTTAAAAAAATCACTCAGCATAAACATTATTGATTAATTGTTTTGACTTAGTAGAATGCAAAATTTGCTTTCATTTTAATGAATCTGGACATTTCACAAATCTGAAAAGGGAAAATATATTGTTAAAAAGCACAGAAAAGAAACGCATGTTAATTGTTTCAGGGAGATCTGCCATATAGCATGCAGTCCTGTTTATTAACATGTAGTCCTCTCTAAAAGAGCTTTTACTGTGTTAGAAGTCAATCAGATGGTAGCAGAGAAAATATGAGCTACATTAAACAGCCACCAAATCCCCTGCAGGGGAAAAAAGCCAAGCTAGATTAACAAGCAGTCATTACAGCAGAATGCATCGGCTACCATCATTCCATGTCATTTGGCTGTTGTCATTTTAGGTGAGGCTGGTCCATTAAATCAAAACTAGCAGACTGTTCCTGACATACATACATAATGTCATATCAAAACACCCTGTCATTTCAACATGCAAAAAACACCAAGGAGAACAAATCATATCAGAAGTCAGACTGTTTTAAAACTGGGATGCAGAGCATGCATCTCCTTTGCTGTCATGTTTCCTAAGACATATAAAAGGGAGTGTGATTTCTTAACAAAATTAATATGCAATATTTCAGACAGAGTTTGGTTCAGGGGGAATATCTACAGAAATAAAGCAGCCTTATATAACATAAGTCTGTTGTTACTGTTTTGTTCCTATTTTATTACTTCTCCTTATCTGGATTGAAGCATATTATACAGTAAAACAGCAAAAGGAATCTCTATTGTTTAGCTTGGACCTGTCAAAATGTAAATGAAGCTTGACCTGTTGACTTGCAGGCTTTTTGGTAAATTCTATTTGCACTTAATACATTGCTATACAGCAACATGATGGCCAAACATATTCGTAGGAAAATCCTGCAAGTGAAAAACCAAGTTTCTACTGCATTTTCAGCTGAGAGTGTTTGGGACCTCCCTGAAGATGTGAACTGATGTGAATGGTAAGGGACAATTTAAAAGTAAATGCAGTTCACTGAAGTGTTTGTCCAAGGGTTTATATTTCTGATTATAAAAACACAGAAGAATACTTCTTGCAGCCTTTATAAGAGGAACACAAAGTCAACATCATCCATTATTTAATTTCAAGCAAAAGTTTAATCTTTCATCTTTTCCAAAACAATCACTAGCATGTAATCCCTGTTGCAAGCTTAGAACTATGATAAGCAAATGAGAAACTAGAATGCAAGACAGTAACAAAACAAAAACCCTACATATTGCTGTCTCCTTTCTATTCAAACAAAAAGAATGGAAGGTGAACTCAAATTCTTTCAAAGGTAACAAACAAGGACAGTCCAGTAAAGTTATGTAATAAATAAAATAAAGGCCCTTTCCAGGTCCCCATCTGCCAAATTGTCAGAAGCTGCGTCTACACGTGCACGCTACTTCGAAGTAGCGGCAGTAACTTCGAAATAGCGCCCGTCACGTCTACACGTGTTGGGCGCTATTTCGAAGTTGAAATCGACGTTAGGCGGCGAGACGTCGAAGTCGCTAACCCCATGAGGGGATGGGAATAGCGCCCTACTTCGACGTTCAACATCGAAGTAGGGACGTGTAGACGATCCGCGTCCCGCAACATCGAAATAGCGGGGTCCTCCATGGCGGCCATCAGCTGGGGGGTTGAGAGATACTCTCTCTCCAGCCCTTGCGGGGCTCTGTGGTCACCGTGGGCAGCAGCCCTTAGCCCAGGGCTTCTGGCTGCTGCTGCTGCAGCTGGGGGTCCGTGCTGCATATACAGGGTCTGCAACTAGTTGTTGGCTCTGTGTATCTTGCACTGTTTAATGAAAGTGTGTCTGGGAGGGGCCCTTTAAGGGAGCGACTTGCTGTTGAGTCCGCCCCGTGACCCTGTCTGCAGCTGTGCCTGGCTCCCTTATTTCGATGTGTGCTACTTTGGCGTGTAGACGTTCCCTCGCTGTGCCTATTTCGATGTTGGGCTGAGCAACGTCGAAGTTGAACATCGACGTTGCCAGCCCTGGAGGATGTGTAGACGTTATTCATCGAAATAGACTATTTCGATGTCGCAACATCGAAATAAGCTATTTCGAAGTTGGGTGCACGTGTAGACGTAGCCAGAGACAGAAAAGTCTACTCTAACGTTACATAAATACATATTACACTGAAAAAAAATCTCAAAAAGGAGAGGTGAGTAAATAAATGGGCCTATGTTGGATCCCTTTAAAGTTCAGCTCTACAAAAAATAAAAGGTCTGAAGCCTAGTGACAGTAGAATAGAAAGAATTATTTGCACACTTAATGCTGGAGGAAATTTTTGAACAAACCTTACATATGGTGAATAAATCAGCATGAATTATTCCATCATGTCTGTAGCTCAGTTTCAAAATTAGTTCGTATTAGTTATAGAAACAAATGTTTTGCTGAGTTAAAACAAAATCATTTGTTGTGCTCACAGATGGAAATCAGTCTTCCAGTTTTGAATGGATGCTTTCTCTTTTTTTTTTGTTTTGTTTTGTTTTTTTTTTGTTTGTTTTTTTTTTTGTTTTCAGCACTCAGCATAGGGAAAGATCCATTCCCAACAGAAAGTTAGATTTTAACTATTTAGAGGACATGTGGTCATACCTCTGAGGCCCCCATAGGCCAACAGTCCATGAATAATACGTATGTGGCCTGAGGGGGCAACCTGTATCAAGTCCTTGCATGATTCAAAAACAAAAACTTTCTCTTTGCAGGCAGCTTTCTTGTCTGTGGGAAAAAAATGTACCAGGATAGTACCAGAGGTGAGTGTCTGCTCCAACATGAATCTACTTTAGGGTAGAAACATTTAGACTTTTCTTTGTAACCATTCATTGACTCATGAACCACAAAAAGACCCCAGCAAAATTCATTTTTATGCATCAAACTCTGAGCGCACAAAATATTATATTTACTTAAAAACCACAAAAATAGCTCTAGAGCTCATAATAAATGGAAGCAGTTTAACAAGTTGCGACCAGTAATTAACCCTATTATTGTTTAAAAGCCTCACTTAAAGAAATAATTAAAACTGCTCCCATGACCATCACTGTTCCTGCACAAAAAGTCAAACACAATTTTTTTTTGGCTTTTTCCTGAAGCAAGGCCATGTTGAATGATTCAGCAGCCTGCTTTTCCTTGTATGCCCACAGCCATTTTCAATAGATTGTCCAATTAACCATGTGAATGGCACAAAACTTGGAATAGGAAGTTTATGCTTAGGAGCATAATATTTATTTTTTAAAAAAATATTGAAGAAGCAATTTACAGAAAATATCAGCTACTTATAGCTGATGGTTTTAAGTTCTGCTTCCCCCTCCTCTAAGACAAGATTGTGTCTATGCAACATCTGTCCTATTTATAGAAAATCACCTTGAAACATTCCTCAAGACACAACACATGAATTCATTTACATATAAGCATTCTGAGCTAAATAAGCGCACTCTGGTACGCTAGGAAAATTTGAATGCTGATTAGCTGGTGAAGAGGTAAGAATTTATTACAGGTTGCACTTCTCAAATGGGTATTCTATTGTCTGGCAACATATATGGTCCAGCACAGAGTTTGCCAGACAAGAGAATAACAGGCTGGTTCAGGAGTGCCAGCGAGGCTGGGAGCCTGCCCCACAGCAGCAGGAAGCCAGGGTGCCAGAGTCCCTGCCTGCCCTGTGGCAGTGCAGGGGTTGGGAGCCAGGAGCTCCTGACTGCCCCGCATCAGCTAGAACCGGTAGGCTGCACAGGAGCTGGAGACGGAGACCCTGTCAGCCCTGGGGCAGAGCAGGGCTGGGATCCACAGCACCTGCTGGCCCTGCAGCAGAGTGGGCTGGGACCTGGAGTCCCCACAGCAGCCTCTGGGAGCCTGGATTGGGACCAGAGTACCAGGGAGAGGGGCTGGGGCTGCAGCAGCCCCTGAGCACAGGGTTGTCTGAGTGCAGAAATTCTACACCTCCCATCATCTGGCATATTTTCTTGTTCGAGACCTATTAGGTCCTGAGCATGCTGTATAGGTATGGTGCAAACTCTATTAGGAAAAAAATGGGTATGTAATGGAATTCAATCTTTGATTCATTCTTTCTGATCACCAGAAGTGTATACATTTCTATGACCATGTTGAACTCGATGCATAAACCTTTACTCTCAAATGTCTCCACTCACATTTTGTTATGCATCTACAAACACCTATTAACCCTAGCAATCATGAGAGATTATCCTTTTATCTTGTTTATCCTTTTATCAGACTTGTTGATTCACAGACTCCAAGGCCAGAAAGGGTCACTGTGATCCTTTTGTCTGACTTCCAAAGACATGACACAGAACAAAGAACCTGCACAAGTAATTCCTAGTGCACCTAGTTCAGAAAAAATCCAATCTTGATTTAAAAATCTTGAGTGATGGACACTTCACCAACACTCTTCGTAAATTGTATCCATGGTTATTTATTTCAGGGGGGTAGCTGTATTAGTCTGTTTCAGCAAGAAAACCAAGGAATCCTGTAGCACCTTGGACATTAACACACATATTTTGACATAAGCTTTTGTGGCCTGGAACCCACTTTGCCAGACTTTCTTGTTAATCTTTAAGGCGCCATAGGATTCCTCAATGGTTACTTACTCTCCCTGTTAAAATTAATAATTTATTTCCAATACATTTCTAGCTTCAACTTTCAGCCGCTAGGTCACACAATACCTTTCTGTGCTAAACTGAAGAATAGTTACTCCCCATTTAGATACTTATTGACTTTAACCAACTCACCCTTTCTGTTGTTATTGTTAAGCTAAACTGATTTATCACTGAGTCTGTCACTACAGCTACATCTACACATGCCCCTCCCTTTTGGAAAGGTCATACAAAAATGAAGTGGGTTGAAAGTGCTAATGAGGTGCTGATATCAGAATTCAGCACCTCATTTGCATAATGGCAGTCATCCAGAAAGCGGTGCTTTCAAATTGCAAAATAGCTGTGCAGATGAGATTGCTTTGAAAGGAAACACCGATTTCCAACAAAATTGGAAAGAAGTGTGCTTTCGAAATTGGGGGTTCCTTTTGAAGGAACCCTGTCTACATAGCTAGTTTTCAAATTGAAAGCAGCAGTGTCAACATTCCAGGTAGCCACCATTATGCAAATGAGGCACTGGATAGTAATATCAGTGCCTCATTAGCACGTTTGACCTGCTTCGTTCACATGCCTCTTCTGAAAGGCAGGGATATGTGGACATGTAGCCTATAAGGCATCATTTTCTAATCATTCATGTAGCTCTTCTCTGCACTCTCTCCAATTTATCAACATCCTACTTGCATTGTGGGCACCAGAAATGGATACACTACTCCAGCATCAGTCACACCAGTACCAAACATTACCTCTTTACTGTTATTAGAGTCACCTGTTTATACATGCCAGAAATGCATTACCTCCTTTGGCCACAGACTGACACTGGGAGCTCCTGTTCAGCTGATTATCCATCATGACCTCCAAATCCTCTTCAGGGACACTGCTTTTCAAAGTCAGAGACCCCCAACCTGTACTTCTGACCTACATACTTCCCCTCTAGATGTCTATACTTAACTTTAACTATATTGAAAGATATATTGTTTGCTTGATACCAGTATACCAAACAATCCGATCACTAAGAATCAGTGACTGTACTCTTCATTATTCACCACTTCCCCAATTTCTGTATCATCTCCAAACTTTAGCATTTTCAAACATTTTATGTTCTCTTCCAGGTCATTGATAGAAATGTTAATTAGCATAAGGGAAAGAACCAGTCCCTGAAGGATGCACTGGAAATATACCCATTCAGTGACAATTCTTCACTTACAATTGTATGTTGTGACCTATCAAACAGTTTCAATTAACTTAATCTAGGCCACTTTAATTATATACTGTTCTATTTTTTAAAATGAAAATGTTTTGCATATGGAGTCAAATTCTGTTGAGAAATCTAAATTTTCTGTGTGAACATGATTAACTTTATTGACCAAACTGGTAAGTCCACTAAAAAAAAAATCTGGTTAGTTTGACATGATTTGTTTTCCATAAAACCATGTTGATTTGCATTAATTACATTAATTACCCTCCCTTAATTTTTCATTAATTGACTCCCAAATCACCCACTCAGTTATCTCACTTGGGATTGATGTCGGGCTGACAGGCCATAATTATCTGTCAAAGTACTCAACCTTTTCAAAAAAATTGGCAGTTGAGACCTGACTGTAAGATTCTGAAAAGTCTGTACTATTCATTATGTCTGGGGTATTGATTTACCAAGAACTGTTTGGGGAATAGGATTGCCATAATTTCTTTCACCAAATGTGACTACCTGAGATGTCTTATACAGAAACAGCTTCTTGGCAAGTCATAAGAATTCCCTATTGATCAGACTAGTGAGCTATGTAGCCCTGTATTTCATCACCAACACTGTCCAGGATCAGCTGCTAAAAAGGAAGATACAACAAACTCCCTGAAAAGTCAGCTATGGGATAACCTGTCCCCAAGGAAAGTTTCCTACTAAGCTCCAGTAGTTAGAAGTGGACTGAGGCCTTAAATAAGGAGTGTTGTGAATTTTCTCAACAATATGTTTACTAATCTAATTGTGTATAGTCAGGCTACCCATATAAATGTCCAGTTTTTTAATACTACTCAGCTTTCAGCTGTCGTAATAAGTTCCATCATACAATAATGCATTGTGTGAATGATTTTTTTTTTTTAATTTGGTTTGAATTTGCCACCTTTCAAGTTCATTGACTGTCCCCTGGTTCTTGTATTCTAAAAATAGAATAGAAGCTTTTGATCTATTTTCCCTACATAATTCATTATTTTGTATACGTTTATCATGTTCCTTCTCATTCAGCCTGCTTCCAAGGTGATCTGTCCCAATCTTTTCAGTCTCAGAAAGAGTTTTGCTGTGCTGCTTTTCCACTTTACCTTCCAGGCAGGAAAAAAGCTTAAAGAAGGTAGCTGTTCATACATATACATCTTCACTTAAGCACCCATTAGATCACATGTTTGTGAAGAATATTGAGTCTGTGCTGGGCTGGCTATGGTCTGAAGAAGTGGGTCTGTCCCACAAAAGCTCACTTAATAAACTATTTTGCTAGTCTTTAAAGTGCTACTTGACTGCTTTTTGTTTTGATATGTTTGTGAAGGTACTTGGTGAGAGCAAACGGAATGGAATGCTTAAGATATACAGCATAATGTCTTCTTTTCTTATCTATCTGTTATGCCATGTTGTTCAGCTAACATTACTGAAACTACTCCTGGGAAGACTGAGGTAATGTTCTTGGCAGTATAACTACTACATGTTGGACAGATATAAAATATTGCTAATGATGACAGGCTGTATAAATAGAATGGTGACGTTTTTAAGAGGTTTTATCAATTCTATTATGATTTTAGTACACTCCTCCAATCTGTATAGGTCACCCTGGACCGTATACCTACCCTCCAACTTATCTACCTGTCCCCCTAGCTTAGTGTCACCTGCAGATTTGCTGAGGGTGCAATCCATCTCCTTATCCATGTCATTAAGATTTTGAAAAATACCAGCCCTAGAACTGATTGTTGGGGCACTCTACTTGAAACTGACCATCAACCAGACATTGAGCCATTGTGTACTACCCACTGGGCCCGATACTACAGTACAAATCTGTTCTTTCCTACAGACAACCCCCCAGTCTTATAATGATTCTCACAAGCAACCACAAGCTATACCACAATACTACTAAACCTGGAACTTTTCCTTGCAACAAGCCCCATTGCCAAGCTTTATTCACATATCTATTCTTGCGAGAACATCACTGGATCTAACCACGTTAATTACGGAATCTCCTGTTCCTCAACTTACATCATATATGCCATCATGTGCTAACAATGCCAACACACCATGTATATAGAACAGACTGCAAACACACTTCAACGAAGAATGAATGGACATAAAGCAGACATCAAAAATCTCCAGAAACACAAACCTGTCAGCCAGCACTTTAACGGAGTGGCCCATTCTGTTAAAGACCTGAGAGTTTGTGTTCTGCAGAAAAGACTTTAACAACCGCCTACAAAGAGAATGTTTGGAACTAACATTCATATTCAAATTTGACACAGTAACACGTGGTTTGAACAGGGACAGCAATTACCTGACCCATTATGAGGACTCTTTTACAAACTTTGATGTTTTATCTAACTCTTAACTCCACCCCCCATCGCCCTGTCCTCCCTCCTGCCCCCCCGCTCTTCTGATCTGCCAACCTTGATAACAATTTTTGGACCTCTGTGCTTTATATATTGAATCTGTTCTGGTAAAGCTATGATCTGAAGAATTGGGTCTGTCCCATGAAAGCTCATCACCTAATAAATTATTTGTTAGTCTTTAAAGTGCTACACGGCTGGTTTTTTTTTTGTTTTTTATTTTGTTTTGTTTTGACACCTAAATTCTCTAATCTACACAGTGCTTAATTGTAAACTTCGCTAAAGATAGTCTTGTAGGCATAACAAAGTGAAGAATTAATGAAGAACATATTGTCAGGGTCATGATCCAGTGTTAATTTCCAGAAGTCAAAATATATGTGCTGAAGATTTCAATCCATATAGCGCCCTCACTGCCTGAATCAAGAGCACATGTTGTCTTTAGTGTTGAATTTCTAAGTTCAACTCCTTTTTTACTAGTTCACTAGCAATGAGAACAGGATAACTAACTAGGAAATGGTGAAAAATTGACTGTGAAGAAGCAGCAGAGAACAGAATGGAAAATAATTCCAATGAAAAATACATGCATTATACAGCATACAATGAACATGGAATACCAATATGGGCCACCTAGTTTTTTTGAGGGGTCAGGGAAGAGAGAGGTAATAGTCTTGGCAGTATAATTACTACCTGTTGGACAGATATAAAATGTTGATGGGGAGTAAGTATGTGTGTGTCGGGGGTGGGGCTGTCACACAAGAATATTTCTCATGGAGCTCATTGTTTCAGCAGGGGGTCAGCAGCTTTTCTGAGGAGTTTATCCTTCACTACTCAAAACAGGTTTCCTTTTCATCTGAAAAACATTTTTAAGGTTCTTCCTTTTTGTAAACTCCCTGAATTTAGTGACTTTATTTCAGTGATAAATTAAGCCCCTTAAAATTATTTTCTAAATTTAAATTATCAAACACAGTTTGTAAACTAAAGTTACGTTTTCAAATCAGAACCCATAAGAAAATAATAAATAAATAGTCATGAAGTTGACAGACCTATCCTTTGAACTCCATGAACTACAACCCTGTTTCCTCTCCAACACTTCTGAGTTATTTTCAGTATAAACTATGACTACTGAGAATGTTAACATTCTTTAAACAATTCATTAACAATTAAATGCAGAAAAAGGTTGCTTATTGAACAGAATCCATTTTCAGTAGGTTCATCATCTGCAACTTTTGGGCTATAAGCAGATTACAGTGAATATCAGGGCTACTATTACTATGCAGCATGACCCTACTGGTATCAAAATACTTAACTCATACATATGTATATTATATACTAACAACGATTTGAAAATGTAGAAGATTATAGTAGCCACTAGCCCTTATGTACCTGATAATGCACACTGACTTTCCTGTGTAACCCTCAAGCATTATTCACTTAAGGGTGGGAGGATACGTCCCATAAGTTAAATGTGCAGAGTTATTTAGGCACAAAAATATAGTTAACTATCAAAGCTTTCTAATAATAATCTAAAGTGGCATTTTACAAGCAAAAGTAACCTTCTGTGACTTTAAAAATGTCATTTACATAAACCAGAAACTGATCTCAATGTCTCTCCCAGAAATATGATTATTAGCAAGTACAATAGGTTTAAAGCTTTCAGGAGGTAAAACACTTGTTAATATCTTTATCTGAAGTATGGAAAATATCATTTACTCTGATCTTTCATCACTGCTAGAATAAACCATCTAAGAAGGCATAAAAGAAAACATCAGACTGCCTTTTAGGGCTGCTAAACATTAAACTTCTTGTCTTCATATGTATATTATAACTGCTGACATATATTTTCCCCACTTTGTAAAAGATCTAAGCAACACTACTTACATAATATGCTGAACCAGATTGTTTAACTTAGCTACAAAATGCATCACACATTCGTTAGTTACTGAAACTAACCAGAAGAGAAACTGCTTTTATATAGGCTTCCTCCATAGAACATTTAACCAAAAGCACAATAATAAAGTAAGCTAGTACAACCTTTTTTACATATTAAACATATTCTCTCTCTCAAGAACTTAATTTTTTAATTTAGAAAATGACAGGAAAAAATTCAGCTCCTACATACAGTCATCCTTCTTGCCTGATTTTGAACTTTTTAATATTTTATAAAAAAAAAAAAACATGCCTTGATTTTGCCAATATCTTGGGACACACTTATCTTTGAGCATATGGATAATGGCCATGTAGCAAATCAGATCTGTCACTGGTATCAACAGTCACAGCTCCACTGATTCCTGTCGAACTATGAGATTTCACACCAGCTGAAGATGCACATTGTTGTCTTTAATGGGACTAACCTTATGAGTAAAGCATGTAAGAGAATGGCTGCAGGATCACAGCTCCAGAAATCATGCACTTTTACATACACATATGTACTATTTTAACCATGGCATATCTCCAGATCTGAAGAAGGGGGTCTCTGCCACACAAGAGCTCATCACCTAATAAATTTTGTTAGTCTTTAAAGTGCTACATGACGGCTTTTTCGTTTTATAACCGTGTGTCCATGTGACAGGATATTCCCTATTAAAAGCAGCAGAAATCTTCTTATGCTATCTTGTTCTATGGTATTTTAAAAAATACCTAGCAAGAGGCAAGTCATAAATTGTGCAATTTAATGGAAAAAAAGAGATAGAACCAAATACATAAGTACAGGTTGAACCTCTCTGGTCCAGGACTCTCTCGGGCAGGAACTCCTGGCAGCCCAAGAATTTGGAACCATCGATGGAAGCAGGTGGGGAGCCTCGGTGAGCCAGGGTAACAGAGTTTCTGTTAGCCTAGGGCATACAGCTGTCAGGCGCATGGAGCCTTTCTGGCTGAAGCAGGGTGGCCCAGACTGGCCTGACCTCACCTGATCTGGCAAACTCCCTCCTTCAGGACAGCTCAGGTTCCAGAGATGCTGGACCAAGGAGATTCAACCTGTACAGAAGTCTGCTGCTGTAATTCTGGGCATACTCTGTGATGTAATTCTGGGCATACTCTTCCCTTTTACCTCCCAGTCTGTGTAAATCTGTAGAATATGGGTTGGTATTGTTAGTGAATAAACCCTCCTATTTCACATATTTCTGACTACATACATACATTTCAATCCAAAATAACTGTTGTTGTATTTTATCAACTTATTAAACTGCACAAAAAATTAGAACTGTAACCAAAAGGTGAGAAGCCTCTCATATTCACCACCCATGCAATGAACAAAACCTGTGAAAAAAATTCACTACAGCAACAGTGATTTTTAATACCTGAGAAAAAGTGGGCCTTGAAGCCTTTTTTTGAGACTGTGTTGTCAGATCTGAATTCAATTCTCATGTTATTGTATTGTGATGTGATAACTTCAGGCACTTCTGTACCACAGAATTTACCATGCAGTTTGGAATCTGAAGAAAGGCCACTACGGATCTCCACATAATCATATTTGCAAACCTAAGAAAGAGAAAGACATTTGTATTAGCCATGTGTCTCTACACTTAAAATGTAAGATCTTCCATTGAGTTATGTTACAATGCTAGTATTTTATGGACTCTTCCATATTTAATACTTAAGTGTTTAATAACTTAGCCATTTTAATTAATAAAAGGGAAGAAACTCTGAGACCATTGGACTAAGGCCTCCAAATGTTGACTTTGAAGAATAAAGCCGTCTCTCAGTCATACACAGTTATGGGTTCTGGACGTTTGTGGGTTTCTTATTTTTAACAATCAATAACCTTATTTGTATTACCTTTAATATGAAAACGCTGAAAGCCAAATCTTTCATCATCATTATACCTTTAAGCTAAATCATTATACCTTTAAAACCAAATTATTTTCTTGTGAATGTATAAAACTGCATACTTAATACTATCACATCTTTATCACATTGGTAGTCGTATAATTTAGAAAACTAATTTATGTCACTTTTATTAGGGCGTTTTAAAAAAATATCTTTTATGCAGGGTCTACTACCCAGGGTAATGGTTGCAATGCATAAATCCCATGTCTATATAAAAACTTCCACCCCAAAACATTCTAAGCTTCTCAGGATCAGCTATCAATCATTTAATCACAATATTACAGCTGTATGCAACTAATAGCTTAAGTGAAAACAGTGGCCAAGGGGTCTCATAAAGGGCTTTGATTGCTCATGAAATGGAAGCATATATTTGATAAATCACAATCTTTATTTATTTAAACTGCACAAGTGGATTATTTTGATTTTTGTTGATATCTCCTTCGGGCCTATAAAAATGATTTCCAATGTTTTGCCATATTTCTTACTTTACAATAAATACTGTAAGGAAAGGTTTAAAATGCACAGAATTTATTTAATCACTTTCACATTACTGCTGTGGAATGCAGCTAAGTCAGTAATAATAAGGCCACTTAAAATATTAGAATCATGCTTAATGTAACAGATATAAGGAAATACTGAATTACAAGTGAAAGTCTATTTTAACTCATGTGAGTTAAGTTCTTATATTGATACTTCAGGTTTCCTAATGCAGATATCAATAATGTGATGTGAACATTGAAGACAAATCCCAATCACAACTACTCAAAGGCTTTGGCCACACTACCCCTCCCTTTTGGAGAGGGCATGTTAATGAGGCAGTTTGAAGGATGCTAATGAGGCACTGACACAAATAATGGCAGCCACACGTGATTCAAAACTGCCACTTTCAAAACACACGCCGTCCATGTAGACAGGGGCCTTTTGAAAGAACCCCCCAGCCTTCAAAAGCCCCTTCTTCCTAAAACAGAATAGGAGGAATGGGCTTTCAAAGTCAGGGTGTCCTTTCAGAAGCTCCCCATCTATATGGATGGCATGCATTCTGAAAGCAGCACTTTTGAATTGCATGCGGCTGCTGTTATGCCATGACATGAATATGTAGTGCCTCATTAGCATCGTCTGAACTGCCTCATCAACATGGTTGGTGCCTCAGTTTCCTCAGCTACAAAATAGAGACACAAACTTGGAGCTGGGTAGAAAACAAAGAAATGCACTTCTTTTATTATCCTTCTAATAATAACATTTCTTTACTTCATAGGGATTTGTGAGAGGTTAATAATTAACATGGGAGGGCATGATAAAAGTCTTCGAGTACATAAAAAGTTCTAAGGAAGATGAGGGAGATAATTTCTCTCCTTATCCATTGACAATCAAATGAGAAATAATGGGCTTAAATTGAAGCAAGGGAGATTTAGGTTAGACATCAGGAAAAAACTTGCTAAATGTCAGGGTGGTTAAGCAGTGGAATAGATTACGTAGTGATACTGTGGAATCTCCATCATTGGAGAGTTTTAAGAACAGATTAGATAAATGCCATGCTACTTGGGTATTACCTAGACCATTTAGGGATGATCCACATAATAGCTCATCCTGTCTCACTGCTGACTATACTAGAATAGACTCTGACCTATCCATGTCCATTCCAGTCCTGCATTTCTATAAACCTATATCTGTAAAAAGACTAAGAGGAAATATAGCTAATTATCTGAAAGCAGAGAGCTTAAAAATCAGAGATCATTCCACAATTCAAGTAGAAAGCTTATTTTAATAGTAAACCTAAACGCTTCTTTTACTTGTTTTTTTCAATTGTTCCTTATTATATGTTTTGTTCCACTCTAAAAGTTACTTTCCCTTCTCAGTAGTCTCCCCTTGAAATAGTTAGAGATGGCTAGAATGCTCCATTACTCCTCATCTAACCAAGTTACATCTACTTAGTACTTATATTCTCCACACAAAATTCTCTTCCTCCAGATTTTTGTTTTCTGTTGAATTCTGTCCAATTAGTAGCTCATCCATTTGTTTTCTTTTAGTTTGTTTAAAAAAAAAAGAAGCCAGCTGAAGGCCAGCAGAAGGCCTTTCTTTTAGTACATACACATTACAATATTCATATATTTGAGACAGAGCAAACCATATTATGCATATTTTGAAAGACTCAAGAAGCAGTTCCAAACTCAAAATTAATAAAAACAAGCATTTCCATGGAAATTGCCAGTATCTGAAGAAGTGTTGTTGCATGCAACTATTTTTATTTTTGAACAATTCAGCAGCTGTTAACTAGCTTAGGGAATTCTCAGTTCATGGTTACTTACTTCATTCCCTTCTAATTCAAAAAATTCAAACTTCATTGAAATTCTATATTGAGTGGGAGCAACCACTTGCCACACACAGTTTTTGTTTGGTGGATATTCTTTGGGCCATCCTGGTGTGGTTATGGTCCCATTTAGCTTTGTCAGAAGTCCCCCACAAGCAGCTGAAATGTAAAATGAAAAAGAAGAGCCTCACTTACTTGCAGGTTCCACTGAAACCACTTTTCGTTATAAACAGAAACATATTAATTAAAAGGTACAGCCCTCTCAAACATTATTCGTATAACTGCTGAACTCTCTTTTATATTCAAATTCGACACATTAACGTGTGGTTTGAACCAGGATGCGAATTTTCCGGGTCATTATGGGGGCTCTTCTGCATACTTGGCTTAATCTAATTCTCAACACACACACCCTGCGCCCTCTGCTCTCTGATTTGCTCACCCTGATAATTTTTTTTTCTGATTTGTCAACCTTGATTACTATATTTGGTTCTCTATGCCTTAAATATTGAATCTGTTCTGGTATGGCCATGGTCTGAAGAAGTGGGTCTGTCCCACAAAAGCTCACCTAATAAATTATTTTGTTAGTCTTTAAAGTGCTACTTGACTGCTTTTTTGTTTTGTTAGTTGTATTAAAGTAGAACCAAGACACACTAATCATGGTCAAGGCTCCACAGTACTATGTACGATATGAGCATGGACAAAAAACTCGCTGACAAGAACAGCTTACAATCCAAGTGAAGTGCACTGAAACACTACACAACACTACCACATGCACTGTTTTCTCTTTCACCCCCAGTTATACACCCCCACCTCCACAGTTCTTCCAGATCCTGATTCCAACTGTATTTACCAGGCTCCATGAGACGGAGTACTCTCTGCTTCCCTTGTCTCTTCTCCTGAACACTTATTGTCCCTGATTCATAATCCAGAAAGATGAAAGTTTTGAACTGTCTTTTCAACAGAAGTTGTAGGTTGCTTTCCCCTTGCAAAGGGGCTCTTCACACAGACATGACACCCAGAGATTACTTATGTACAAAATTTGTTTTATGCACAAAAGGTACTCCTTTTAAAAATATAGCTGTTCCAGAAACTTGGTGAAAAATTCAGACTCTGCTATTGTGACCATCATATTATTTCATTAACAAACATTTACGTCATTCGGAGTTTCACCTTTCTTCAGAAAAATTTCTGCTAACCTTTATTTGGCATTCTCCTGTTTAAAAAGATCAGTCATCCAATCAGGCTGCAGGACCAAACAGAAATCTTGCTACTTGTAATATAAGTCAGTAGTTCCCTACCTTTTCTGCCTGAGGGCCAAACCTGATATTTGAAAAAAGTCAACTCAAAGGGCACAATCAATATCCATCAATAACAGATGTATATTCACTTATGCATAAGCGTCAATATACAAAAGATGAATTTATAAAATGATATACCAGTTGCAAGACTTCCTTAAAATTAGCAGCATACTTTACCTTCACAACTCTTTTTGTCAGGTCCAAGTTCATAGCCAGGATCACAAGCACACTGATAACTGCCCAAGGTATTCACACACCGCTGTTCACAACCCCCATTATCAGGTTTGGCACATTCATCTTCCTCTATGAAGACATAAAAGAAAGGAAAAGACATTCACTAGAAGTCTTTAACTCCCTCTTCATTAATTGTTGAGCTGATGGATATTTCTCCAGCAAGTGGTGTGCATGCCATTAGAACTTGTCTATACAGCATGTCATCTCTACTGATGGGAGCATTTTAAAAATCTTAAAGACATGAAACTGAGTAAATAAAACTTATGTTTTGATTTTTCACTACAATAGCAACCGACAGCTACAGATCTAATTTATAAGCACTTTATGACCAGCATACAACAATTTAGGCAGCAGCAATCTAAAGGTTGTGTAAAGCACTGAGAGAATGATTGGAAATCCTCTGCAGGGTCACTTGAAGGACACTTTTATCTCTAACAGAATGAATCTGTATGTTGCCCTGAATTCATGCTCAAAACCAGATTAACAGAATCCTCAAATCCCAGTGTTCATTCTAACTGATATTAAAGGAAACAAGAGTCATCAGAAAAAAATGGAATACAATATTATCTGTGCATGCCAGGAACTGTGTTCATAATACTCATGTTCAAATATGCCTGAGATGTAGCTTATATTATTTTCTTACAAAGTGGCTTGCAAAATGGAAATTATAAAGAATAAAGAATAATCTCACTTGAAATTAATTATACACTGACACTTTTCCTCCCCTCTCCCATACAGTGAAAATTGTTCAGAATCAGATCATCAGAATCAGATCACCACCAGACCATTATGGCTGGGCAAGAGAGTTGCGGCAGGGGCCGGGGGATACCTATGCCATGGACACCAGAGGGGGATCCAGGTCCACACAGCTTCTACTTCCACACCCTGTGCCAGCATCGTCCTCATCATCACATTAATAATAATACATACAGGGAGGACTGGATGGAGCCTTAGCTCGATGATCTCACCAAACTACCAGCTCTGAAAGCACGGGCACGGCAAGTAAAAATACTAAAATACTAGCCCCCTGAAGTTTATTTCCTCCCTGCAGCACTGAGGAGAATGAATAGAATATTGTGACATTCAAAGTCAAAATGTGCTGCCCGTAGCAGCTCTGCTAGGCACATGACTTTGCTGCTGGTGGGTAATAAACATATATCCATAAGCAATTAGAAAGAATGATACATTTTCTGTTGAAGATGCACAAATGTTGACGAGAGTGAACCTCTCAGACAATACTCATTCCTATTGGAATTTTATTTTCTTTATTTTTCCATAAGCCTCCAACATATTCCTCAGAACATGTTTCATAAGAGTGATTACATCCCTATCAAAATTCAACCCACCTTTTGAACAAATTAGAAAGATGGACTGGGTTTGATTTCTCACTTCTCTGTAACCTTGAGTAGTCATTTATGTATGTACAAAATGATTTTAACAACACTCATTTTAATTGGGTAACATTTTACACCTAACTTACCTAGGTACTGATGCTTGAATAAGGTAATGGAAAATCAGGCCCCCATTCAGTTCAATCAGAACAGAAACTCAGGCATTAATTTTGTTTTCTACCAATATTAGAGAGAGCAAACGTTGTAATTCTTCTACATTTCAATGTTATGTGAGAGTCAATGCCAACACAATACACACCTTTAAAAAAGTTAGCCGCAAACCCTGCTTTGTTAACTGTTCCATCAGAAACAAACTTCATCCACAGGGTATTAGAGGTAGATCTAATATCTTCTGGCTTATCATAGCCACAGAAATGGCCAATCAATGGACTATTTTCGCTGGTTCCATCTCGGATTTCTAAGTAGTCATAGGCACAGTTGTCATGTCTTTCAATCTGTAAATATACAACAGTGTTCTGTTTAACCCATGGACTAACCCATATTTCTACAAAACTCCATTATAAGTGGGACTGCATCTACACTACAAACTAAAATTGATGTTATTAGAATCGATTTTTTAACACTGGGTTTTATAAATTCAAATTTGAGCATCCTCACCTTCCCCACATGCTCCCCACAAACTTGTCTTATTGCTGCCACACACAAGTCATCAAACATCAACTGTTGCAGCAGTGTATTGTGGGAGCCTATCCCACAGTTCCCTGAGCCCTGTAGCATTCTGGGTATTTTCACCAGTGCAGCATGGAAAAAAATGCACCAAAAGTGGCTGTGGGTATCTGATTACATCTTCCTACATTTCATTTCCATGATTCCTCTGCCAGGTTAAGCAAATGTTACTTTTCCAACTGGAATCTTGCTTGTCAAAAGCTGCAGTTACACTGACCTGAACTGGCGACAGCAGTATGCAAATGGAGAACCTTGAAAATGGAGGGGTACCAAAGCAGCTAGTGCATTTGCCTGCTGAGCCCAGGGCTGAGAGTTCAATCCCTGACGGGGCTGTTTAGGGATATGGGACAAACAGATTTAAACACAGATCTGTCCAGGATGGTAATAGGTCCTGCCACGAGTGCAGGGGGCTGGACTAAGCATGAAGAAAGTGGATAGGAAGGGTTAGAAGAAAGATGTCAGGCTTCCCAACTGACAGATTTTCAAAATGGGATACAAAAGCACTAGAGCACATGAAGGGGTGGAGGACAGAAATTCATGTGGCTCTACTATAGCTTTGCAATCTGCCCTGAATGGGAGGAAGCTCGTTCCATTCTACGTGCAAACTGGAGGATGAACAATGACTTGGGACAGATCTAAACAACAGCTGTGTAAGATTAAGTCTTGGATCTGTATTTAGACCTCCTGGGAAAGAAGATCCTCAGAACAAGAATTTTCTCTCAAAGGCCAGTACATTAGGGTGTTACACGGAAAATGAGAATGGCTCAATAAAACAGTTATGGTTCCTTTTTTGTCAAGGGCCACCTACTCTAGTGACAAATTTTTTTCCTCCCTTGAAAGAATATTTTCAATGTTTTTCATAAGAAGGTCTTCCCACTCTGGATCATTGATCTGGAATGGATTAACACATAACTCTGAAAAGAAATTCAGCCTGAGCCAAAGCCCATTGAAATGAATGGGATTATGGTTCATTTGGTCGCTACTAGGCTTACTTGGCTAACTATGGTAATTGTAGCTAATATATTGACTTAATGGCCTTTGCATCAAGCCCATACTGAATGTCTGCCCTCTCAACTTTTGATGGCACTTCCTATCCACCGAGGAAGATTTCCCCCAGGTGGCTCCAGTATCCTCACCACATGCAAGCTGCCTGGCAGCATGTTCAGCACACCCTTTTATTGATTCATGGTCAAGCCACAGGATGCAGCTGGGCATGAGAAAGTTCCAGACTGTGTGGCACCTCTGGGGCAGGAAAGGGAGGGGATGTGGGGCTAGATAAAATGACATGGTGCTGCCTGTCAGCATGGTCCACACTGAACAACAAGCATGATCTTTTACTGGGTCATGGACTAGCCATGTGACATAGTTGGGTGTGGGAAAGATCCTAACTGCTTAGCAACTGGGGTGGGCCCAGCATAAATATAAACTGCAGAAAAGAAGTTTCTCAGCCTCTCATACAAGCATGACCTCCACCGCCTAGCTGCCTCGTGGTTCGGCAGGGCAGGGGTTGGTGCCAGTGCAGGAAAAAAAATCCCAAGTTCTCAGCTTGCAGAGGTAAAGACAGAACCATGAACTCCATGTTGAGGCGATTTTTAATGGGTGGATATGCTCATGGCACTGATAGCAAAGAAGAAAAATAAATTTCTCAGCCTCTCATACAAGCATACCCCACTGCCATGGGCTTCCTGGTGCCGAATTCAAATTCATGGGCTTTCTGTTACCTAATTCCCATGCACCCAGTGAGCAGCAGAGATGGAAGTGGCCAGAGTGGATCACATGGGGCATTGAGGAATACATACAGGACACCTATGAAGGCTAAAGAATTCGATTAAAGGACATGGCGCTTCCACACTAGCCATCACTCAAACTTGATGCTACACCCAGCCACTTCCAACAGGTATAACATTGATCTTACTGCTCCCTAAAATTCAGTATTTACAGTGAAGACAGTGACTTTGTAAAATTGAGGTAACTGTCTTAAATCCAACTTTATCATGTAGTGTAGACCCAGCCTAGGTGGTTTGATCACATATGGCATCAGAACGAGAGTTAGGACAGTGAATAAGAAAGATAACAAAATAGGGCACAATCATCCGCGTACTAGCATACTGACTTCAGCAGGAGTTTCACATGCACAGCTAAAGTTTTCATCATGCATATGTCTACCTGAGTGCCAGTTTTTCAGAGGCTTAGAGGGTAAATTTTAAATGTACTTCACATTCCAATTCTTTGTTAAAGTTATTTAAAAACTTATTCATGTCAGCAAGTGTAATGTGCAACTCTGTTACCATTATTGTACTAACAGTAATACAAAAAAAAAGCTATTACATTCACACATATCAGCCTGTTCCAAATCCTATTAAAATCACTAGAAGATATAACTATTTTTTGTCCACAGTTCACTTTTATAGGTGCATAAGCTCATTCAGCAATGCAGACAGACAGACAGACAGATATTTGATATCTCTATATGTGACAGAGGAATAGAGATCCACACAATAAGGGAGTTTGGAAAATATTTTCATGGGCCAAATTCAGCCATAGATTACATGTGTTCAATTCTCATTGAAGTAAAACACTAGAATTTCTTTTCTGAGCATCAGCTTTTCTTTTTGGCACTGGAAGAAAGATAATCTATTTTGGGCAGTGGTAAGTTGCTAAATATCTAAGAACATAAAATTAACCAACTTATAAACTGCTATTGATTTTCACTAAACATTCAAGTAAAATGATCATCTGACTAGATTAATTTATTTTCGGTTCAATAGCCCTGTAAGTGGTTCCAACACTAATAATTTTTGTAGATTAACTAATTACAACCTGAAATATAAACTAGAGGATAAATACAGTAGTTTTGGACAATAACTAACTCATTTTAAAACCCTTTGGCAATAAATAAAAATAACTGATTTGAACTGTGTACTGCTCATTTGAGGCTCATATTTTTCGGACATTATGATATCTGGCATTGATGCTGTACAAAGACCTGCTATGCTAAGCTGTGAAACTCTGCTATGTTTTCCAATATAGAGTTTGATCCAACACCTCTTTAAAGTAATGGACTGACTCATACAAGAATTCAGATTTGGCTCATAAACCATAAAAGAATGTTTTCTTTGCTGGAAGGTTAAAACTCTCACTATTTCAAATTACATGTGGGTGAAGAATATGCAAATTGTCAATAAATAAAACATTTTTTAATCAAAAATGTAGATGTGTTAGTAACATCAGCTGCTGCAGACTCAAGAAGAAAATCAGGGCAGCATAAGGAAACAAGGATAATGGAGAGCCTTATAAATCCTCTCAATGGAAGTGATAGCAGTGGCCAGCAAGGGATCTCCAGATCCAGGTGAGACTACTTCAAGCATCCGTGGGGACCAAGAGAAAGTGGTTGGATATGGTCCAAAAGAGGATAAGACAGGTGGGAACTTGTCAGGACAGTGAACCATCATCCCAAACCTATCCGTTCTATACTCTCTTGTCATCTCATGCCCAAATAGTGTTTCAAAAGGTGGTTTCGCACAAGATGTAATGGGCTGGTGTGACAAGCAGGCCCAACCTTTATGAGTGCAAGTCAGTCCAATTCAGTTTTCTTACAATTGGGCTATGTCTCCATTAGCACCCCTCCTTTTGAAAGGGGGGTGCTAATGACACACTTTGGGATATGCTAATAAGGCACTGCAATAAATATGCAGTGCTTCATTAGCATAACTGCAGCCGCGGCACATCAAAAGTGCCTCTTTCAATTATACACGGCTCATTATATAGGGTCCTTTTCAAAAGGACCCTGCACACTTCGAAATCCCCTTATTCCTATTTGGCTGTAGAAATAAGGGGATTTTGAAGTGGGGGGGGGGTTCCTTTTGAAAAGGACCCTGTGTTGATAAGCTGCACGTGATCAAAAGCAGCACTTTCAAAGTAACACAACCATCCTTATGCTAATGAGGCACTGCATATTCATTGTAGTGCCTCACTACCATTGTCCTTTCGAAAGGGGGCTGCTAGTGTAGACATCGCCTTGAAGTTTACACAGTGAATGAATGGTATGCGGAGAAGGAAAAGTTGGGATGCATTGAACTTTACTTTCCCCTCTGGAGGTAACGTCACTGGCAGAAAAGTCCACATTCTTATTTTTTAAAGCTTTCCTGTCTCAGTTTCTTAGAATTTATTTTTCAAACCCAGAATAGTCAATAGCCTAATCGTAGGGCTCTCATGTTGGATGTTGGATGTGGAACAATCAGGTACAAGTCTTGATTGATTGATTGCATGATTTGGACTAGCAAGCTGGATCTCCCACATGACAAGTGAGTGCCTTACCATGCAGTTATAAAGTCACTTTCTCTGTTCTGACCTAGTGGGTAACTGTTTCTACAAAATGGACCATCTCTAGCAAGAGAGACAGAGAGAAAGAGACAGACTGATTCTACAACATCAGAAAAGCAAGACAAATAGTGTTAATTATGCTAATATTTATGCTGCTCTGCCTAACCATCACATAAATGTAACTCCTCTGTCCGTGAGCTAAAAAAAGAGTGGGTAATCCTACACTCTCCAGAAGCTACAATGCCCAAAGCAGTCAAAACAAGATGACTCAGTGATAATGTTCAAGTTCTTGACATTTCTGGATGCTTAATTATAGACTGAAGGTTATTTATAATTTTTTTTTACTGCATTATATATAATCAGAATTTATCAAGCCTAAAAGCCCCTTTCAAAGGACAAACAGTTTTTTCACAAACACATGGTAGCAACTTCACTATTTTTGGTCCAAGTTGATACAAGGACTTCTGATTTTTTTAATTGCTTTTCTGTTTTGCTGGGCAATGCAAATTTTTGAATCCAAATTTGAGATCATTTTGCTATAGTATTGTTACCTATTTAAGGATATTGATAACTTATGTCATTAGAAACAGAACATTTCAAATTGTTTGTTCAGAGCTATATAAGGGACTATTACAATAAACCCTTACTATTCATGAATTTATGGGAGAGGAGATTACAGTGCAGCAATATCAACATTCAATATCGATTTAGTTTCATTTTATCTATTTATTTTAAAACTTTTCCAAACACTTTGGCTACGTCTACACTAGAAGCATCTGTCCACAGAAGTTACTGTCGGAAGAGATGTTCTGACAAAACTTCTCTCAACAGATCATGTCTACACATAAAAGCGGATCAATCTTTTGATCTACTTTGTCAGCAAAATGCCCCCTCCCAGTGCCTACACAGCTTTTTCTTTGATAGTTTACATCTACAATATGCATTTTGTGTGTAAACATTTCACAATTTGTGTTCACAAAACCCCAGTTTTGTCTACAAACTCTCTGGTGTAGATGTAGCCTTCCTGCCTCTTGAGTCATTAGAACAAATGGTGGTGAAGCAAAAATTCTTCAAACAAGAAGTCACACCATGTTAGGAAGGGATTAGCAATCAATTCTGCCAATATGGGGATGTCTACATGGCGTGCTGCTGCCAGCAGGGTCATGTAAATGAGGGCACTCAGCAATGCAAATGAGTCACTCATTTACAAATCACATGCCTCATTTGCATACTCATGTGATCGCTGCCCTGACAGAAGCTTCTCTCACCACAAAACAAGCCATGTAGAAAGGGGTCTGTCTACCAAAACTCCCCTTGTCCACAGCCCCTTATTCCTGACAAAAATGAGGGATAAGGGGCTGTTGACCGGGGGGTTGTGGTTGACAGACCCCCATCTCTACATGGTTTGTTTTGTGGCAACTGAAGCCTCTGCCAGGACAACGACTATGTGACAGTATGCAAATTAAGTGTGTGATTTGTAAACGAGCACTTAATTTGCATTGTCCATGTAGATGTAGCCTATAAGCTTAATGTTGGATGTTGCTTGTTTTGTCTGTATGTGGCAAAAGGATATACTTTTTTTATTTTTGGTCATTTCAGAGAAGACAAACTGGTTCTTCTCAGGTAGTAATAAAAATCAGAACCACTGCTCTAAATTTTTGTTAATACAGCTATTGCAGGAAAGGAATTCCTTATCCATTCACCAAAGTAATCTTGTTTAATGTCAGATGTAACAGCTGCCCTAAACAATCACGATGCATTATAATGAACTCTCTGCTTTTTGATATTAAAAAGTGTTATTAAGAACTATGGAATTATTGAAAATGTCCATTAAAATACTTGTCACCTCCGAGTCAGAGCAGTAAAAGCCTAAGTAGCACTGAAAATGATCCCTCAGCAGAGGAAGAGCTTCCTTCCTTGTGTGCCTTAGCATTAATTTGGAACTGACTAAAAGATGGGAGACTGCAGTTAACACCTATGAAAGCCTCTTCTAGTGTTTATAATGTGTCCATTATTGATGGTACTTTTTATCATTTAGCCCTGATCTTTCAAGAATTCAGTGTCAGAACTCCTATACATTTTTGAAGGGTGGGACATAATTTAAAAGTTGCAAGACTAGGAAAATGGATATGAGAGATTTTAGAAGCAGCTGTATTAGTTTATTTTAGCAAAAGCAACAAGGAGTCCGGAAGCACCTTAAAGGCCAACAATTTTATTGTGCATAAGCTTTTGTGAGTTGCATCTCACTTCACCAGATGCATTAATTGAGAGAAATAGATTGTAGGGATTCAGAGATGGGAGTCTTACATCTGAACCAATTAAACCAGGGTGGATGTGAATAAGAAGGTGAGAACATCCACCTTGACTGAATTAGCTCTGATGTAACACTCCCATCTCTGTATACCTATCTGTCTCTTTCACTTCATGCATCTTATGAAGTGAGCAGCAAATCATGAGAGATGAAAGAGACAGACACATTTGTCCTGATGCACAAAGGGAGCAGGGCACTGCAATGGTAACAGTCACTTTTAGGCAACCTAGAATCACAGGACCACCATTCAGCTAAACAAAACTTTAGTAAAAATTTGAGCTCCATAAAAAAATTAATGGAAAGAGATAAGACCAAAGAATGCAATCCGCAAAAGCCAGCACAATAGGCCAGGTGTCACCTAAAATAGCCAGTGGGAAACGTGGATTACAGTGGAGACAAAAACTTCAATCTAGTTACCTAAAATCAAGGCCTCATTACCTAAGTATCTTTATTGATTTGGGCTATGGCTCCTAAATTAGTTATTTCTAGAAAGGTATTATAAAGAAATATTTCTAATATTTTTAGAAAGGTAAAACTTAGTTGTGAAAGTCAAATCAACATATGTATGTATGAAATACCAATTGCTTGCTTTAGGTACATGTTAACTAGCCTGTCATTCAATAAAAATGTTTATAGAGATATACTATAGATATGTTAAATTTAAAAAATATGAGCTTTTCAATTATTTAAAGAATTTGGCTTCTTTAAAAAATGCAATACTTGTTTCTGCTTAACACCCCCCCCACCACCACCACATACACATGCACAAAAATAGTGATTTCTTTCCCGGAAGTCATTCTTTTTTAACAATTAGATTTAGAAAAGATATAGTGCTATTATTTAATAGATTCTTAAAGCAGTTTTGTGGAACAGGACTATGCATTTATCAAAAGAAACTACTGTCAGTATTTGAAACATTCCAACTCAAATAGCATAGATAACGTAAAACCCCTTTAATCTTCTTTAAAATTTTTGCAACAGGAAAGGTCCCAAAGAAAGGAAATGTCAGTAGTAGACTTTTTGGGGGCAGGGGGTTCCTTTGTTTCTTCATTGATTTATGAGGATTCCCTTAAATGGCACTGTCGGTTACACACTAGATGGTTTGCTGAGATCAATTAAATGGCTTTACCTCAAATGCCTGAAAGGTTAATCCGACATTGTAGATCTCTGACACTGTTATTTTCCACACACATTCCTTCATTGGTCTGTAGTCATCAGGATAATTAGGAGACTGGATCTGCCCTTCATTTTTGTGGATCTCACCTCCACAGATTGCTGATGAAAATACAAAACTCAGTCTAAGTATGTCTTCAGGACTGACATTTTCCCCTCTTCTTCAACTGGCATTTTTTGTGTGGTAATAAAGTTATACATGAAAAAATTTACACATTCTATATAGGTCCAACTGCTGAAACCAAGCTTGTCTGTATAAACTACTGCACATTTTTAGTTTATATGGACTATTTACCTGGTTTAATAATTCAGTACCAGTAACACCAGAGGAGACTCTGGAATCATTGGTATTTATGATTTGTGATTTTTTAGAAAGACATTATTAAAAGTGACACAAAATCTCGCTTTTAATAAGCCTTTGGGGCTATTGTAACATACATTTCTCATCAATAGTCATATCCTTATGTAGAGCCTGTTAGCTTCAGTGAAACAGAATGTTGAAACAGAAACTTCTTTCTATAATCTATGAATTTTGACCTGCAAACTATGGTCTGAGCCAGGAAACAGAGTTCAGAGGAGCAAATAACATGAGTAAAGTTACTCAAATGCATAAGTATTTTCATTATTGGAGCCTACATTCAAACTAAATATCTGTGGGCTCCACTTAAATCACACTGTTTTCTATTAACCAGTGTTAGACTGGATTGCACTGTATTTCATGCAGGTCTCCATTAACTTTCGCATTTACTTGAACAACAGTACTGTACATACAGGAGTGGAACCAGATTTTGTGAAGAAAGTGGGTGAAGAAATAAAAGTATGGAATAAAACTAAATATATTTTCTCTTCAAAGGTGCCTTTTAACAAGACATCCAATAAGAAATGTGGAACAACTCACAGCCTCCTTTTTTTTATGTTTTGCACTTTAAACTGTTTACAGTTTGAGTATATGTTTTTTCTCACTTTAGTATTTAGGACCCAGTATCAGAGAAATGATGTGAGTAAAAAAAAAAACTTTAAGGCACCCAGAAGTTGTAGAGTCAGATTGACAGAGCCAGACGTATACCTAGAAGTCACCTGCTAAAAGACGAGCTCAACAAGGAAATCAACAGAACACCACTGGCCATCACATACAGCCCCCAGCTAAAACCTCTCCAACACGTCATCAGTGATCTACAACCCATCCTGAACAATGACCCTGCAGTCTCACACACCTTGGGAGGCAGACCAGTCCTCGCCTACAAACAGCCTGCCAACCTTAAACAAATTCACACCAGAAATTATAGACCACACCACAGTGACTCTAAACCTGGAACCAATCCCTGCAACAAACCTCAGTACCAACTCTGCTCAGATATCTACACCAGTGGTGATATCACAGGACCTAACCACATCAGCCACACCATCAAGGGCTCTTTCACCTGCGCATCTACTAATATAATATATGCCATCATGTGCCCACAACGCCCCACTGTAATATACATTGGCCAAAATGGACAGTCTCTACGTAAAAGAATAAATGGACACAAACCAGACATCAGGAACAGTAACATACAAAAACCTGTAGGAGAACTCTTCAGTCTCCCTGGACATTCAGTAACAGATTTAAGGTAGCCAATCTACAACAACAACAAAACCTGCAAAAACAGACTCCAAAGAGAAACTGTAGAGTTGCAATTCATTTGCAAATTTGACCCCATCAACCAAAGATTTAACAAAAACTGTGAGGGGCTGGCCAATTACAAAATCAGTTTCTCCGCTCTTGATGTTCACAACTCCACATTAGCTACTGATAATGGGCCACACCCTCCTCGACTGAACTGACTTGATTTCTCATCTCTTGATGTTCACAGCTTCACATTAGCTGCTGATAATGGGCCACATCCTCTGTGACTGAACAGACTTTGTCAACTCTGGCCCTCCCCTTGACTGAGACTCCTTCTTTTCCCAAGACCATATATTTAAACCCTCCCCTGGCAGCCCCAACTCATACAACTGACAAAGTGGGTTTTTGCCGAAGAAAGCTTATGCTCCAAAATATCTGCTAGTCTATAAGGTGCCACAGCACTTCTTGCTGTTTTTGAAGATACAGACTAACTCTGCTACCCCTCTGATACAGAGTCATCCCTGTTTCCTCAATATTCGTTTTAATGGAGACATTTAGGTATGTGCTAAAGAACAGAACTCAAAATCTACTGAAAAAGCTGGAGAGTTTCAAACTATTTAATTAAGAAGATTAAAAATCAGCAAGATATACTTATGAACACCATTACTGATGCTATTAGAAAGGATGACATCTACAATGATACCATAACGCCAATTTCAAAGCTATGCATCTATGACGTTGTTGGTGTCTAGCTATACAACCAAACATCTTTTTTAAATATCAAGAAACCAATTTCAGATTAAGTTAATTTTACTATTTATCGATGCCCAATTTTCTCATATTACAGAATACTTGTTACTCTTCATCCACAGGATTAAGCCATCTTTAATATTCTTATTGACTTGCCTTCATAAACTCCTGCAAAACCTTTTCCTACCCAATTGCTGCTGCTACGGAACTCTATCCACATTCTGCTGTCAGTAGATGTAAGTACTTCTGGGAGTCTGTCACCACAGAACCTGCCTAAGAACAAGCAACAAATAAGCTTCTGTCATGTTTCATGTCCAAATCGTACAAACACTTGTGTTTAAATTTACAAATAGGGTTGAAAGGAATCTTTTTTTAGTTAATAAATGCTGACTTCACCTTACACACAAATCAATGAACATATTTCTAGTGTTGATAATAGGTATTTACAGACTAGCAAAGTAAGAAAAAAAATGTTCCTTGAGAACTTATTAAAGTTTGATTTAACAATATTTACTTCATACATTTTTACTGGAGATTGATTTAACAATATTTACTTTGTACATTTTAACGTGAGGTTCTCAAATTTTAATGCTTATAAATCTCTACCTTTTTAAATCTCAACAGCTACCATCATTAAGTAATTATCTGAGCCTCTCTCCCATTGCTTGACACCTCCCTACCCCACTTCCATCCACAAAAATTTAAATTCAATAAAAATGCTTGAAAATGGGTTTTAGAAAGAGGTAGCTATATTTTTGTTAGAATTTTGTTGGTGCTGTTTTTCCAGAATTCCCAGACTCCTTTAGGTATGTGCAAAAGTCTCAGACAAGATTGGGGGCCATGAAGCTTTTCCTCTTTCTACCTACAGTGGGTCAAAAGATATCATTCTTTAAAGCTGTCAGTGATCTAGAATTGAGCATTAGGCTTCCGGGGACTCATACTGGAATAATGTCAGCAAAAGAAGAAAAAGAATTCCAATTCTGTGGGAGAAAAAATGGGAATGCGTCTCAAGATATATTTGAAAAGGACAGCTTTTTTGAAGTACATGGGATTAGTTGTAGATCGAAATAGTTGGCAAATTGCAGGTATAGAGGTCAAAGGTTTATCTATGGACATGAATACCACTATTACATATGTAGTAGCATGCAATATTTTTCTCAAATGCAACAGAACAGCTCTGGCATAAATTTTATAAGATAAAAATATGAAAATTACAAAATCAGGTTTTTTCTGGTTCAACAACTCTGTTTTTGTTTGCCTACATCATACTGGAATAGAGTCTGAATCAAAAAGTACCAGTGCCCATCTTTTTATTTAGAAATGACATGCTATATACACTACTTGTCCCTGTATGCCACTGTGGGCATAGCAGGTGAGGTTTCATATCTTCCCAGTTACACTATTTTTTTTTCCTAAAGAGAAGTGTGTGCACTATTAACCTGCAAGGAGATCTCAATTTTTTGAAAGTCTGTTACGCAAACTAAATGTTCTTCGTTTGTAACGACCACACAACTACAGAAAGCTCATGAGTAGAACTTTACAGGTGTTCTAGTCACATTCAGTCAATTGCCTATTATGTACACTAGCAATGTATGTGCCACCGACTACTTGGTCAGAAAATTATTCCTGAAGTTCTATCATCAAAATCAATGCAACCTGGTTATCTAAAAACATAAAAAAACTACAAAAACAGTTACTTTTACCACATACGTATTAATTTGTTATGATAGGTTTCAGGCAACTGCTTAATAACCTCTGGCTCCATTCAGTTTATTTCCTGGTTGGTTGGCTGATTTTGGGAAGAGAGGGAAGGTGTTTTTTTTTATTTATTCCCTGAACATTTTACAGTTTTTCAAAGGCTTGTGTAGTTATTGTGACTAGCAAGCAAAGAGTTTAATTTCTCTATATTGATTATATGTTGAAAAATTCTGCTAATTACAGACAGCAGACTGGGGAAATGGTTTCATACCAAGCAGCGGTGATTTTCTCCAGTAGCCATCTCTTACTTCAATATAGTCATACCAGCAGAGACTGCTCTTGTAGAGGTCCATTGTGGTAAAGTTTAAAACAATCTGCAAAGCAGAGAAGAGCATGCTATATCACTGAATTTGACTGCAATCATCATGAGAATATAGATAGCCTAAACAATATGCTGTGAAATCAAAGTCACAGTGATCACCCTACAAGTTTCCCCCATTTCCTAGCTAGTTAAATAGCTATTCCTTTGGAAGTATTCTAATTATTTACTAAAGTAAGCATAAGAGAATACTACAGGTACGGATAAAAATGTATGTAAGTAAAGGAACAGACTTAAGGATGACCACTGTAGCTTCATAGTTTCCAGGGTGTTTTTATTAAGAAGTCCAAATAATGTGGCAATAGTCTATCTTCATGACAGTGTATTACTGGACATTACTTCATCCCAAACCACGTTCAGTGAAAGGACATTGGCTCATCTATAACATCCCTGGGTATAAATACCATTTGTGTACATAAAATTACCATTGTTCTCTTCTACTGACTACTTTGAGAACTTCACAGTAAGGAGCTAGTGAAGACGTAGCCATTTTGAAAGGGAACGAAGGAAAGAGCATGATAACAATGAACCTTACAACAAGATCAGATTTCACAGACAGCCAGCATAACAAGAAGATAAAGCATCACTCGCTGCAAGTTCAGTGGGTAGAACAGTTTTGAGAATGCATAGGCTTTTATTAGTTTTGTTTTGCCATCTTTGAACTTATTCCTTTTTTAATCTAGAAATTTTGGTTCTGAACATTGAAACCAACCTGGGAAACAGCTCCGCAACCCTTACGTATCGTTAACTCAATGATATCATTGGGAGTTGCACAAATGTAAATAAGGGTAACATTAAGCCCATGGGGCAATGGGAAAAGCAACCTGCTTTAAATTATTTACTTGCAACAACAGTCTGTTCAAAAGGTCAAAATCCTTTTCTTAAACTGTACATTTTAAACTGTACAAAATCCTTTTCCTCACTGTACATTACCAAATGCACACTTGCATTACAACCGAAAATGTCATTAAAAACCATTTTTACTTGTGCTATGTGACTAATACTGGCCACTTGAACTTTAAATATGCTGCTAGTGAGGAAACACTTGCTACTGTGCACTAATTTAAATTTCACACTACTACAATACATTCCCATGGCAGCCATGTGCCAGCTGCATGTGTCATTTAAAATGGTCAGAGAATCTCTTTACTCCAGCTGCTATAACAAAAAAAAAATTTGAACAATGAACCTAAACAGTCACTTAAAGCTTTATATCTATTGCTTCAAGGTATACTATATGTCTCTCTTTAAGGGACTTATCATATAATATTTATCCACAAATCACAATATTTTCCAGACAACCTGATCTTGTAATGGAAGATAGATACCAGGGACACACTCATACACAGTTTTAATAAGGGCCTAGAAGCAACTGAACACCAAGAAAAGAAAACAAAAAGTTTCAAATAAAGAAAAATAGTTTCCTCTTCATTTTGGATACCCCAATTTAAATGTTAGGCATTACTGGGGAAAACATTAGACTGACACTCATTTAAAACATTGGGTCACCCTCCCCATGAAAATGAAACAATGGGATTAAACAAAATCAAAGCAAAGTACACTGGGGAGAGAGTTATCTTTTAATGGCTAGACTGGGCCTTTAACACAGACCTGTACCAGGGTAAGCATCAGAAAAACTTTTCTCACAGCTCCATGGTATGGTGTAAGGAATACAAGCTGCTGTTCCCCATTAATGAATACAACAGTGCTTTGTGCAGCTGTCTGTCTCTGCTGGCTGTGGTGAAAGGGGAAAACAGAGCAGAGTTCTGCCTCCTGCCAGTCCACTTAGGGATAAGGTAAGCTCTGTGAAGAGAATCTTGAAAATAGACATCACACCAGGAAATAGCTCTGACTGTTGTAGTAGTAGGCATCCTTCAGTCTGCATAGACTATGGATCGCACCCTTTATAGTTTCAATTGAGGACTTCATTTACAGCGTCTACTGTGACTATGAAGACCCACACGAGAGTGACAGTCCTTGCTGCATCTCTTGCAGATGTGGTGGGTGTCTGGCAAGTCCTTAGTGTGCTTTCTGTGCGCTCGCTTCTCCTCTGCTAGCTGTCTGATCCTCATCTCGCCCTTCTAAATGCCCTTGTGTAACCCCTGCCTCCATTTGCTGCGGTCGTCTGCTAGTCCTTCCCAGTTGTCCAGCTCGATGTCTACCTCTCTGAGGTCTCTCTTGCAGACATCTTTGTAGTGCAACTGGGGGCGTCCGGGAGGTCTTTTGCCAGAGGCTAGCTCACCATACAGGATGTCTTTTGGAATCCTTCCATCATTTATCCTGTGGACGTGGCTAAGCCAGCAGAGTCGACGCTGCCTGAGGAGGGTGTGCATGGTTGGGATTCCAGCTTGCTCGAGGACGGCGGTGTTGGTCACTCTGTCCTTCCATGATATTCCAAGGATGCGCCTGAGGCAGTGCAAGTGGAAGACATTCAGCCTCTTTTCCTGGCGAGCATACAGGGTCCAAGTCTCGCTGCCATAACGGAGGGTGCTGAGGATGCAGGCTCTGTAGACTTGCATTTTGGTGTGAGTGTACAGCTTGTTGTTATTCCACACTCTCTTGCTGAGTCCGGACAGAGTTGTGGCCGCTTTTCCGATCCTCCTATTTAGCTCAGTGTCCAACGACAGGGTGTCAGTGATGGTGGACCCGAGGTAAACGAACTTGTGGACGACCTCTAACGTATAGTTGTCAATGCTGATTGATGGGAATTCAGCAACATCCTGACGGAGTACGTTTGTCTTCTTGAGGCTGATGGTAAGCCCAAAGTCCTTGCATGCTTTGGAGAACTGATCCAGCAGTTTTTGAAGCTGGTCTTCTGTCTGAGACACTACAGCAGCATCGTCTGCGAACAGCATGTCTCTGATGAGGACTTCCAGCACCTTAGACTTAGCTTTCAGCCTTGCAAGATTAAACCGTTTCCCATCAGATCTTGCATGCCCTCTGTTGAAGATCCAAAGGCATGCTTCAGGAGGAGTGCAAAGAAGATCCCGAACAATGTCGGAGCAAGCACACATCCTTGTTTGACGCTGCTCCTGATTCTGAAAGCTAGAAACACGAACAACTGGTTCGAAGCTAACTCCAATGAGATGATTCCAGTCATTGAAAAGAAGCATGCTGCACTCCTGGAGTACAAACGCTCACCGAGCCAGAGTACCCAGCAAGCACTTAGAGCGGCCAGAAGAACAGTACAGCAGACAGCCAGGCGCTGTGCCAGCAACCACTGGCTCCAGCTATGCAGCAGCATCCAGACCTGTGCTGACTTTGGTAATCTCAGAGGAATGTACGAGGGTATGAAGAAGGCATTAGGACCCACCCAGGACAAGATGGCACCTCTGAAATCCAAATCTGGTGAAGTCATCGCTGACAAAGCCAAACAGATGGAGTGCTGGGTTGAGCACTACTCCATGCTGTACTCATGTGAGAACGTTGTGGTTGACGCAGCCCTCGATGTCGTCGAGCTCCTGCCAGTAATGGACGAACTGGATCAAGAACCAACTGTGGATGAACTGAAGAGAGCCATCGACAGCATTGCAGCAGGAAAGGCCACTGGCCAGGACGGTATACCACCAGAGGTAATCAAGTGTGCCGCGGACACACTCCTAGAACCCCTACATGAGCTACTGTGCCTGTGCTGGAAAGAAGGTGAAGTTCCACAGGATATGCGCGACGCTAACATTGTAACCTTGTATAAGAACAAAGGAGACAGAAGTGATTGCAACAACTACCATGGATTCTCCCTCCTAAGTGCCACTGGTGAACTGTTCGCTCGTGTCATCCTTGGCAGACTCCAGAAGATTGCTGAGAGGGTGTACTCCGAATTGCAGTGCGGATTCCATGCAGAGAGGTCTACCATTGACATGGTCTTCTCTCTAAGGCAGCTGCAGGAGAAGTGCAGGGAGCAGAGGAAGCCACTCTGACTGTTGAGTGAGCTATATTTTGGGGTTGTAGTTGACCATGGTGGCAAGTATAAGAACTGAGGACTACTGATACCCCAGTCCTCCCCCAGCCCCCAGGGGTGAAAACAGGATACCTCATACTGTCAAGAGCGCAGTGTCCTGAAGAGGGCATTGTGGTCCAGGAAACGATACAAGCCTGGAGTCAGAGGGAGGAGACAGTGGAGTAGAGCAATGACAGGCAAGACACCAGACAAAAGGCAGAACACTCATGGTCATAGTAAATTCCTGGTGTGGCCAAAAGGAAGTGCTGTGGCAGTGAGTCACCCAATTACAAGTGGTTAATTCACAACTGTGGTGTTTACAGTAGAGCCTCAGAGTTACAGTTATTTGAAAATCTAAGATCTGCAATGATGGAATATTAATCAAATTATATAGTAGGCATCAAACCTGAACCATGGGATCAAAAATTACTACTATAAAATCAGTCACAATTGTTCCTGAATCTGCTGCACAGTTTTCTTTATGACACTAGAACTTAACATCTTTTTAGAGAAATGTATTAATTATTTGCAGTAGATGATACAAATTTTTATGTATGATTTGGTCTGTTTTGTCATACTTCAGCTATCTCTTTTTCACATAAACTTCAAAAATAGAAATATAGTTTTATTGGAAACTACTCTTAACCAACAATCTCCTTCCATATGTGAATGTTGAAAAGACCCAGGACATATTTACATATGTGTATTTCAGAGACAATGAAGAACCTTAACATTTTATTCACTTGATGAATGAGATGACATAGCTTTGTTATGGGAAACTCACTATATTAGGGCTATGGCTCCTTACAATAAATAAGATTCCTTTATAGCTACTGTATAATGATTTATGGCTGTTGCACCACTGAGCTAAAAAGTGGCATGATTCTTGGTCAGAAATAAACATGAATATATTTAAGGCTCAAATTGCAACTCTGCAGAAATCTGGAACACTGGAGACAAGGCAGAAAAACAGTTCAAGGGAACAGAATGACTGAAAGTCTCCAGAGAAAGACAATCAATGAACATTTGTCAGCACAATTAAGAAATTATTGGGCATGTAAGCAAAGTCAATCATACTGTTCCAGCCTCAAAGAAAATAACATATCACACCTCTTGCTGGCTGGGACAAGTAAAAACAGAATACATTGTGGAAACAGGGCTACACTTCTGCAAGCTTTTATTTTTAACTGAATTTTCACCACACAACAATTTAGGGTTATTCGTCCTACTTAAACATCTATATAAAGGCAAAATGAAAAAGACAGAGTAATCTAACATTCAAAGGGCCTCATCCAGAAAACATTGGTACAATTTTATCACCTGAAGCCAATTACATCCTCAGAGCCAGAAGGCTTGTGTAGGTAGTCCGTCATGTCCAACAATGATGTCTTGAGCTTGTACAGGCTCATCGGTTGTGGACTCGCCTGTGGCTGACAAGATCAAGCTTTGAACATCATGGGAGTTCACAGTGGGGGCAAGGGAATTGTCCTGGCTCTGTTGGTGCAGCTGCTGCTGTTTCATTCTTCCTCTCACGAGCATCAATGAGACATATGCATCAATGCTCTTCAAAGTTGTCATATGCGTGTCGTACGAGAGCACACCAGCCTGTTCTGTCTTTCGCATGCTGCTCTAGCTGATCTGGATTTAAACCACCATGAGCAATGTTGGCCTTCACACAGTTTTTATATCACTTGCGAGGCCTGCCTTGATTCCTTTTGCCCTGGGAGAGTTCACCGTAGAGGAGTTGCTTAGGGATTCTTGAGTCCTCCATTTGTATGACGTGCCCTGTCCAGCGAAGCTGGACTTTCAGAATCATGGCTTCAATGCTTGTGGTTCCTGCTCTGTCCAGGACTTCCAGGTTCGTAACTCTGTCCTGCCATTGAATGTGAAGTACTGACCTCAGGCTCTATGTGTGGAAGTGCTCCAGCGGTTTTATATGTTTTCTGTACAAGGTCCAGGTTTCACAGCCCTACAGGAGACTGGTCAGAACTGCAGCCTTGTACACTTTGGCTATGTCTACCCTAGCCCAAAACTTCGACATGGCCATGCAAATGGCCATTTCAAAGTTCATTAATGAACTGCTGAAATACATATTCAGAGACTCATTAGAATGCCGACAGCTGCAAAACTTCGAAATTGACGTGGCTCGCTGCCGCATGGCTCGTCCACATGGGGCTCCTTTTTGAAAGGACCCTGGCAACTTTGAAATCCCCTTATTCCTATCTGCTGTTAGGAATAAGGGGATTTCGAAGTTGCCAGGGTCCTTTCGAAAAGGAGTCCCATCTGGCTGAGCCACGCAGTGGCGAGCCGCATCAATTACAAAGTGTTGCAGCTGCCGGCATTCTAATGAGGCACTGAATATGTATTTCAGCACTTCATTAGTAAACTTCGAAATGGCCATTTGCATGGCCATTTCGAAGTTTTGAGCTAGTGTAGACATGGCCTTTCAGTTTAGTTGACTGTCAGATATTGTGCTGATTCAACACTCGCACTCGCAGACGTCCCAGTGCCCAGCTGGCCTGGCACATTCTGGCATTGATTTCCTTGTCAAGGGAGCCATCATTGGCTATCACACTGCCAAGGTACTTGGACTCCTCTACTGTTTTTAACACTGTTTCTTTAATAAAGATTGAAGCAGGGAGAACAGCAGATCCTAGAGCAGGTTGAAACAGTACCTTGGTCTTTCCTAGGCTGATGGTCAAACCAAAGAGGTGAGTGGCATCAGCAAACTTGTTGACGATGAGCTGGAGATCAGATTCCTTGTGTGCCATAAGTGCACAGTCGTCAGCAAAAAGGGTCAAGGATGAGCATCTGAAGTGTCTTGGTTTTTGCATTCAGATGATGAAGGTCGAAAAGTGATGATCAAATCTGTATTTTATGTAGACTTCATGGTCCAGGTCCCTAACTGCGTGGCTGAGGATGCACGTGAAAAAGAGGTTGAATAAAACTGGGGCCAGCATGCACCCTTGCGTCACACCACTGGATATCTCAAATGGATCTGAGGACTTGCCATTTGAAAGAACAAAGCCAGTCATGTCATCGTGGAACAGGTGTATGAGGTTAACAAATCTTCTCGGGCAGCCAGGTTGTGACAGGATAATCCACAGGGCTTCTCTTTTGACGGTGTCAAACACTTTGGTCAGGTCTATAAAGACAGCATACAGATCCAAGTTCTCCTCTATGCATTTTGCCTGAACATGACGAACAGCAAAGATCATGTCAATGGTGCTGTGGCCTGGGCGAAAACCACACTGTGCCTCTGGTAGGTTCTCCTCTGAGATGCTGGTGATCAGATGGTTGAGAATGACTCCTGCCACGATCTTCCCAGCAGTACAGAGAAGGGAGATGCCCCAGTTATTTCCACAGTCAGCTTTGTTGCCCTCGTTCTTGAAGAGTGAGATGATTGCAGCATCCTTGAAGTCTTTGGGCATGTCGTCTTCTTCCCAGATGCTGATCAACATGTTGTGAAAGGCTTCAACTGACACTGGTCCTGCCACTTTGAAAATTTCAGCACGGATACCATCCATCCCAGGGACTTTGCCAGAGCTGGTCTGGCTGATTGACTTTTTGACCTCATCCATTGTAGGGGGCAGGTCAAGACAATCTAATGTGGGTTTCTGAGGGATCTGGTCTTGGGCCACAGGGTCGACAATGGAGGGTCTGTTAAGAAGGCTGCTGAAGTGATTGTTGATGCTGTTCTTCTCCCTCAGAAGGGTCATGCCATCTGCAGACAGGAGAGGTGTAGTACTGGGCTTCGAAGGTCCATATATAGCTTTCATAGCACTGAAGAACATCTTGGAGTTCATGTGTCAGCGTAGTATTGGACTTCATCAGCTTTACTCTCCCACCACTCATCTTGCATCTTGCGAAGTGCCATTTGCGCCTGGCTCTTAAGGTGTTTGAAATGATCACGTTTGGAGATTGAGGACTGATCGTTTTCCCATAGCAGAAATGTGTTCTGTTTTTCCTCTAAGATCTTCATGATGGCCTTGTTATTTTCATCAAACCAGTCTTGGTGAATTCTCTTTTTCAGTCCGAGTGTTGACTTGGCTGACTCCGTCACCAGGGTTTTGAACTGGTCCCACTTTTGTGTTGGGTCTCCAGTCAGAGGTCCATGGGACGTCAGCACTTCATCAAGGCAGGCTGTGAATTTCTCACGATGACCAGTATGTTGCAGCTTCCGATACTGAAGGAGGGTCTGACAACCTTGAGCTTCTTGCAGTGCAGTGGTGTGATGTGCAGCATAAGGACTGATCTGACAAGTCTATGATCGGTCCAGCACTCAGCTCCCCACACAGCCCTGGTGATGTTAACATCTTGAATGTTCTGCCTGTGACTGATGCAATAGTCAATCAGGTGCCACTGTTTTGATCTCAGGTGCATCCATGTGGTCTTGTATTTATCGGATTGCCTGAAGAGAGTGCTGGTAATCGTCAGGTCGTTTTCTGCACACAAGCTCAGCAGAAGGCAGCCATTGGCATTCTTGTTACCAACACCATGATGCCTCACTACCCCTTTTCAGGTCCTACAGTCCTTGCCAACGATGGCATTGAAGTCACCCAACAGGAGACGCTTGTCACTAGGAGGAGTTGCTTTCACAAGATGGTCAAGGCCCTCATAGAAACTTTCTTTTGTTTTGTTGCTGCTAGTTAGTCTGGGGGCATAAGCGCTGATGACCGTAACGCAGTGAGAGGTGTTGAGGGGGAAGCATAGTTTGACCATACGCTCATTGATGAAAGTTGGTAGCTCAGGAAGCTGGTGCAGGAGTGATGTCTTGATGGCAAGTCCCACTCTGGGGATTCTGCCTTCATTTTCTGGCCTGCCTTTCCAGAAGGTGTAACCTCCTTTTGGTTCGCAGATGGATCCTTCCTCTGCCATCTGGTCTCGCTCAGGGTAGCTATGTCAATGTTATAACATGCCAGTTCTCTTGCTATGAGGGCCGTTTTTCTCTCAGGCCTCACTGCATTCTCCCTGTCCAAGAGGGTGCAAACGTTCCATGCTGCAAATATCTTCCTTTCCACTGTTTTTCAACCACTGTGGGGGTAAAACTGCCAGCTGCGGCATATTGGCCATTTTGGTTGGGACAAGGAATTTTTGGGACACCTTTTCTAGTTCCCTCCCTCATTTTGAAGGTGAGCAGTGCTGTTCCTAAAAATCCTTGCTCAGTTACCTGGGATGCTGCCGAACTCCTCTGTCTTCCCGGGGTCAGAGTCGAGTGACCAAAGTCCACAGACCACCTACATGCAGGTTTGGAGCTACAACTCCCAATGGTCACCCCCACCTGTCACTTCACCCCTCCGCCATCGCTGCAGGACTCTGAGGTAGACAGAAGTGATGAGAATGTGCAAAGAACCTGTGCAGGAGAATGTTTATAGTGGAAAAGCCATTGCACAGGGGCAGTTCCACTCTCTCGACCTCAGAAGCCTGGTTCCAGTGGTACAAAAAGTCGTCATGGCTGGGACTTCCTAGGCTGCAGTGGATGGTCATGCCGTCTCTGGTGCCCTTTGCTCTCCACAGAGCATTGCAGAACTGCCTTCCTGGTTGTTGGATCTTGCTGTTGATCTCATCCGTCCAACCCACCAGGGCCAGCTTTGCATGCTGGGATAGGCAATTCCCTATCTCACCGCAGGTTTCAGTCCTGCCAGCTACCCTCACCTAGTTTAGCCCGCCTGTCCAAGCAGTTTATCGGGGTGTGGCCGCCGCATGCTACAGCTTCTTGGAGCCACAGGCGAGAGCTGGGTGCCAGGTGGGGACCAAAGGTGCACGAACAGCTCCTGAAGAGACATGATAATTCCCCACACCAGAAGTGCTACTCCTCCCTGGACCCCCATACACCCCATCCTCAGAGCCAGAAGGCAGGTATTTGCTTATTGGCAGTGCTTGTTACCAGTGCCACCCTTGCAGCCTCATCCCTCTGAATTACTTAACACCAGTAATCTCATACAGGGTCTGTGTTAGCACAAAGGTGTGTAGATTCTGGAGTGAATACAAGGAAAAAATAAACTCCACAGACACACCCACCAAACTATCTTGAAACGATACAGTCTCCAGTCAAAAAAAAAAAACAAAAAAAAAAACAAACACCAAAGTGTAAGAAACCAGGAAATTTAAAACTAAGAGTTCTCAGTCCATCATCCATCACATCTTATTTTAGGGGTAAATGAGCATGTATTCAAAATCCCAAAGCAAATGGCACTTAACATTAGTGTACCATTCACTTCAGTTTTTAAAAGCAAAGGAAGTAGAATATAAACATATTAATACCTCAATTGTTTCTTCACAGAGAATGCAATAGAATAAGGCTGATTTTCTACCATCCTCCACATATTTTTCATTAAATTTATCTAAATACTGGTTTCTGAGACACTGCATTGCATATGTGAATTAAATCACAGTCCCTGAGTCTACCAACCCTTATTTATATTAAGTTAATTAGTTTGCAAGTATTTCCATTGATTTCAAGTACAACTTAGTGTGAAATGAAGCAGTGTGAAATGTGTCTTTTTTTTAATCCATTGGACACATACACAATGACTACATCTACACAGAGGTGTTGCCTGGCAAAACTGGGCTTTGTCTACACACAAAATGCACTTTGTTGACCATTTGTTGACAAAACCTGGCACATCCATCAGCAGTGTTATAGCTCTTCCCATTCAGGTATAACACCTCTCTTGACATAATTCTGTTGACAAAACAGCTGTGTAAATGCTCAGGGGCCCTTTTGTCAACAGACAGGACTGCCAATTTACCAGGCAGCCCTGTTTGCAGAACTTCCAATCAGATGTTCTGTTGAGAGAGGGCCAGGCAGTCTAGCTGCTCTCTGTTGACAGAAGGGATTGCTCTTTCAATCTGCTTTTATGTGTAGACACAATCTGCTGACAACAACAACAAGTCCTCTGGCACCTTATAGACTAACAGATATTTTGGAGCATAAGCTTTTGTGGGCAAAGACCCACTTCATCAGATGCATGAGTGGTGGTGGTGGGTGGGGGAGGGGCTCCAGAGGAGCTTATGCTCCAAAATATCTGTTAGTCTATAAGGTGCCACAGCACTTCTTGCTGTTCTTGAAGATACAGACTAACATGGCTACCGCGTGATACTAATCTGTTGACAGACGTTTTGTTGGGAAATCCCTTCTGTCAGTAACTTCTGTCACCAGATGCTTCTTGTGTAGATGTGGCCAACGTGAATATTGAGCTCTAACCTACTACAGAAATAAAAGGCAATTGATTCAGAGCAGGAGAATAGACTTCTGCCAGAGAAATATTGTGTGTCTGAACAAAGTATATTTAGGGAAGTATTCACTGCTTTTTATTTGTTTTTCATCTACTTACACTGTGAGAGGACAGAGACTCTCTTTTGCTATAAGAAGGCCTTTTTTCTAGAGGAATGCACCAGAACGAAGTTCCAGCACCCCTTTTTCTGTTAGAGCAACAGAAAAATTTTCACAGCCAGTCCTGCAGCAGCATGGGGACAAGGCATTAAAACTGAACACCCTAAATTCTATGAGGAATCATCAGACTTGAGTTCTGGCACCTTTTTGTTCCTAGAAAAAAAGTACTGGCTATGAATGTGCATAATGTCTAATATAGTGAGACCCCAATCCTGGTTGGGGCTCTGCAACATTATAAATATGTTACAATAAACCTCACTTCCTTAGATCTATTTATACAAAGTTGTGTATATGCTAAAAGTCCTCAGAAAAAAACCTCTTCCTAAGTTAAATAAAATGGCAACATTTATAACCTAAAACTTTATATATTTATTTTACTGGATAAAAGAGAAGAATGCAAGATACTTTTGCTGCAGTAGCATTAATGATGATGCAGTGCAGGCAGTGAGGATGTAAAATTATCCCTCCAGATATATTTGTATCCTTTGTGCAAACCTTCTCCTATTCAGTCATTTTTATCTGCCCCTCCCTACCAGTCTGCAGTGCCACCAACATTCTCTGAGCATTTGAGACTGCTTATATTTCATCTTGTTTCACACCCTTCACAAGAGTAGGACTAACACATTTCAAGAGGCTTTGCTTTTATTCATAACAATGGTAATAATGCTAATAGCCTTCTGGGATCTATCAGTGCATCAGAAAAACATGTTCATTAAGTTGCAGAGACCCAGACTAGAAAATAGCTAAGAATTCAGCAAGATTGTTTTGAGAGAATGAAGCTCTGTATTGAGTGGGAGAACTGGGGATGGTCTGAATGCAGTATCTGGTGATTTTGGGTGGATGTGTGTGTGTGTGGCTGGGGAGAGGTTTGACTCTAGTCAGAAGGTTGCTTCTTGTAGTCTCTGTATATCTCTACTTCATGTTGGCCTCCTACTACTCTCTCCGCCTCTTCAAAATGCACTTGTGTAATTTTTCTACACATTTTGTCTGTGGAAAAACTCTCCAGACCTCCCTTCATCTCACTGAACAATCTGTTTACATTGAGGGAGGTCAATATCCTAATAAATAAATGAGAACAAAATATGGTAAAGCTGGAATGCATCAGAAAAGAAAAATTGGCTTGTGCCATCAGTATCATAGAAACTTTGTGAAAGGAAGCTTTATTTCCTTCCCTTACTAAGTACCAGCCCAATAATTTGCGTGCTCCATTTTCGTGTGGGTTTTTGTGATATGAAGTAGATTAAAGCCATGAACTCAATTTACTTGATAAACCATCATATGGCAAAAAATTTGAGCATCTAGTAACATGAGCCAAAGTCACATCAATTACCAACAGTTCAAAGTCTGTAATGTATTGAGTGAAGGGACTGAATCAATTCCTGATATTTTAAAAAAGGGGAAAAGAAAAGATAAACAAACAGGGAAGACATTCTTTTTAAAAAGGAATGTTTGTACTTATTTTATGGAAAAGAGGTGGGTAAATACCTTTTCCCCTGGGGTAACAGAGATTCGCCATATGCAGTGTGTGTATGAAGGGTAACCATTTGGAAATCCTGGAGAGGAAAAGTTCCCTGTAGATTCTTGCAGTGTTTCTCCACATGCTGAAAGAAACAAAACATGGTTTAAATAGAGAAAGTCATGTATCTTATACATATAAGGCCCAAAGGAAGAAGGCCCACTCCTTTTCAATATTTATTTAGAACAGACTGATTAAGTTTAGACACAGAATGAAAAATAAACTAGTGATATTACTATTTAGTCAAAGGCAATGATTTAAACCAGTTTGCTATTCATGTTTTTGTACACAATGTTTTCTTTCCATGAACCTTTTTATTTATGTGCTATGCAGCTGACGTAATCCAAATTGCGAGCGAGTCAAACAATGTCATGGCTGACAACTGCAGGCAAAACTATACTCATAGCTTTACTTATGTACAACTTTCTAAAAACAAAGAATTCACATGCAGTACTTACGCCTTAAGTTATCAAAGAACTAAAGAAAAAACCTCAGGGCTTAAGTGATTGACATACTAGAAATTAATCATTGGGTTTCATTTAATAATTTACTTTTGTCCAGCATTAACTGATTTCATTCATTCGTATTAGAATACGAATCCTAAATTCAACAAAATCTCTTACACAAAAACAATTTGTGAAGGCAGTAGTAATAAAGAGAAACAAATGTAAAGACCCATAATACCAAAAGCTTTTTATATTCTATATTACTGAAGCCTTTATCTTACCTGTCAATCAAGCTACTAGCTGGTAGGTTACTGATTAATAATTCTTTCTTCACACTGCATTATATCACACAAGCTGCCACCATTAAACCTGATTCAAGTAGGATTTTTACACCATCATCAGACATTTTTGTGACTTTCAATCAACAGTTTGTTTCATCTACTGATTTTGTAGGTGTGATGGGAGAGATGTGAATTTGAGACTATTACCCTGTGATTGACAGTGTAATCAGAGCTGTAATATTTTTAAATCACAGCTGCCAGAAGGTAAACCACTGTATCACCAAAATCTCAATGACTTATAAATGATCTGGAAAAACCTTTAGAAAAGAGGGTGAAAAGGAGAAGACTGTACTTTGAAGACACACAATGAACCTATAAGTTTGATGCTACCTTTTAAAATGTGTCTAAGATTTAATCTGACACGTGCATTTTAATAGCTGATTTAAACTTCATTGAAAAGTAGTTAGCATGGCACCTGAAGATTTGACTGTGACTGTGAAAAAGAAAAAAAAAACAGACTCTCATTCCACTGAAAATCTTCAAGGTCAATGTTGCATGATACTGTGTCCTTTAGAGAAAAATGTCTTACTGCCTTTATTTGAAAAAATAGGTTATTCTCTCTTTTTCATTTGCAATTATATAAAATGTCATACTTGGAAAAGCTATTTAATTACTTCTATACAAGTCATTTTTAGAGAAAATACTCTACCATAATTAAGAGTTTATTTTAACTCCACAGGAATAAAAGTTCAAATAAATTGCAGATTACTGTATCAGAATTCCTTCTGCTGATTGGTAGGAAATGAAAGCTTCACCGATAGGTTTTAAAAGAAGCCTCAGAACACAATAATAATGCTACAAATGCAAAGAAGCAGAACCCACGAGATCCATATGGAATTCAGGAAATCCTCTGGACCCAAAGGTACTGCATATTATCTTCTGCTTTTGTTTCCCTATTACCTTCTACCTATTACCTCCCCTTGTACTGCCAAGGATTCTCCTATTAGTTGCTTCACCTCAAACCTCTCTTGAAGAGTGGAGGTGGTGTTCTTAAATGTCATGGAAAGTGCATGTAAAAGGTAACGCAGTCAGACTGCTCTTTATATCAATTTACCTTGGTCAGTGTACTGAACCCATCACCACAGTAACTAGCACCTTTGCAGCAGATTATCCATGAGGCCAGTGGGGAGAGGATAACATATGTAATGCATTTCCCATCAGTTTCCCTAACAACCATATGCTCCTCCAAATTCTCTCATTAATTGCAAACCTTAATCTGTTTGCTAGGATGGACCCACAGGGGTCTCTTCCATTATCACAGGCACGTGAGATTGGTATGGAAGAATCCAGGCCTTTTCTAAAAATAACTTTTCATGTTATCCAAGAGACAGAAACAACAATCTTCAAATAATAATGCATTTCCCAGAGAACCTGAACTGCTGTACCCTCCCAGTGCTTCATGCCTACGCATTTAGGACGCCTGTTAACCTATAATTTAGTTAAGGTCACTCCCATGATAATGATAACTGCACAAGTTTATTACAACAGAAAATACCTAAGCAATACATTTTAAACTAATGCAGTAGCTTACACAAATATTTCATTATCAGTATAGTCCCTACACTGAGCCTGAGTTGTTAACAATACTGCAGGAGTACAAATGTTTATTTACACACAACCCTAACTTTGACCCACAAAAATATAATTCAAAAATTTGTTCAATAATTCAATATATATACACATTACTATGTAACATACCAGTGGAATGACGTGTGTGAGGTATATAATTAAAGCAGTTAGGAATTCCACAGTACATCAAAAAGGGAGGTGGGATTGTGGGGGGGCCACACTGAAGTAACATATGGAATCTTCAGAGTTTAGCAGCCCTATAAGGCACGCAGAGCTAAGAAACAGAGATTTAACTCTATTCAGATAACTAAATTACATGTTATAAAACCAAAGCACCTCAGCTAGTTAAACATCAGAGCTGCGTCTACACGTGCACGCTACTTCGAAGTAGCGGCACCAACTTCGAAATAGCGCCCGTCGCGTCTACACGCGTCGGGCGCTATTTCGAAGTTAACTTCGACGTTAAGAGGCGAGACGTCGAAGTCGCTAACCTCATGAGGAGATAGGAATAGCGCCCTACTTCGACGTTCAACGTCGAAGTAGGGACCGTGTAGACGATCCGCGTCCCGCAACGTCGAAATTGCCGGGTCCTCCATGGTGGCCATCAGCTGGGGGGTTGAGAGATGCTCTCTCTCCAGCCCCTGCGGGGCTCTATGGTCACCGTGGGCAGCAGCCCTTAGCCCAGGGCTTCTGGCTGCTTCTGCGGCAGCTGGGGATCTATGCTGCAGGCACAGGGTCTGCAACCAGTTGTCAGCTCTGTGTATCTTGTGTTGTTTAGTGCAACTGTGTCTGGGAGGGGCCCTTTAAGGGAGCGGCTGGCTGTTGAGTCCGCCCTGTGACCCTGTCTGCAGCTGTGCCTGGCATCCCTATTTCGATGTGTGCTACTTTGACGTGTAGACGTTCCCTCGCTGCGCCTATTTCGATGTTGGGCTGAGCAACGTCGAAGATGAACATCGACGTTGCCGGCCCTGGAGGACGTGTAGACGTTATTCATCGAAATAGACTATTTCGATGTTGGCTGCACGTGTAGACGTAGCCCAGAACTCCTAAATCTGCATTTAAAGAATTTCAGCATCTACCTGGCTGAGTTAGGAAACAATCTTATTTTATTAAACAACCTCTCTGAAAAGAGCTAATAGTAAAATTTTAGACCCCAGATTTGGTGAGGTGAGGTCACTCAAGGTGAATCAATCAAAGGGATTTTAAAGTGGTTCAAGTTTGCTTATGAAGAATTCCTCCTGTATCTTTAAATCACAGAGTCCTACAATGTGACAAACCAAAACTCGGTATAGACTCAGAGGAGGGTTTAAAATCTGATCTTTTCTAACAAAAATTATGTAATTCAAGTTTTAAAATATTTTCCTATATATTTGACAATATTTACTGTTTAAACATTCCTTGTCAGCCTTTCCACCCACAAAAGAAAAGATTGTACGTCAGCCTCTTCTACTTGTTAATCAAAGTCATGTATTTCTGCGACTGATCATTTTGCTTTATTCTAAAAGCTGAAGTAGTTTAATGATCTATTTGTTAATTTTCTATAGTAAAGTGTCCAAACTGAGCCCCACGTAGAACAAAGTGGCTAATGGCAACTTTCATCTCTAAAGACAAAGTTCAATCAGATTAAACTGGAGCAGGATGACGTACTCCATATTAAAAAATAAGGGCAGATACAATCTACTCCATGTCACACAAATCAGGCACAGCCCTTGAGTTCCTGGCCAGTTTCCAATGCTGCCTTTGATTAGGCAATATTTGGCCACCCCTTGTTTAAAAGCACATTTCTTTTCAATGGTTCAGTAGTTCTCAAAGCAGTTAGTTAAAATTCCATCACAAGAGAATCCAGAGGTTTCTCTCCATAATTGGACTGCCAACAATTACGTTATTTGTGATTAGTGTTATGAAATGGTTCACTATAAACTATTTCACTGACCATTGCAGTCTATGAGTCAAGGGCTCCACTGTTTAAAAGAAACGTGACTGTATGATACAATTAAATATATGGTGACTTATTTACATCTCCTAAGAACAAATTTTAGTATTTTTCATGCCAGAATAAACTAATTACTACTTCTCTGTTACACACTTCTGTGTTTACAAAGAATACTTTTGACTCCCTTATTAAAGATTAACATAGTTGGCATTTCCTCTACTGCCTGGCTTCTCAAAATGTTATGCCCTCTTTCAATTTTATTAGGTTAGGCATGTAGTAGAAACAAAACCACAATCTTTCCAGTATGGAATGAAAATCTGTTTACTTTACAGCTCAAGAAATAAGGACTTCTAACATCCCTGATAGCAACAAAGAGTTCTGTGGAGGGTGGAGGGGTAAGGCAAGAAAACTTATTTCTGCCTCCTCCTGATGAAGATCAGCATTTTTTCCAGAGAGCAAGCAGATAAAAGGATACGGAAACAGTCATGTGTGTCACACCATACACACATACAAAGCAACTGCCACCAGTTAAATCTGTCAACATTTAATTAACTATACGGTATGGGTCAGCAAACCCTGGCATGTCTGCAAAATTTGTCTGACCTGACCTGTTCCCTCCCTGCTTAAGTGTCAGTTTGAAAAATACAAGGCCCCTCATATTTACAAGTACATGGAGCATAATACCTCAATAAAAGGTGTCATTAAAATACCTGCAACAGATATAATATTTATCTTTAAACTAAAAGAACTATAATCAGCATTTGCCACCGACATTTCAAATACTGCAGATATTTCCTTTTACAGTTGTGGAGACAATACTAAAGAGTCTCAGTACCACTGAGTGGAAAATGTTTGCAACTGCTAACTGCCCTTTATTCTGCTCTGATTCAGTAGTAGCATACTTGTATAAAATCATAGAATCATACAGAATCATAGAAGAGTAGGACTGGAAGAGAACCCGAGAGGCCATCGAGTCCAGCCCCCTGCCCTCATGGCAGGACCAAGCACTTTCTAGACCATCCCTGAAAGCCATCTATCTAACCTCTTCTTAAATATCATAAGAAAATAAGAACATAAGAATGGCCATACTGGGTCAGACCAAAGGTCCATCCAGCCCAGTATCCTGTCTGCCGACAGTGGCCAATGCCAGGTGCCCCAGAGAAGGAGAACAGAAGACAATGATCAAGTGATTTATCTCCTGCCATCCATCTCCTGCCCTTGTAGTGAAGCCTAGGGCACCATACTTTACCCCTGGCTAATAGCCATTTATGGACCTAACCTGCAAACATTTATCGAGCTCTTTTTTAAACCCTAATAGAGTCCCGGCCTTCACAGCCTCCTCCAGCAAGGAGTTCCACAGGCTGACTGTGCGCTGTGTGAAGAAAAATTTCCTTTTATTAGTTTTGAACCTACTACCCATCAATTTCATTTGGTGTCCCCTAGTTCTTGTATTATGGGAAAAGGTAAATAATTTTTCTATATTCACTTTCTCCACACCATTCATGATTTTATATACCTCTATCATATCGCCCCTCAATCGCCTCTTTTCCAGACTGAAAAGTCCCAGTCTCTCTAGCCTCTCCCCATATGGGACCCGTTCCAAACCCCTAATCATCTTAGTCGCCCTTTTCTGAACCTTTTCTAATGCCAATATATCCTTTTTGAGGTGAGAAGACCACATCTGCACGCAGTACTCAAGATGTGGGCATACCATAGTTTTATTTAGGGGAAGTATGATATCTTTTGTCTTATTATCGATCCCTTTTTTAATAATTCCTAACATCCTATTTGCTTTACTAACTGCCGCTGCACACTGCGTGGATGTCTTCAGAGAGCTATCCACTATAACTCCAAGATCCCTTTCCTGATCTGTCATAGCTAAACTTGACCCCATCATGTTGTATGTGTAATTTGCGTTATTTTTTCCAATGTGCATTACCTTACACTTACCCACATTAAATTTCATTTGCCATTTTGCTGCCCAATCACTCAGTTTGCTGAGATCTTTTTGTAGTTCTTCACAATCCCTTTTGCTTTTGACTGTCCTGAACAACTTGGTGTCATCTGCAAACTTTGCCACCTCACTGCTTACCTCATTTTCTAGATCATTGATGAACAAGTTGAACAGGATCGGTCCCAGGACTGACCCCTGGGGAACACCACTAGTTACCCCCCTCCATTGTGAAAATTTACCATTTATTCCAATCCTTTGTTTTCTGTCTTTTAACCAATTCCCGATCCATGAAAGGATCTTTCCTCCTATCCCATGACCGCCTAATTTACATAAAAGCCTTTGGTGTGGGACCGTGTCAAAGGCTTTCTGGAAATCTAGGTATATTATGTCCACTGGGTGCCCCTTGTCCGCATGTTTATTAACCCCTTCAAAGAATTCTAATAGATTAGTTAGACACGACTTCCCTCTGCAGAAATCATGCTGACTTTTGCCCAACAATTCATGCTCTTCTACGTGCCTTGCAATTTTATTCTTTACTATTGTTTCTACTAATTGGCCTGGTACTGATGTTAGACTTATCGGTCTATAATTGCCAGGGTCTCCTCTGGAGCCTTTTTTAAATATTGGCGTTATATTGGCCGTCTTCCAGTCATTGGGTACCGAAGCGGATTTAAAGGATAGGTTACAAACCACTGTTAATAACTCCGCAATTTCACATTTCAGTTCTTTCAGAACCCCTGGGTGAATACCATCTGGTCCTGGAGACTTGTTACTATTCAGCTTATCAATTAACTCCAAAACCTCTTCTAATGTCACTTCAATCTGGGAGAGTTCCTCATATTTGTCACCTAAAAAGGCTGGCTCAGATTTAGGAACCTCTAACATCGTCAGCCGTGAAGACTGAAGCAAAGAAATCATTTAATCGCTCCGCAATGGCACTGTCTTCCTTGATCGCTCCTTTTATATCTTTATCATCCAAGGGCCCCACTGCTTTTTTAGCGGGCTTCCTGCTTCTAATGTATTTAAAAAATATTTTACTATCATTTTTTGAATTTTTGGCTAGCTGTTCCTCAAAATCTTTTTTGGCTTTTCTTACTACATTATGACACTTAATTTGGGAGTGTTTGTGTTCCTTTCTATTTTCCTCACTAGGATTTGACTTCCACTTTTTAAAAGCTGCCCTTTTCTCTTTCACTGCCTTTTTAACATGGCTGTTAAGCCAGGGTGGTTCTTTGTTAGGTCTCTTACTGTGTTTTTTTATTTGGGGTATACATTTAAGTTGGGCCTCTAGTATGGTGTCTTTAAACAGTTTCCATGCAGCTTCCAGGGATTTTAGTTTAGTTACTTTACCTTTTAGTTTCTGTTTAACTAGCTTCCTCATTTTAGTGTAATTCCCCTTTTTGAAATTAAATGCCGGAGTGTTTGACCGCTGCGGTGTTCTTCCCAACACAGCAATATTAAAAGTTATTATATTGTGGTCACTATTTCCAAGCGGTCCAGTAACAGTTACCTCTTGGACCAGATCCTGCGTTCTAGTCAGGACTAGATCGAGAATTGACTCTCCCCTTGTGGGTTCCTGTACTAGCTGCTCCAAGAAGCAGTCATTTAAGGAATCAAGAAATTTAATCTCCGAATCCCGTCCTGAGGTGACATATACCCAATCAATATGGGGATAATTGAAATCTCCTATTATTACTGTGTTTTTTATTTTGATAGCCTCTCTAATCTCCCTTAACATTTCAGCATCACTATCACTGTCCTGGTTAGGTGGTCGGCCATATTCATATTAGAGGAATGAATTGTTATCCATAATGATTCTATGGAACATTTTGATTCCTTTAAGATTTTTGCTTCATTTGATTCTATATTATCCTTCACATATAGTACCACTCCGCCACCCGCACGACCTGTTCTGTCTCTCCGATATAATTTATATCCCAGTATCATAGTGTCCCACTGATTGTCCTCATTCCACCATGTTTCTGTGATGCCTGTTATGTCAACTTCCTCCTTTGATATGAGGTACTCCAGTTCACCCATCTTATTAGACAGACTCCTAGCATTTGTGTAAAAGCACTTTAAAAAACTACCACTATTTATATGTCTGCCTTTCACAGACGCATTGGATTTTTTTATATGCGATTGTTTCACATCTGATCTTGCCCATATATTATTTCCCACATTCCCTATCTGACTAACTTCTAGGGAATCCCTATCTATGGAGCTTCGTGTAAGAGAAGTCTCCGTCCGATCCAGGTGCTCCCCCGCACCAATTGGCTTTCCCCCACCTCTTAGTTTAAAAACTGCTCTACGACCTTTTTAATGTTTAATGCCAGCAGTCTGGATCCACCTTGATTTAGGTGGAGCCCATCATTCCTGTATAGGCTCCCCCCACCCCAAAAGTGTCCCCAGTTCCTAATAAATCTAAACCCCTCTTCCCTACACCATCGTCTCATCCACACATTGAGACTCTGAAGTTCTGCCTGTCTATCTGGCCCTGCGCGTGGAACTGGAAGCATTTCAGAGAATGTCACCATAGATGTTCTGGATTTCAGTCTCTTTCCTAGTAACCTAAATTTGGCCTCCAGATCATCTCTCCTACCCTTCCCTATGTCATTGGTACCAACATGTACCACAACCACCGGCTCCTCCCCAGCACTGCCCATAAGTCTGTCTAGATGCCTCAAGAGATCCGCAACCTTCGCACCAGGCAGGCGAGTCACCATACGGTTCTCCCGGTCATCACAAACCCAACTATCTATATTTCGTATGATCGAATCCCCCACTACTAAAACCTACTTCTTCCTAACAGCTGGCACTCCCTCCCCCGGAGAAGTATCCTCGGCACGAGAGGATACCATAGCACCCTCTGGAAGGAGGGTCCCAACTATGGGATGGTTTCCCTCTGCTCCCATTGACTGCTCTCCTTCCCTGAGCCTTTCATCCTCCGTAACAGCATCAGGACTGTCAGATTGGAGGTGGGACAGACCAACTATGTCCCAGAAAGTCTCATCAACAAACACCTCTGCCTTCCTTAGCTCCTCCAGTTCAGCCACCCTGGCCTCTAAAGCATACACTCGGTCTCTGAGGGCCAGGAGCTCCTTGCATCAAGTGCACACATACACCACCTGCCCACAGGGTAGGTAGTCATACATATTGCACTCGACACAATAAACAGGATAGCCCCCACTCTGCTGCTGGGCTTCTGCCTCCATTTCCTACTCTAATTATATATGAGGGTTTAATTAAATGTTTCAGATAGAGGTTGTTATAAAGGATTTAAGTTTAAGGGCAACAGAAGTCACTGGCTCCCTCCAAGCTCCCCCTCTAAACTCCCCTCTCAAAACTCCCTCCTGTTAGCACTCACCCTGTTCGCAAGCACCCGGTCGCAAAACTCCCTGGTCGCTTACTAGCGGGGTTTAAGTGCTCGGCATCCCTGATAGCTCCTCCCTCTGCCTACAGCTCAGCCAATCAGCACACGGTGTTTCGATTCAAACCTAATCAAGACTCACAGCTTCCAACTGCCTGCCTGAGCCACGGCCTTTCAAACAAACACTCAGCTCAGTACTCCAAACGCCAAACAAACAAACAAACACACAAGCCCAGAACCCCCAAACACAAGCAGCCACTTACCCCAAGGTGCTTTAGTTTGCTCCTTCCTTCTCCTCCTCCAGGAGAGCCTCTCAAAACTCCCTCTTGTTAGCAATCACCCTGTTCGCAAGCACCCGGTTGCAAAACTCACCCAGTCTCAAAGCACCCTGTTCACACAGCCCGGTGGCAAAGTGATCGAGATTCTACCACCTCCCTTGGCAATTCGTTCCAGTGTTTGATCACCCTGACAGGAACTTTTTCCTAATGTCCAACCTGAACCTCCCCTGCTGCAATTTAAGTCCATTGCCTCTTGTTCCATCCTCAGAGGCAAGGAAGAGCAAGATCCCTCCCTCTGCCTTATGACACCCTTTTAGATACCTGAAAACTGCTATCATGTCCCCCCTCAGTCTTCTCTTTTCCAAACTAAACAAGCCCAATTCTTTCAGCCTTTCTTCACAGGTCATGTTCTCCAGACCTTTGATCATTCTCGTTGCTCTCCTCTGGACCCTCTCCAATTTCTCCACATCCTTCGTGAACTGCGGTGCCCAGAACTGGACACAATACTCCAGCTGAGGCCTAACCAGCACAGAGTAGAGCGGGAGAATGACTTCTTGTGTCTTGTTCACAACATACCTGTTAATGCATCCTAGAATCATGTTTGCTTTTTTTGCAACAGCATCACACTGTTGACTCATATTTAGCTTGTGGTCCACTATAACCCCTAGATCCCTTTCTGCTCTACTCATTCCTAGGCAGTCCTTTCCCATTCTGTATGTGTGACACTGATTGTTCCTTCCTAAGTGGAGCACTTTGCATTTGTCCTTATTAAACTTCATCTTGTTTACCTCAGCCCATTTCTCCAGTTTATCCAGATCCTTTTGAGTTATGACCCTATCCTCCAAAGAAGTTGCAAACCCTCCCAGCTTGGTGGTATCTGCAAACTTAATAAGTGTACTTTTTATGTCAATATCTAAATCATTAATGAAGATATTGAACAGAACTGGTCCTAAAACAGACCCCTGTGGCACCCCACTAGTTATACTTTTCCAGCAGGATTGAAAACCATTAATAACTACTTTCTGGGTACGGTTATCCAGCCAGTTGTTCACCCACCTTATAGTAGCCCCATCTAAGTTGTATTTGTGTAGTTTATTGATAAGTATATTATGTGAGGCCGTGTCAAATGCTTTACTGAAGTCTGGGTATACCACATCCACTGCTTCTCCCTTATCCACAAGCCTCGTTATTCTATCAAAGAAAGCTATTAGATTGGTTCGACATGATCTGTTTTTAACAAAACCATGCTGGCTGTTCCCTATCACCTTACCACTTTCCAAATGCTATCTGTGCTTCCAAATGCTAACTATCAATAACTGAAAAACAAAACAAAGAAGCCAGAAGCTAGGGAATACCACCAACTGCAAAGCATTGGTAGAAACTCCAACAACCATCAGTAGGTGGAAAGAAGGAACTGAGTGGGGTTATTTATAGGCAATTTTGATGACATCACTGCATGGGGCATTACAGCTGACCCAACAGGTATTGCTGTGGGAAAAATTTTTCTGATACCTGTACACATACCACGTGTATACACATATCATAGTGCACAGAGGCAACCACTGGAAGAAGAATCAAGTGAGCCAAATCTTGTTTCCCATTTCCAGCTACTGATAAACAGAGGCTAGGGAAACCATTCCTGTCATCCTGGCTAATAGACATTGATGGGCCCATTGTCCATGAGTTTATCAGCTCTTTTTTGAACCATGTTAAACTCCTTGCCTTCAAAATCTCTTCTGCCAAAATACATCCTTCTGTTTGTTTTAAACTTGCTGCTTATTAATTGCATTTGGAGATTCCTAGCTGTTTTCCTTATTTAGTTTCTCCATATTAATCTTGATTTTAGAGACCTCGCTCATATTCCTCCTTGGTCTCTCTTTTCTAAACAGAAAAGTCCCAGTCTTCTTCATCTGTCCTCATATGGCAGCTGTTCCGTACCCCTAATAATTTTTGTTGCCCTGTTCTGAAAGTTTTTGAGATGAGGCGACTACATCTGCACACAGCATTCAAGATGTGGGGATACCATGTATTTATATAGAGGCAATAAGATACTTTCTGTCTTATACTCTATCCTTTTTCCAATGATTCTAACATTATGTCTGCTTTTTTTGACCACCGCTGCACATATAGTGGATGCTTTCAGAGAAATATCCACAATGAAACCAAGATCTCTCACTTGAGTGGTAACAGCTAATTTAGTCCCCATCATTTTCTATGTATAATTGAGATTGTGTTTTCCAATATGCAATTACTTTACATTTATCAACATTAAAAATCATCTGCCATTTTGTTGCCCCATCACCTACTTTTGTGAGATACTTCTGAAGACCTTTACAGTCTGCTTTGGACTTAACTGTCTTGAGTGGCTTAGTATCATCTGCAAATTTTGCCACCTCACTCTTTCCCCTTTCTCCAGATCAATTAAGAATGTGTTAAATAGATTTGTCCCAGTACAGACCCCTGGGGACACAATCAGTTACTTCTCTTGATTCTGACAACAATTTTTTCCCTAAACTTTGTTTCCTATCTTTTAACCAGTTATCAGTCTATGTGGGGAACTTAAATGTCAGGAAGCATTTTAGTTTCCTGCACTGAAGCTGGACTGGAGAAAAATATTCGTGCTGGAAATATTCATTCTGAAAGTCAGAGTCAGAAATTCAAAAACTGGGAAATGCTTAAATTAACCTGAGTGCATGCACATGGATTATGATATAGCCTTTAATTATAAAATCACAAACTATTTTTTCCACAAGACCACTATTTCATTCAGTTCTTAAGATGGACAGTGTTTGCTGAATGGGCGGCTAGTCACTATTTCTTTTTATTCTCGTATCCTTTTATCATTAACTGTGGGGCCTCCTGGTCTCATGCACTGAACACTGAATTATCAGTTTCTTTGTGGGGTTTTCTACGCCACTTATCATTATGGTATATGAGTGGTTCAAATAATAATGAATTTACCTTCACAAAAATCCTGTAAGGTAAAGTGACTGAATTTGAATTAGAATTGGAATTGGAATTCAGCAGCACCCAGCCCTGCAAAGGATGCCCATTGTGAAAAATATTCCTTTGCTCATTGCATCATGCTGCATTGGTAGCCATTGCACCACATTGGTAGCAATTGCATCAGTAGCCATCTACTGCAACCATGAGCACTCAGGGAGGTGATCTGCCTAGTACTTCGCAGGGTCGCAAGAGAGCCCCAGCATGGACCCACCAGGAGATTCTGGATCTTCCTGTGATTTGGGGAGACCAGTTGATGCCAAAGAGACTTTGGGTAACTAAGAGGAATGCAGCAATCAGATATCATACAAGGTGACCAACTGAGGTTACTCCCGGGACTCTCTGCAATGGTGGGTTAAGGTGAAAAAACTCCAGCAGAAAGTCACAAACATATCAAGAAGCATCTGAACCTCACTTTTAAACAGCCAAAGGCACACACAACCACCATTCTGCACATGTTGCGTCTGTGATTGAAGTTTTCCTTGGTGGGGTCCAGAGCTCCCGCGTAGGGCTTCAAAAGGCAAGGGAGCAGAGGGTAAGCAAGGTTGCCCAGTATAACAGGCATCTCCATGTTGCCAATCGTGATTTTCTGGTCTGGGCAAAAGTCCCATCCAGGAGCTTTCTGTACAGCCCTGAATTTTGGAAGATGTGTGCATTATGAACCCCCCCTGAGCATCCAACATTGATTTTGGTGAAACGACCTTTGTGATCTACCAGCCCCTGCAACACCATGGAGAAGTACCCATTTCAGTTTATATAATCAGAGACCAGGTGGGCCAAGACCATGATGGGATATGCATGACATCTACTGCCCCACTGCAGTTAGCAGACCCCTGGCCAGCAAATCCACCCACTATTGCCTGCACATCTGCCAGGGTCACAGTCTTCATGAGGAGACACCATTGATTGCATGGGCCACCTGCATCACCACAGACCCCACTGTTGATCTGCCCACCCCAAAATGATTTGCCACTGACCAGTAACTGTTGGGCATTGCAAACTTCCACAGCGAGATTGCCACTCGCTTCTGAGCTCTTAAATCTGGCTTCATTCTTGTGCTGCTGTGCTTCAGGATGGGGTCCAGCACATCCCAAAGTTCCATAAAAGTGGACTTGCACATGCAAAAGTTCTGCACCCACTGCTGGTCATCCCAGGACTCCAAAATGATGTGGTCCCACCAGTCTGTGCTGGTCCCATGATTCCAAAACTTCTGCTCCACTGTCAGCAATGCATCCAGGGCAGCCAGCAGTTGTGAGTTCCTGGACTGCAGTTGGGAGAATTGCTCTTCCAAACCATCGTCATCATCATCACCATCATCATTACGATACTGAACCATCACTGACCTTTGTAATTGAAGGCAAAATGCACGACAGCCAGTGTGGTTGCTGAAACAATGTGTACTATGAGTTGAAGCATTTGGGGATCCATGGTTGTGCTGGAATGCTGCAGCAGGCAATGGCGTGACCTCTACTTCATTTTTCTGCTGTTACTGGTGCTCTGAATTCTGGGACAGTGCTTTGCATTCTGGGATTCAAACATGAAAAGCCCATAAGCAACCAGAGCTAAGGCACTGTGGCGTAGGTACACACAATGCACTGTTCACACTGTCAAACGTGCACAAGGCAATGGGAATGTGGAAACGTGACACAGAAAAATAGTGGGTCAAATTTCAAGAAGGTTTGTGGACACTTTTTTTAAATTCATAAGAATGAGGTTAAAAACTGAATTTATTAAAAATCAATTTTGTCTCGTAGTGTAGAGGTAGCTGAAGTGGCCCATGGCTCCTGGCTGCTGCTGTTGCAATGGTGATGGCAAGAGCCCCAGGCTCCTTTGAATCATGCAGCTCTTAGGTCTGGACAGGCAGTGGGAGGGGTGGGGAGGTTGCACCATGGTGCAGGTGGCGCTAAGGGCTTGGGCAGGAAGGGCAAAGTCAGAGCCACAATACTCTGCCCCTTCTGGGGACAGTAACTGCCCCCCAACACCTTCTCTCAGGGGCCTGTGATGGCTGTTAGCCCCTCTTTTCAAAGCCCAGCACACCAGTGATATAAAGAGATGGCTTTTCATAATTTAAACTCAGCAGACTGGCTGTTTGGCCAAACTTCCTTCTACCTGCCTCTGTCCTTCCTAAACTCTACTGCTAGGCTTGCTTCACCTGTTCCTCTCTGTTCCTCCCACCCCCCTTTCTTTACCCTTTTTTTAATTTCTCATCTCCCTCTCACTCTGTAGCTCACTGTCTTTCTCCTTCATTTATTCTTCCTGCTCCCTTTTTTTGTTAGTCATATTTGTATAAAATTTTTAAAAACTCAGCATCTCACCTGTCCAAAATGCTGGAAGAATATTAGCTTTTTTTATGTAAAATTAAGAAGTAACCATTCCAAATCAGTAGCTGTGTTTTCCTTGACATGGGTCTCAAAAGCCACAATCCAAACTAAAAATTATCAACATATCAGGATGCTGTCTTACAAATTTTACACATCGGACATCTTCTCATGGGTGGAAACAGAACATATTCTATCACACAATCTCTCCAAAGTCAAAATATGTCTCTTATCCTGTGTAGACTTCCTAGGATAATGCCACTAGCTAAAATACCAATGAGGAGTTTTTCCCACAGGCTAGAGAAGATGGGGAAAGAGGAACATTCATCCAGCAATTCTTCATGTGTTTTTCTTTAAATAACCTTCAGCACAGAGCATAGACCATGGCCAGGATTTCATAAGAGTATTTGTACTCCCTCAGATGCAATAGATAGCTTCCTGAATAGCCTCTGTTTGTAGGAATGATTGGAGATTTGCCACTAGTGGACATATTAGGAAGAATAATATCAAGCACATAAGCATTCCTTTTAAAAGCCCCCAAATTAAATATATTCCATAAAACATTTAAATAATTATCTTCTCTGCCTATGTTTATTATGTTAAATTAATCAGATTAAAACAAAATTAGAAAACTATGAAATTACTCATGCTATTATAACACTCTTGTTCTCCCACAAACAATTATTATGATTAACATTTTCCACCTCATACAGGTAATATAGCATATATATGAAATACAATTAACATCAGAAGTTTTGGAGCCTGATATTTTAACATGATACCATGTGGTTTCACACAAAACAGAAAGCTTAATATGTCTCTCTTAATTCAAAATATTCCTCAGTATCTGCAGATAAATATATAAATATATTTCAGTCACAATAGCGTATCAACTTCTGAAACCTTTTAGACATTTCTTTTTAAATTCTTTGTTGCATGTTTCACTAATTAAGCATCTTTCATTTTCAGTATCTTATTAATGGAGAACATTTACCAATTTATATTAAATAATACTTTACATTTAGAGATAATCCTATTGCTTTACTCACATGACCAAGTAAACCAGGTTTTTCAACATCTTTACAACATCTTTCATTCTAATATTTGCCAGTTTCACAAAAAGGGGATATGCTCCTATAACTCTTAGGCTACACTTGCCCCCCCTCTTCTTCGAAGGGGGCATGGTAATCAGGGTGATGGGGGATTACTAATGAAGTGCTGCGATGCATATGCAGCACTTTATTAGGCTAATTACACCTGCTGCCCCACGGCAACTTCCAAGTGTCAAACTTCAAAGTGCCAGCATGCCGTGTAGCCGTGGGCACTTCGAAGTGCCTGCACTACTTCAAACTGTCTTTATTCCCTTGGCAAGTAAAGGGAATCACAGCACTTCATTAGTGACCTCCCATCACCCTGATTAACATGCCCCCTTTGAAGTTCAGGGCAAGTGTATACATAGCCTCAGTCATTCATACAGTCCCATTCATTTTGATGCATGTATTATTCTATCAGTGCTACAAAAAGTAGCTACAATTTTCTAAAGTGTATTATTGAGAAACAAACTTTTTAAGATACTGCAAAAGCCAGACTCCTGCAGAGTCAAAGATGTTCTCTGAGCATTTGCTTTGATGTTAGTTTTAGTAGCAAATGGATTGAAAAACCAAATGCATGTCTGGGGTGTCATTTAGACATATTTCATATTATCAAAATATGAGGTGTTTACTTCATTCATTGAGTTGTCAGGATACTGACAGAATGATTCTACTGAGTCTCATGCTCAAGAATTTCTCTGGTGTTGGTAGATTTATATAATTCCAACGTGCTTTTGAGACAAAAAGACATATTCTACCCTTTGGCAACCTATTGAGTCGTGCATAATGTATTTATAAAAGCATCTTGTTCACTGCAGCCTATCGATAGTGTAACAAATTACAAACAACATTTTAAAAATTGTTTCTAAAGGATTTTTTGGGCTGCTGAAGTAATTTTAAAAGAAAATTACAGACATGGTGTCCTCCAAACCTGTACAAACTTTCTGAAAATGGAAGACCTTCTTAATTTGCCAAATCTACATATGTTAGCCATGTGGCAACTCTAGTGCCAGTTATTTTGTGTTGTGTGTATATAAACATTGCATGTCATATTCTGATTTCACTGACACTAATGTAAATCTCAAGCAAATCCATTGGCTCAATCCTGAGTCCTTCCGTGAATCAAGTGGTATAAAGTGGCCCTATAACTGTCTTAAACAATCAGGTTTAGAATTTTCCCAGTCCTCACGTCTTTACCATGGTGGGAGCATGCTGCAATCTGGCAAATTCTGCTGGGTATGCGACCATTATGGAATCCCTGAGACTGCTTCAAATGACAGTAAAGCTTGAGCTGGCCCCCAGCCAAAGGCTGAATTTGGAAATTACAGCCTGCTCTCTCATTTGTGTCTCACACCACAGTGATAAAGGAATGAGCCCAATGGATTAAGATGAGTTACTTCAGATTTACATGTGTGTGTCAGGAATCAGACTATTGCTCTACTTCAAAACTGTTTTTAGAGAATAGGTTTAATTACGCTGATGACATTCAAACACTGACTTTAAAAGACATGTAGCTGTATCTGATCTTACCAGTGCATTTATAATTCATTTAATTTGTAGTCTTAAATCACATCTTTTACATGCTTAATACACAAAATCTATCTAGAAGATATAACTTTCTGCAGTGGTGTTATCTGCTTATTGATTAAAATAGTAATTCCTGCTCTCCATTCATACCTTCGTGCACAAAAAATGTTGAGAACAATCCTTTGGAGGACACTCAAATTCCAGTACTGTGGCACAGTACACATCCCTAACCTCTAAGTCTAGCTCAGATTTTACATTACAAAACATAAATAAGAACTGATATAAAGTATGTTTTCTTCCTAGTCACTGAACAAGTAAAGAAAGCAAGAATGGAACTGTCACATGAGTAAATTCAGTTTTGGGAAAGATGATCTACATGCGAATGCTTCACATCCCACTGTCTTCGTCTGTAACATATTTATGATCTGATTCTTGAACAGTACATACCACTTGCCAGCATGGAAACTGGTTAGTATATGCCTACTTAAAAGATTTATTATTGCTCTTAAACAAATAGTAAAACACGCTTGTTAGATTGTGTGTATGTGTTTTTATGGTGCAATACCTGGACATCTGTACAGTTTTCTTGCCTGTGCAATATCTCCTTTACTAAGACGAGTTCGTTGACCAATGGCAGGGCGTATACCATTATCATCACGAGATGGTAGAATGGTATCCAGAAACATACCCCTAAAAAAAAGAAAACAATAACCAAAAATAGACTCATAAAACCTTAGCAATTGATTTTATAAAACTACACTTGTTTTCATATTATATAATACTTACTTTATAAATAATAAATACACTGGGGTAATTAAAAAGATAAAAAGCAAAATATAAAACAAAAGAGCAAATGGAAAAGAAAAACTCTCTAAGATGAAAACATAACTCAAGCAGTAGCCATGAGATTTGAAAATAGCCTTCCTTTAATGCAAACTGGCAACTGCTTTTGTACTTCTAGTTGGTAAGAGCCCAGAAATTTTCTACCTAATGAAAAAAAATGTTGGGACCTAGCACTTACCATATAGAAGGCACAATTAATTGTCAGTTTAATGTTTTATGTGCCTGGCAACAACATGAGCAATTACACATTGCTTGATTGTGAAATTCTCTCTCACTAAGTTCTTGTTCTGAATGAAGTTTCAATGAAGTGTTTAAAGCCTTACTTTTATCCATGAAAAAGAGGGTAATTCAGAATTAAACTCGTCAATGCATCTGTAATTCATCTGACTGTGCTAAACTACTTTAAGGTATGTGGTAAGATCATTCCTCTGTTGCATGTTAGACACGAGCTATGGTTCTGCTGCTGAAATACAAATGGTGAGCCAAATTCTGCTTTCTATTACAATGACATAAATCCATCCTCTTGACTTCAGGAGAAATACTCCAAATAACTGATGTAACAGAGAGCAAGGTCAGATATTAATCTTAGCCCAGAGTTTCCTTCATTAGATGGTCTAATTTTTAAACTTTTTCAGTGGTTTTTATGAGTTAATTATGGAAGCATTAGATTAAGAGCAATATGAAGAAATATGTTCCATTTACATGCCACAGAGTCTAAACTTTTAAAATCTGATATCATGTCACTGGGCTTATTAAAAAAATTGCTAGATTTTCTCTTATGTTTTATACTCATTTATTCTTAAACAAAGTGCATACACTGAAAGCTGAAATCCTGTATTACCAATTATCCGTATGGTAGTGCGGTTTCATAACACTCAGTGCAAGGCAGGAATCTGAAACCAGTAATAGAGGACACTATTTAAAGGTCCAATAAATCACCCATTTTCAATGTTTGAGCTACATGCTGCCACTCTTGCTCACCTAAAATTCCCCATGAGATCACTGGGATTATTCCAGAAACACAGACTTCAGGATATACATTTTAGATATTAGAAAAATAGTTCAAAGTACTAACTGACCGTCTGAACAACCCTTTCTAGGAACAGAATAGGATAGTTGTAAAAGAAATATGGAATCATAATAAGAAATGGTTATTTTATTTTCCATTGGTATAACCTGAAAATAGACAACCAATAGAATTTAAAGTTTGGACAAAAAGAAATCATTCCACTTTTTGGTTCTCCAGCACCACTTTAAAATGGTTTATGGTAACAAGCCCTCAATAACCCCCATATTTTGCAAATAAGCACCCTGTCTATATGGTGTGGCTCTTACTTCATGAAGTGTTGTGGTGTCTGGTTTTCATCAGAGTGACTAAAGGACATCCTAATTACTAACGGATGGTAAAGTTCCACAATGAATAGAACTCCCCATGCTGAACATAATCAATGCCGATCCTCATTGGCTTCAAGGGCTTCTGTAAGTGATACAGAACACACTTTTCTGCCTATGGGCAGAATATGATTCCTTCTACGTAGCACTCTTAGTTTCTGTCAGCCTGGAGCACCCAAGATTCGGATCAGACACCAAATCCTGATTTTGCAGTCATTACAGAGCACTAGGACTATGGTTCTTCTTTTCTATTCTGCTCTGTGTAAGCTATACCTCCTTCCTCAGCATCATATCTGAGCATTTCTAGAAATGCATTAACATCATCTATCACAAGCACCTTGATCCCACACTTTTCTTCCTGGAGGAGAGTTGTGTTAGACCTGCTCTGTTTTGCTAGGATTTTTTAAATGTACATGCTGCTAACAGGCAGTGGAGCCGCAGTGTGGGTGCTCCCAGTGTAAGAACAATAGAATTCTTGATTGAGTGGCTCTAATGGCACAAACACCATGAACAGCACAGAAGAGCTGCAATCTCTAGTTTAGTTCAGCTCCTTCGCATGGCCCTGGTTTGTGAGGCTTAGATCTTCCATACTTACTCCTCACACACTACACAGTTACTTCGACGTTATGTGAATTTCACTCCAAGAGAAAGGAGAACATTACATATAAAAGTACCTAAATATTTCATGTGCTTGAGTCTTCTAAATTAATTTTTTTGCAGACTATGAGGTGTTACACAATAGGCAACTATTATGAAATGAGGCTTCCAGATTGTCTTGACAGTATATCTAAATTATAACAAAATTAAAAGAATGCTTAGCAACTGAATATCATGAGAAGGACATTAAGAGACGTCTTTCTAAAAATAATCAGATTATCCTATGTGGTTGGATATAATGAAAACCAGTAAGCTATGGTTTGACTTCTGTTGGAACACACACTGCTGACAGAACATAATATTTTAAAGCTGTTCTGGAAATGCCGATATTAATTTATGGTCCCTAGTTTTCACACATAGGAATGGAATTAAAAGTCAAAAGGTATAACCTGAGACTCCAACCTTGAGAAGGTGTTCCTTGCATAGTGCATAATGCTGTCAAAATCATATGGTTCTCCCAGGGAGTTCACCTCTCCAGGCTCCATTTTCAGGAAGTTGTATTCCTGACCTACAAGGGAATCATAAGCAAAGTCTTACATGAATAGTTTGATAAAGGTAGGGGAGGGAGGAAAAAGAGCTACAATGCTATTCACAGAAAACCTTGAACCCAGCACTTCAAAAGTAGTTAACTTCTTTTATTAACAAGACGAACGGAGGAAGATCCATGAACTTAGCATACCCACAACTAACTTGATTCTACTAGACATATAAATAGAGATAAAAGTAAGCGCCGGTAAGAGGGAGCCAGTCAGGTGGGGTACTTGGTTGCAGGAGGACACATGACATATTCCCAGACTGGCTCTTCTGCAGGTTGCTGTGCTGATCAGCAGGCAACCAGGGCAATTAAAGGGGCTGCCTGGGACAGACCCAATCAGGCTATGGGAGGGGACAGGAGCCTTGAGTGACTAGCTCAAAGGAAGCCACTTGTCAATTTTTTGGCATTTAATAAATTTTGTTTTTATGCATATTCCTAAATAATTAATTCATTTGTAGGCTACAGCTACACTTGCATGTTCTTTCAAAATATCTGTTGAAGGAAGCTGTTATTTCGAAATTGTTCACAGACTGTCTACACACAAATTGTGTTCTTTCAAAAGTAGTTTTGAAACAACAAGGTGCTCTTCCTCAGCCTGTGGGAGGAGGAGGTCCTCCTGCAGACCATGTGGGGGCATGGCAATGCCACAGCATTTGCACGCCTCTCAGATGGCCTGACCGCACAGGGGCACAGACCATGACCTCCTGATGAGGTACGGTCAAAAGTAAAAACATTATGGCAGGCCTATGTGAAAGTCAGAGATGTGGGCAGCTATTCAGGTGTGGGAGGGCACCCACCACCGGCCTTCATTATGAGGACTTAGACGGGCTCCTTGGAGCCAAAGGGGCAGCCCCCCAACTACAGTGCAGGACACTGCAGCACCTGAACAGGAGCCTGATAAAGAGATGGAGGATCAGCCCGAAGCCTCTAGAATGATGTGCCCCCACTCCAGCTGGAGCAGGATCCTGGCCCTGGATCAGAGTAGGAAGGATCCAGTGAGGGTGATCTGGTTATTGCCATCCTGTCTTGCTCCTTGAGCCAAGCAACATGAACCAGGGCAGCCCCTGAGTTCATGGAAGGACTTTCAGGTATGTACCATGCACTCTGGGCACCCTGGGGCATGAGGAGAGGAAACCCACATACACCACAGCCAGCTGCTGGCTAGCGATATGGCCATGAGCCACAATCTAGATGCACACCAGATGGCCATGGAGAGGGCAAAGTATGACAGCACCTCAATTAGCCGCACTTTTGGGTATGGGAGGAGGGTGCAGCACACCTGCAGTACCAGGGCCCTTCAGTACCTGTTAACTCCAAAGGCCACCAGGGCAGTGGACTGGAGGGGCTGCTCAGGGTGCATGTGGGGCACGGCCATTGGACCCAGGTTGCAGGATTGATGGATTTTACCCCTCCCCTTCTGTCTCCACAGCTCCACTGTCCCAGACAATCACTGTGCAGGGGACAGGGAGCCCCGTGGCACCAGACACCAAGGAGGCTGTGGCACCCCACCCCCCGCACCTGTGACGCTGTGGCAGGAGGCCCACCCACCATCAACACAGGAGCAAAGAGCAACTGCTCTCGATGGCCATCCTGCAGGACCAAAATGCCCTACTGAAGGAGTGCATGGAGACGGAGCAGGAGGCCTGGGGTGAGCTGGCAGGCAAGCTTCGTGCCCTTATCTGGGCAGTGACTGACTGCCTCCACCTGCCTCCTGCAGCCCATGCTGCAGAACCTCATGCAGCCCCTACCCCCGACACCCTCTTCCCACCACTCACCTACAGCTGTGGTAGTGTCTGCAGGCGCACAACAATGCCCCCACCTCCCCATAGTCCCAGCCCAAAGGGGAACCTGGACTTGGAGAGGAAGTGACAGCTGCAGCCAGAACGTGTCATGGCCCACCACTCCAGCAGGAGGAATTAGACCCTTAAACCCAACACCATTCTAGGAAACTATCATGTAAATAGTTCCTCCACAAACCAACCTGTCCATAGTTATTGTGTTCCTGTATGTTTTTTGTAACACAGTGGTTAGATGTAGTGAAAGAGTTTATTTTTAACACTCCTGTAAATAGTTCACCCTATTCTCCCCTGTAAATATTTCTTTTTTCTAAACTGTGTTGGTTTTTTGTATAGTTGTGGCTTTTTGCAAGAAACAGTGTTTTGCATTTCTAAAAGACTTTATTTTTAACACCCTGAAAACAGCCTCAACTTCATGGTCCACTCCTTGTCTTGATGAGGTGGCTTGTGCATCTCAAGCACCTGGAGAGCTATGCCAGTGGGAGCTACAGCTCCTGGAAGGGTCACCCAAACTGGACAGGTCAAAGGGTAGAGACTGGACAAAGGTGGATCACCTCTCCCTGAGGTAAAAGGGGTTGGCTTAGGGTTAACAACCCTATCCATAAAAAAAACCAAAAGTCACAGAAACATCTACAAAGAAACCGACAACTAAACAAGTCTTGTGAGAAGTTGACAAGATTGGATTGAGTATGAAGAATGGCAGGAAAAGCCAAAAGGAATACTTCTCACCGATGACTCTTCTCTCATCCAGGACAACCATCCAGTTTGGTACATTCCCAGAATGTTCGGACCATCCATCAAATGGGGAAGACAGCACAGATTGCAGCAGAGATGAAACAGTACAAGCTTGCAGTTTTGTTCTTGTGTGAGACAAGATGGACACAATCTGGGCAGCTATGCCTGGCAACAGGTGAAACCCTCATCTATTCAGGACTTGAAGAAGAGGGTGCACCACAAACAGAAGGTGAGGGCTTTATGTTATCAAGAGAGGCATCTGGTGCTTTAATGGAGAGGAGAGCGGTATTGTCATGCATTCTCACAGTCAGATTCTACATGACAGTGGGAAAAGCACTAATTGTGCAATGTTATGCACCAACCAGTGAACCAGCTGAGGAATGTAAAACAGACCTCTATGAGAAACTACAAACTGTGATGAACCAGAAAGCAAAGAAGGATATTTTGATTTTGATGGGTGACTTCAATGTAAAAATTAGAAGCATAAATACAGGCAGAGAACAGACCATGGGAAAAGAAAGGCTAGGCCTTTATGAATGAAAATGGAGAGTGCTTCAGTGACTTTTGTTCCTTCAATAGATTGGTGATAGGTGGTAGTAGTTTCCACACAAAAGGATCCATAAGGTCACTGGGGTTTCACCAGACCACCAGTAAGAACATAAGATTGATCACATCTGTACCAGCATTTCTTTCAAAAGGCTGATGCAGGATGTTGGCACCAGAAGAGGAGCAGATGTAAGTTCAGACCACCACTTGGTCATGGTAAAATTCAAGTTCAAGCTCCAGAGGTAAACCATAACAGTGACCAAGCCAGGGCTGAGATTCAACATGGAGCAGCTGAAGGATTTGGAGACAAGAACTGGTTTCCAAGTGCAGCTGTCCAACAGGTATGCACTTCTGACAAACCTCATCCCAAAATATGCTACCGTGGAACAAATTTGGAAACATAACAGAACAGCCTGGAAAAAACACCCTGCGATAAAACATTGGGAAAGAAGAAAAGGTGTCACAAAGAATGGATCACAGCAGAAAGGACAGAAAACAGCCATCAACAACAGCAAAACAAGAGCAGCCATGGTGGAAGCTCAGAGAATGTATTCAGAAGCCAATACAGAAGTTAAACAGGCTGTAAAGTGGGACAAGAACTTTGTGCAAAACCTTGCACAAGCTGAAAAAGATGCCGGACTGAAAAACCCGAAAGAGAGCTATAACATCACACAGCAGCTAGCTGGGTCACGGCGTACAGTGGATCATTCAGTACAGGATAAGGAGGAACGCGTGCTAACAAACCCAAGTGAGCAGCTCAGTAGATGGAGGAAACATTCTGAAGAGCTACTGAACCACCCTGCCCACATGGAACCTCCTGAGTTAGCACCTGCAAATATACCCCTACAAATTAACAGCAGCAGACCTACAAAATAAGAAATGAGAAAAGCTATTGCCCATCTGAAAATCACCTGGTCCAGACAACATCCACAAGGAAGCAATCAAGGCAGGTAGTGAGACATCAACATCAACATGATGTATAATCTATTTGGGAAAATTTGGGACACTGAGAAGATCCCACAAGACTGGAAACATGGCTACTTTATCAAGCTTCCAGAGAAAGGAAACCTGAAGGAATGCAAGAGCTGAAGGGGCATCACTTTACTGTCTATTCCAGGAAAAGTGTTTAATAGGATTCTCTTGGAGAGAATGAAGACAGCAATCAATAGACAGCGCAGAGAAGAACAGACTGGCTTCTGAAGCGAGAGATCCTGTACTGACCAAATAACTCTTAGAGTGATCATAGAACAGTTGCTTGAGTGAAACTCACCCCTGTTCATACCCTTCGTAGACTTTGAAAAACCTTTGACTGTCATGACACTTCATGGAAACTGTTGCAACACCATGGTATACCATCCAAAAGTATTAACTTGATTAGTTCAACATACGAATTCTCGACATGCCAACTTATTCACAATGGCGATTGACAGAATCCTTCAGCATATTGTTCGGAGTGCAACAGCGGTGCCTGCCCCCATCACCCTGGGAGGAGATGACCTGGAAGATGTGGAGCAGTTCACCAACTTGGGGAACATTATGGGCAGAGATGGAGGAACAAATAACAATATCAGTGCCAGGATAGGAAAAACAAACACTCTGTGTCCCATATGAAGTTCACAAATAATATCTGTGAAGATGAAACTGCAGATCTTCAACACAAATGTGAAGAGCATGCTCTGGTATGGATGTAAAACCTGGTGTCCTAAAAAGTCTTCAAACCACAAGCTACAGACATTCATGAACAGATGCCTGATGTACATCCTTCACATGAAATGGCAAGACTTCATCATAAAAGAGGAGCTTTGGAACAGAGCAGTACAAGAACCAATTGACACTGAAATCAAGAGAAGAAAGTGGGGATAGCCAGGCCACATGCTCAGAAAACCATCATCCAGCATAGCCTGTCAAGCTCTCAAATGGAACCCACAAGGAAAATGCAAAAGAGAAAGACCTCGGACAATGTGGAGAAGGTCTACTGAGATTGAAGGACTAGTGGGGTATTCCTGGAGACAGCTAGAAGTTTTGTCCCAAGACAGAGTGAAGTGGAGGAGACTTGTAGATGACCTATCCTTCATGCAGATTACGAGGGTTAAGCAGGAGCAGTAGTAGAAAACAGCTCCCCCATTCCCACCTGCATATAGTTCTTTTTTCTACACAGTTTTGATTTATTATACAGTTGTGATTTGTACAACAAAAAGTGTTTAGATTCACTAAAAGAGTTTACTCTTTAATACTCCTGTATCCCTTGTCAATGGTGGTGGGACTGCGAGACGTGGATGTGTGTATGCTGGGGGCTTGTGGCAGGTAATGCCTGGGGAAAGGTGGGTGTGTGGTGCAGGGTCGTGGCAGGGGTTGCCTGGGAGAGGCTCATTGGGACTTCCTACCAAAGGCCTGCCAGAGGGCCTCTCCTGTGCCTACCCCATCCCAGTGTACCTGGAGACACGGGACATGGGGTGGCTGCTCACAGCTGGAGCCAGCCTCGGCAGCCCACTCCTGCAGAAATGGCTATCATGGTTTCCCTCCATGATATTGTGGAGAACGCTATATGCAAACACCACCTGTGGCACATTCTGGAGGCCAAAACAACTTGAAGTCCTGTGGCACCTTATAGACTAACATATTTTGGAACATAAGCTTTCGTGAGCAAAGACCCGCTTCATGAGACGAAGCGGGTCTTTGCCCACGAAAGCCTATGCTCCAAAATATCTGTTAATCTAAATATGTATAATTCTATGAAGTGACACAGGACTTCTTGTTTTTGAAGATACAGACAAACTCGGCTACCACTCTGATTCTGCAGGCCAACATCCAGCCGCGTCAGAAGGCATCTAAAGTGCCCCTTTAGGAGCCCAAATGTGTACTCCATGGCACTGCGTGCCCAGTTGAGGCATACATTAAAAAGCTCCTGGCTTGTATTCATGTGCCCCATGTATGACCACATGAGTCATAGATGCAGGGAATAGGTGGCAGCAGCCACCACGTGGGGGGCCTGGTCACGTCCCCAACCCTGACTGAGAGCTCATGCGGGAGGATGTAGGTCCCCTCCTCCATCCTGCACCCAAACCAAGAGTTCCAGAAGACCTTGGCATCACGAGCTCGACCCGACCAGCCCACACACGCATTCATGAAGTGTCTCTTTGAGTCCATAAGGACCTGGTGCACCATGGAATGGCAGCCCTTTCTTTGGTCTGGGGTTCAGATGGCTATGTGGGTCCCGTCCAGTGTGCCAACACAGTGGGGGAACCCCTGTGCAGTGAATCCCACAATGGCAGCATCAAGGCCTCCGACACAGATAACCCTCAGGAGAACAGTGTGGATTGCCCTGACGACCTGCATGGGATGGAGAGTGTACATGCTTGTGAGCATGTGATTTTGTGCTCCTGGGCCCTGCACCCTCCCTTGTCCCCTCCAGGGCTCCCTCCCTTGTCCCGTACGGGAACTCTCCTCCCCATTGCCTGGGAGCCCACTTTCCCCTCACTATCTCAAGCATGATCCCTGAGCATGCCTTACCTCCATGAGTGCAGCCCTGACAGTAGCCTTGCCCACCCCAAACTGGTGACCTACAGACGGGTAGCTGTTCGGCGTGGCCAACTTCCATATCGTGATGGCAACCTGCTTCTCCAGGAAGGGCACAGGCCACATGTGGGTATCCTGGTGCTGGAGGGCAGGGGTCAGCCAGTGGCACAGCTCCAGGAAAGTCTGCTCTCTCATCCTGAAGTTCTGAAGCCAGCTGTTGTCAGCCCACTCCCCCATCATGAGCCGGTCCCACCACTTGGAGCTCATACAATAGCGCCACATGTGCATGATCAGCTGGACGGGGGGGTGCGGATGTCACCCTGTGGAGGCAACCTGCAGGAGGGCAGCTACATGGGTGGCTGCCCGCAGGCACTGGAGATAGTGAGGAGTGCCATGCCCAGAAGCTGGTCTATGACCTCAAGAAATTCCCTACTGAAGAGCTGCTGGGGATCCACGACACTGTGAATGTTTGTCTGGACCCACCACAAGGTCTGCTCTGATGTCTGTGGTGGGGCAGCTCTCAGCATGTACAAGGAATGGTTTTTGAGAAAGACCCTTTAAGGGAGTATCTGACTGTGGGCCCAAGAAGGGCTTGTCAGCCACATGACCCCATCCGCAGCATTTCCAAGCCCATTCTTTCAAAAGGACAGCCAGTGATGTATGGATGCTCCCTTTCAAGGGCCAATCTTTCAAAATTGCAGATCGGAAGATTGATCTGCTTTTTTGAGTGCAGACGTACTCTCTCGAAAGCTGATTTTTCAGGAATAACTTTGGGAAGATTGCCTTTTGGAAGAACCTGCTAGCGTACATGGAGCTGTACGGAAAAAGGCTCTGGGGTAGTCATTCACATAACGTCTCAACTTTTTATGGTGCTTTATTTTCTTTGCACACATCATTTTTTTTTATTTTTATGATGGTGAGAGGCCTCAAGGAGCCCAGGCCACTCTGGACCAATGGGAAGGTCTGACCCAGGGTGCTCCCCACCCCCACATCTGTCTGGTACTGCTCCAGCCCTGAGCCCCCACAGGGTGCCAGTAAGGGAGGGGGTGCTGAACTCCTCCTCTGAGGTTTGTACCAGGACTCTGTTTTGCTCTTCCTCTTCCCACCACTCTCGGGAAGTGAGAGCAAAGCGCACAGCATGCGTGCCTCTCACTCCCAGCTGGGGAGAGAAAGGAGCAGAAGAATGAATGACCCACACTGTGTGCTTCCCTCTTGTTCCCTGACAGTGATAAAGGGAAACAGCAGGCAGCATCCTGGTACAAATCTTGGTGAGGACTTCAGCACCCATCCTCCCTAAATAGTATCCTTGCCCTGCACGTGCCTCCCTGCACACACACACCCCAACCCTCCGCCCTCAGACCCTCCTCACACATACTACTCCAACCCAACTCCACAACAGTGCTTTGGTCAAATTTCCAACTACCCCTCCCACTCTAACCTCCTGCAACTATTAGGAGACACATTGTGAGGGATACCTGGATCTACGTAAGAAATAGAGACTCTCTTCCAGCCTTTGAAACAACCACAGGGCCCAGCTCAAAGCCATTGGTCCTTCTCCACATGCAAGTGTGCATGCTGACCTTTGCTCAAATCCAAACCCACACTAGACTCCTGCCAAAACTTCGCCTTATATTAACAATATTGGCCAAGCCTCCTGGACACTCACAGGAAATCAGAAATGAGCTCACTGCACATACCTGTTTCCTCTTGATGGAAATCCCCTTCTTACTCTATTTGCTGATGACTAACCCCAAAGCATGTGACAAGAAGTGGCATTAGCAGCTTTAGCTAGAAATTAGGGAGGAAGGTAGAGGCTTGCAAGGCAAAACGGAGGGAGGCACGGAGAATGGCAGACCTAACTCTGGAAGAATGCCCATTCACATGCAGGTCCAGGTGGTGACAGATCCTCCCTCTGCTGTGAATCCAGGAATCACAGACAAAGCCTGAAGGAGGGAAAGGAGCAGCTGTTGCCTCCAATCATTTGTAGTGCACACAAAGGAACCCAGGATGCAGCACATGGAAATAGTGAAGAGCACATGTGCAGTGTGTGGTTTCAAAGGGTTGTATAACAGCCTCACTCTCTCCCAACCCTTCAAATTAAGAGCCATGAGAAGAATCTGTTCCCTGACAGTCTGCTCAAACTCCCAGCCCAAGGTGTGCGGTGGAAATCTTAAAAGCTTAATTGCACCACAAATTAAATTCTTTAAATATTAGTTTCAGACCAAGAACTGATACAATGTTTTTCTCAGCGCACAAATTTCATCTCCAAGCCTACATCAGTTGTGTGTAGTGTAACACTTAAAATATAATTAGTTTATAGAGATTTTAGGAACTGCATATTATGTGTGGTTTTAAGAGCTATGTTACTTAGTTTCCTTTTTTCCCCTAAGCCATCTGGTAAAATAAGACATTAAAAGCAAAATAAAACACTGCAGCACAAACATTGAGAAATAGGTTAAAAAAAAAAAAGCCAACAAGACAAAAAGCAGAAAAACCAAATGCACTAAAACAGAAGTTCTCTTGATGTTATCCTCTTAGGCTATTTATTTTGTAGAACTCTAAAATATTCCAAATTTATAAAATACTCTAAAATGTAACCTTTGTCTTTAAATTTCTTTCCAGACTTGGTAACTGCTGAAAATTACATTTTGAAAATGTTTAAAAGGGATTTAAGTTGGTTAAGTGAGACTCCCAGTCCCACAGTGAAAATCCTAAAAAGCAATAATATGCCAAGTTATGGGACCCTTCTTAGACCACACAGGATGTTCCCACAGATAGCAACAGACTGTTTGTATCATCAAAAGGAACTCAACTCCAACTGTTAAAGAAACTGAAGACTACACATCTCCCTCACAATACAATCCAAAACCTTACACTTCCCTCACAAGCACATAACACATTGCACATGTCAATCATTAATATTTGTAAAAGCTGCTCAGTCAATATTTATTATTTGTATTTGTTATGCATGTATTATTAGGTACTTGCAATTTAAAATTGTGTGTGTGTGTGTGTGTGTGTGTGTGTGTGTGTGTGTGTGTGTGTGTGTGTGTATGAAAAAATTAAGGAGTTAGTAAGCCACCATTGCGCAAATCATCAGCTACGTCAGCATGAGGGCAATAAAGACAAAAGTAAGTATGGTATGGACCTCTCTTGAGCAAGCCAACTTTTGTGCTTCTGGTACCAAGCTTTGCAATTGGCCTTTCACAATATAGGCACTTTTCTGCTTATTACTATGAGTACTATGATTTCAGTTGGCAAATTTTGCTGGCTGTTACAATCTGATTAGTGATTGCCGACCTCTATTTTAAGAGGGAATAGAAGATGTCAAGGGGGAGGGAGAGTCAGAAAGAAACTGACACTACAAGTTTGTTCTGCTTCAACCTGTTGTCAGGAGAGGAAAACTGACAATCTGCCCAGATTCGATCATAGCTGTCACCTGTTATCTTGAAGAATACTTTGCTGTTGTGACTGGAATATCTAATAAATAAAAATAACCCTTTGCTCTTGCATAGCATTTTCCATCTGTAGACTTCCACATGCCTCCAAAAGAAAGTAAGCATCATTACTTCCACTTCACAAATAACATAAAACATAGGCAGAATGAGGTGAAGTGACTTAATCTGAAGCAGGAATAAACCCCAAGCATCCTGATTCCAAGGCAAGGCACCTATCCTTTATGTTACATTACTTTTCATATCCAGCATGAGCATCCACACTTGATAACAAAAATGAAAACTGCTGATAAAGCCATTTAAATTGCTGTTAACGATAATCTATATTTTACCAAAATCATTTTTATCTCCCAGAAGTTTAAACATAATTTTGTATTTTAAACTTGTTATGGTGCCATGATGAACTCACCTGAATTCAGTATGAATAATTTGTAAGAATAAATGTATTTGCAGCAAATAAGCTCTAGGTTTACAGAATCAAACACAATATTTTGCATTCTAGCAGAAGTAATCATTTTTAATTTCTGTGGGATGTTCTTCTATGTTTGTGCCTGTGGGCCAAATTCAGTTTCTGTAGCACAACTCTGGTTCCAACAAGAACAGGTTAGATAAGCATTGGAAAGAACGCTTGATAAAAATAAAACTCAATCGTGTGGGCCAGAATGTAAACCTGAGTTGTTTTTGCATTTAAATCTGGATGTTCAAATGGCTAATTAGAGAACCATGTGTCCATTAGATTATTGGTTTTGTGTACATTATCAATAGATCTGTGCATGAAAACATGATGCAGATTTGCTAAGACATATTTGTATGTTAAATTTGGTTTCCGGAGTTTTGAAAAATCAGGTCTTTCACGTATAAAATATCAACTCTGCTACAGAGTCTCCGAAATCATAGATTTTTATCTTGGGAAGATCATCTGAACATTCCTACTTTACAATTAGGCAAGTTCAGTATCTAGGACTTCCTAGATGAATGTTATTAGCTTATTATTAAAAACTAAATTTCTAGCCTTTATGGCCATGAAGAAAGCCTTCCAAATGTGACCCAGTGTAAATGAATGAATGCAGTAATGTCTTCCTTACTCTGCATACACAACTTCAGGGATGTGTTATCAGGTACCTGAAGGAGTGGGGGAAGCAGCTGCTATCACTTTTAAGGAGAAGGATTGTTTTAAGCAGGGACCCACTCTTTCGTTCACCCAGAATAGAGGGTTGTACAAGTTGACTGCAGTAGTTACAGGTGTGTACCACACCAGTAGGGGGCTTTGAAGACTTGTACATCTGCATGATAGGGATGAGATTATATATGTAGTTAGTGAGTGAGTAGGGAGTATACCATCCAACATAAATTCATTTTTGGGAAAAACAGCATTAACGATTTTATTAGGGATTATGGGAAGAGGCCCAGCATTTACTGGAGGCAACAATGAATTCAGTTAGCCAGTGTTGTTTTGGCAGACAACATTAATTAGGAGTACTGCGTTCACAGGCCAAAACCCAATAGTAGGAAATCAATAGGACAACATGCAGAAGAGGATGCGGCTTGGTGCAGCTGAGGTCTAGGCACCAGGCTAGATCAGCATGTTGAATAAGCTTAGTCTCAGAGCAAGTACCTATTGGACAGAGTTGGTTGACAAGGCTCTGATCCACAGAAAATTTTGACTTTTTGTTAAAAAAGAAACACAGATGGAAACTTAAAGGCATTGTCCATACTACGCCCCTCCTTTTGGAAGGGGAATGGTAATGAATATGCAGCGCCTCATCAGCATAATGGTAGCTGTGTGTGATTTGAAAGTGCCGCTTTCAAAACACACGTCAACCATATAGCCGGAGGCCTTTCGAAAGGACCTTCCCGAATTTCAAAATCCCCTTCTTCCCATTTGGTTTTGAGAAGGAAAGGCTTTCGAAAGGCCCCTCAGCTACACGGGCAGCGTGCATTCTGAAAGTGGCACTTTCAAATCATGAGTGTCTGCCATTATGTCAATGAGTTGCTGCACATTCATGGCAGCGCCTCATTGGCATCTGCCGAAATTCCTCATTACGATTACCATTCCCCTTCTGAAAAGAGGGGGCTAGCGTGGAAACAGCCAAAAAGTTTTCACAGAAAGCAGACATTTGGCACAACAAAGTTGTTTAGTGAAAATCTAAATTTTCTCCCAGGAAACAGCCTCTGTTAGTGTTTTGTTCAGGTTTCAAACCTTGACACACTTCAATGTATTTTTACCATGAAACCCCATTCCTGCTTGCACTGTGTTAACATGAAATATGCCACAGCTCTTTTTATAAGAACAGTAGCAGTGTTGACAAGTGCCATGGTCCCTGGGACAAGGTGGGAGGAGGGCCCAGCTCCACACCCAGAATGGGGCAGGTCCAAGAGCAGAAAAAGCATGGCCAAGGGCTGTCTGCCCTCAACCTTGCCCATACCATGGCACTGGGTCCCTTTGCCCCCACTCCCAGACAACGAGAATAATGCTGCCTTGATGTTTCAAAGGGAGCCCAGGAGCAACTGCTCCTTCTCCCCACACCATACCCAGGGCCCTGAAGACCTGTGAGTTTTCCTCTATGTTGTATAACTGGCTGTTTGGGTGTTTCTCTCCAACCCAAACATGACTATGCTTTGATATTGTATAAACAGTATACACTTTAAATAATTTCCACCAGACAAAAAGAATGGTGCAGATGCAAAAGTGTAAATTATTACAGCTAATTATAACGTTGAATTTTCTAAGAATGTTGTAATTATTTTATTTGAAAGGACTTTTTAAATAAGTTTAAAAAGTCAATAGAACAAAAATAGATGGTGAAATAATATAACCTAAGAACCTTCATCAAATTCTCTCACCTGGCTGGATATTTTCTCTAATGATGGTTACGTGGTCATCTCGGTCTGGTCGTGTGTGTTCATGCCAAAAGCCTATCACATGCCCCAGTTCATGAACAACAATTCCAAATTTATCACAGTTCTTGCCAATAGATATAGCCTGAGGACCATTCCCCCTTCGACCCACATATGAACAGCACCTGTAATTAAGATATCAATAGAGATTTAAAATTTTGATGAATGATGCATCTAGTAATAATACTGTCAAGAAAACAGCCTAACAATAAAATGCTGCTGGAAGGCAATTTAAAAAAAAAATCAATAATATAAATTGCATGACAGTGCTATAAAAATAAGCCGAAGTTAGTACTAACAATACATAACACAAAGAATGACTCTCTTTATCCAAGGTCTTCATCTAAAATGCCACTCCCCTTTTGACCCATAGAACTGTTATTTGTGTCATTGGAGTTACTCTGAAATACAAACGAGATTTGTAAACGAAAACAAATAAATAATTATAAAACAGCTATGATTAAAGTCAGTCCTTTTGTAGTGTACTGCTGCTTCAGTACCTGGTTTTGCTTATGAGTAGTAACACAGATATTACAGACAAGTTTGCAGGGGAAGTGTTTGGCCCGCTAATTCTCTGCTTGGGAATAGAGCATCTGCTGTAGAGTCACCTGGATCATTTGAAAAGGCTGCCTTCAGCTTTTTCAAATTCATCTCCCACATTGCAAGAGTAAGGAGCCACTGAGAAACATTTTTCCCCTGTAGAACAGACAGTCCACATCAACACTCTCCAGGTGGTTTCTCTTTCAGGCTTGGGGAGAGAGATTGCCCTTGTTCCCCCCTTGACCTCCCCTTTTTCAGTCAGTAACAGGAAGGAGGAGAAATGAGTGGGAATGTCCCACTTCAGTAGGCAAGGAGCAAAACCTAAGAATACTGTTTATGACACATAAATAAAAGATATAAAGAACAAAAGTCAAGTTTCCATGACTGACCATACTGGTCTTGAGTCTTCTCTTGCAAGGAAAACACTAATACCATTGTAACTCCATTAATTTCACTGGCACTATTCATATGCTAAAAGTTGATGATGTGCATAATTGCTTAGATGGATTGGTGTCTAAATCACATGAGATATTGAATTAAGAATTATTGTGTCTATACCTGTGTTCCCAAAACTTTCACACAGACTTGTATCTCTATAAAATCCCTCAGTTCTAAAAACACACAAGTCTCCTTCTGAAGAACTCTGCTCTATTTCTGACTCTGTTCAGAACCACCAAATGAGCTGAAGTTGAACAACATTTTGTTTCTAAAGAAAGCACACAGGCTACGAGTTGGGTTTCAACAACTTCAGCCAGACTTTCATAGCTGGGCAAAGTGGAGGGGAGTGGAGGCGGGGAGTAGAGGAGATGGAGAAGCAGCATCAGGGAGAAAGAGTAGATTCCTGCTATGTTCATCTCTGCCAAAACTCATGCAGATTTCATAGTCACTCAGCTTTGGTTGGCTACTAGGTAAATCTGCTTTTATTTTTAATCTGAAAATTCACGTTACTTCATTAATTAATGTTGCACGGTCTTGGAAATTTTAAAATGTTGTTAATGATACCATAAACCTCTGAAGATTCATGTAATATACCAACTTGCAGAAGAAAGCACAGAAGAGAAATGAATACTTTATAGCTAATCCTGAAATTAAGCGAAATGGAGTTTAAAATCCCATGATACCACTATACTTGAATAAACAAGAGTGAAATCCCCCACACACACACTCCCCGCAACCACTCTACCTCTGAGATTTCCCTGGGAATACGTGATGCAAAATGTGGTCCACAAAAGCAATCTTTCAATATTGGGAGATTGTAATCCACAAACAAGTGGTCCATTTGTTCTCCCTCTCACCTCTTCTTGGATAAGGGTCTTCATACTGAAGGCTCATATTTTTCTGAAGGGGAGGTAATCACAATTGCTCTCACTTTTCATTCCTCTTTTTCTCTGCTTTCTTGACTGCAATGTAAACTAATGGAGGTGGGATGCCCTTTTCAGCATCTGTATTCAGAATTCTTACATGTCCGGTCTTTAGGAAAGGCTGGAAAAATATAACCTCACCATCATAAGAAAAAGGAGAGAATGAAGAGTAAATTAAAACTGACAGGGATGGAGAGAAATTTGGGATCAAATAATTGGTTGAGACTTCTGACACACATCTGTCTCTAACATTTACCTACTCTGTACAATATAGGAAAAATATGGCTCCATCACAAACTCATTAATTATCTTAAAAATCAAAAAAGATTCCTATGAAAAGTGAAAATAAAGAATTTCTAACTAGCAGTTCAGAGAAACAGCAAATGATGTAGAGACAAATTAGAAAGACCAAGGCATAAAATGAATTACACCTAGCGAGGGACATCAAAGGCAATAAAACAGAAGTTCTTCAAATATATTAGGGAAAAAACAAAAGATGAAAGGAAGTGTAGGTCTGCTGCTTAGGAGGGAAGGGGAGCTAATATCTGGCGACAACAAGAAGGCTGAAATGGTTTATGGTCTATTTTGCTACAGTCTTCCAATTGTAACTCAACAACTAATATTAACCTCAAGAGAGACAAGCCCAAAAAGGTGAAAAACTGGATAAAAAAATATGTAGATAAGTTGTATGCATTCCAGTAAACAGTGTCTGATGAAATTCACCATATGGTACTAAAGGAACTACTTGAAGCTATTTCAGAAGCATTACCAATTATGTTTGAGAACTCATGGAGAATGGGTGTTGTAGCAAAGGACAGAGGAAGGGCAAACATCACTTATCTTTACAAAAAACAGAGAACCTGGGGAATTGTAACAGCAACGAAGGGTCCTGTGGCACCTTACAGACTAACAAAAAGTTTTGAGCATTTTGGGGAATTGTAGACATTTCATTTAACTTCAATGCCTGGAAAGATATGGGAATTATATGATTAAATTATTAATTTATAATCACTAGACCATAACAGAGTTATAAGGAACAGCCACCATGGATTTGTTAAGAAGTTTGCCAAACTAACCTAATTTCCTTCTTTAATGAAGTAGATATAATATATCTTGATTTTATGAGAAAATGTAGTCTAACTGGAATTATTACAAGATGGGCTTACAACTAGTTGAAATACTGCACTTCAAAAATTGTTATCAATGATTCACTGTCAAACTTGGAAGACGTTTCTAGTGAGGTCCTGAAGAAGTCTGTCCTATCAATGTTTTCATTAATAATTTGGATAATGGGGTGGAGAATATGCTTATAAAATTAGTTGCTGACACCAAGCACTTTGGAGGATAGGATAAGAATTGGAAAGAAACTTGACAAATTGGAGCATTAGTCTGGAATGAGTAAAATACAATTCAGTATAGACATATGCAAAGTACTATACTGAGGAAGACAAAGGTTAAATGCACAATTAAAAAAGGGAAACAATGGACTAGATGAGACTATTGCTGAAAAGGATCCTGAGTTCTAATAAATCTCAAACTCAATATGAGTCAACAAGGTGGCACCATTGCATAAAAAGCTAGTAGCCTTCTGAAGCGTATTTACAAAAGTTTCATTTGTAAAGCAGAAGGTGTAACTGTTTTACTCAAACCAGAAGAGGTGAGGCCTCAGCTAGAAAACTGTGTCCACTTCTGGGCACTGAATGTTCAGAAAGATGTGGACACACTGAAGAAAATCCAGAGGACAGCAAGAAAAATAATAAGTTTAGAAAAGCCTGACCTATAAAAGTTAAAAACTGGGTATGGTTGGTTTGAGGAAAGAGGACCAAAGTGGAACCTGACAAGTCTTCAAATATTTTAATGGCTATTATAAAGAGGACAGTTCTCTATGTTCACTGAAGATGTGACAAAAAATAATGGGTGTAATTTGCACAAAGAGAGATTTAAACAAGATATTAGGGAAAACTTTCAAACCATAAGAGAAGTTAAAAACTGGAATACATGTCCAATTGAGGTTTTGGGATCCCAATCACTAGAGCTGTGTCTACACTTGCATTCCTCTTTTGAAAGAGGCATGCAAATGAAGGAAATAAAAATGCAAATGAGGCACTGGTTTACATATTTGGAACCTCATTTGCATATTCTCCTTTCAAAAGAAAAAAGTAGTGTAGATGGCACTCTTTTGAAAGTAGACCCCATCTTTGAAAGAACCGTTTTTCCTGTTTTGTGTCAGGAAGAACGGTTCTTTTGAAGATGGGATTTACTTTCGAAGAGTGCTGTCTACACTGTTTTTTTTCTTTCAAAAGAAAAATATGCAAATGAAGTGTCAAATATGTAAATCGGGGCCTCATTTGCATTTTGATTTCCTTCATTTGCATTCCTCTTTCAAAAGAGGAATGAAATTGTAGAAACAGCTTAGAGGGTTTTTTTTTTAAGAAACGTCTTAGACAAACACTTGCCAGGAATGGTCTAGGTATACCTGCCTCACTAGCAGTCTGGGGAGGTGGACTGAATAATCTCTTGAGGTCAGTACCACCACCAAATGTCCATAATTCTAATTCTGCAAGCCCTCCTTGAAGAGTCTGGACACCTGTACAAAGAGCTGGATGCAAGAAAGGAGAAGTACCAGCAGCACAATGTGCCTCTCAAGGCATTTACACACCACAGTTCGTAAAATGTTAAGAAAAAAAATAAACTAAAAACTACTTACCCAAGATGGTACAGTAGACCCTCGAGTTACATGAGGGTTCCGTTCCACTCACCCTCACATAACCAAAATTTTGCATAAGTGGGGAGTCCAGCTTTATCCCCAGCAGAACACATGTTCTGCAGCCATGGAAGCAACAGAAAGGTAAGTCCTGGGGTGAGGGGGCAGGTGGGGAGGGCTAAGCCTGGTGGTGGGTTGGGGCCACGGGAGGCAGGTGGTGGAGGCTAAGCCTGGGATGGGTTAGGTCTGCAGGGGGTGAGGGGTGGAACTGAGCCAGAACTGTGCGCAGGAGTGGTGAGCCAAAGACCTGCTCAAGTGGTGAGCCGGGCCACAGGGGGTTTAAACCAGGGCCACACACAGGCAGGTTTGAAGCAGAGTGCAGGGGGTAGCGTTGAAACAGGGCGGTGGGAGGGTTGAATCAGAGCCACATGCAGAGGGGGAGGGTTTGAACCGGAGTGGGAGGATGGAACCGGAGTCACTCACAGCGGGGTGGGGCTTGAACCAGAGCCATGCATGGGGGGTCTAAACCTGTGTGGGAGGATGGAACTGGGGCCACGCACAAAGGGTTTGAACCAGGGCGTGGAAGGGGTTAAACTGGACCGTGCACGGGGGTTAAACTGGAGTGGGAGGATGGAACCGGGGCTGCACACAGAGGGTTTAAACCAGGATGTGGGGGAGTGAGCTGGAGGCATGAGGGGTGGTGAGCTAGAGACAGAGATGGGCATGCAGGTGTGGGGGTGAGCCAGAGTTGCGCGGGGGTGATAAGCTGGTGGGGGTGGGGGGTTGAACCAGAGCCAGGGAGGTTGAGTTGAAGTTGCACCTGAGGGGTGGTGAGCTAGAGCCAGAGGCGGGTAGGGGTGAGCAAGAGCTATGCCTGGGGTGGGTGAGCCAGGGCTGCAGGGGGGGATTGAGTTAAGCACAATTGGAAAACGTGTATTTCCTGGGTTTACTTTAGGAATCAGGGTCAGCCATGTAAGAGCCGGTTCTTATACTCTGATACCCTACTGTACTATATTACTGCCAGAGTTCTATTACTGCAGAGTTACATGACTGTGTTAACTCAGTTTCAGACAAGGCTCAGCAATTTAGGGGAAAAATAAAATAAAACATATATTCAATGTTTCAGTTTCAGCCAATTCCCCTATATTTACAAAGAGGGCAAAAGCGCTTTCAGTCAGCATTATAACAGTCTATGTTGTGTCTAATATCCCACTGTCAATTGCTTTTTCAAATCCTGATGCATCAGCATTGTACTATGGAATTCAACTGCTATTTTTTAATTGTTTTCCATCTTTACTCTCTCTGGATCAAATAGAACCTTTCAAGATTCTTCTGTGTTAGTTCCAAAAGTGACACAACATAAACATTGTGATTTGAAAAAACAATAAAACCAAAACATGCAGCAGCACAGCACATAAAACATAAAATGTTTGATATGTAAAACAAACACTAATTACAGTGCCCTTTAAGGGGGAAAAAAAGAAAGATGTCAGTATTCAGCCAGCTCTCTGTTCCCCCACCCCGACCCTACCCAGACCAGTCACATGGCTGGGGCTGCCAATGTGCTGGTACCCAGCACTGGCGAGCACTTGCACAAAAAAAGCACTGTCTAATTACTTACCTTTGAATAATAGTAGTATATACATTGTTTTATGGAGCTTGTGTTTTTCCATCACACATGAGGTAGCTTTTTACATTATACTCCTTGATTTTGTGAAATTTTACTGCTACTCCCATTAAAGAGACACAACCTGGCCAGGATTTTCAAAAGTAAATAGTGATTTTTAGGTGCTCAGCTTGAGATACTTTAAAGGTGTTCTCTTTTCAGAGAGTGAGTGGACAGGGCCCTTCAGATATCACGAGTTGAGCAGCCAAATTATGTTAAAAAACTGCGTATCGGACTTTTTTTAAGAAATCAGATGATTAAGGCAGTTTCTTAACTTTGATTAATATATGGAGTTCAAGCACTTCACACAGATTTACCATCAGGTGCTTTGATTATTTTTCTACTTCAAAGGAGATCAGCAATCAATAGTAAACACTGAGTCTTAAAATAACAGTAGTAGTGTAAAGTACCAAGGGAGGTACAATAGGATTTACTGTATCTAGTTCCCTGACATGCACACATCAGATTCATCCAGTTCAGTTACAACATTATGATCACTCAGACAACAACCCCGAGTCAAAGAAGCAAAAATATTAATAAGTGATACTTCAAAAGGCACGGATTTGCAACCTTGTGACCACATATTTAAGTGTATTTGGAACAAGGCCCAGGCACCTCTCTACATTATGCGCACTTGTCATCTGCCTCAAACCCAGCCAACGGGCAGACTTTAAAGCTCCTGATCTCTTTAATCTTTATTGCACCAGACAGCAGTTGAAGACGGTAACTATTTATGAATCTCTAATTCCATTTAATCAGTCTAGCTGATCAATAATGGTGAACAAAGAAAAACGATTAGCTGAGAGAAAGTACAGTGATCATTGCAGGTATTTTTTGAATAATACAGGCTCTTTGAGCCTCACAGAGCTGCTATAAAATGGATCTTAAAATTGATGAATATGATGGGAAGGGGAAACCTGTGGAATCATAGACATAATTTTTGGGGGGTTCAACAGGTGCACTCTGCAAAATGTGGTACTTTAAAGCATCCTATTGAATGATAACAGCAGCTCACCATGACATTAACTGCATGGTACTGAGAATGAAAATGAGGCAGAACTCCACAAACCCATTAGGATTACACAATTTGCTCTGGTCTGGTTCCAAAAGAAAACAACTTGTAATTCACAAAAGAGTACTCACTACGAAGAAATATTGTTAATCGCTTTCCTGGTGAAAGCATAACCCTTCCATTCAGTCCAAAATGCCTCTAGGAAAGGGGAAATTGGACCAGAATTCATACAAAAAAGTTAGCAACAGAGATTTGCCTTGAACATTTTCAGCAGGAATGAAATTGTAAGCCAAAAGTTATTAGTTTTCTGCCACTTTTGTATACATTACATGATAAAAGTCCTGTAGTGAAAACTACATTATTTTCCTGGGTCTATATTTCTTCAAAGCCTTTTGCTCCATTTGAATAGCACATTCCCAGAACAGGCATTAAAATAGCACATGAATAGAGATGGCCCAACATTTGTTCTGAACAATTGATTTGATGAATTTATCCCTTTTGGTCCCCCTCAGCAATTGTCCAGAAGTAAATCAGAATTTTTTGTGGATTTGTTTGACACACAAAACCATTATATGAATGGATTACTAGAAATAACAACAGAGAGGTAGCCATGTTAGTCTGTACTCCAATAAAACAAAGAAATACTAGAAGTTCAGCTTGCTAAATGTCTGCAAACTGTTTAGAGTGGGCATTCATTCATTTACACAGTGCCCACCCACCTCACTGTGTGGACTCAATTTGATGGTCTTGGCACAAACACAGGCTGTGTCTACACTACCCCACCCTTTTGGAAGGGGTATTTACATGACACAGGTCGGAACTGGTTAATAAATTGGGAATAAGGGAATTTTGAAGTCTGGAGTTTATTTCAAAGCACCCACATCTGCATGGCCAGTTAGCCTTTCAAAAGCAGCACTTTCAAACCCCAACTGGCTGCAATTATGTTAATGGGGTGCTGAATATTCATATCAGTGCTTCATTAACCAGTTCCAATCTGTGTCATTTAAATGCCCCTTCCAAAAGGGAGGGGTAGGATAGACACAGCCTCACTGAGGGATACCATATAGTCTCTTGGATTCTTTTGCATGCAGAAAAGTGCTGATTGGCCAGCATTCCCAAACTCATACTTTGACGTGGAGCAGTTGCCCTGAAAAGACTCTTTAAGCTCCATTCCATCCAAGAAAGGGTTACTTATTATTCCACAGAAGCAGCTACCAGTAGAATGAAAAGGAAGACAGGTAAAAATTGCCCCTTCACTCCAACATGGATGTTCTAACTATGATTGTAGTCAGAGCCTCTTTAGGTTGGGATTTCAATCTGGCTGCCCAATCAACACCTGGCTCAAGGACACAGAGGCTCGGGGCTGCATGAGAAATCTGATGGACTGTTGGTTCCCAGCTGGTTCACCCCAGGTGGAGCCTGCAAATGTGGCAATGTATGCACATCATTCTTGAGAAGGTTCAGGGGAAAAGCAGCAGGTCCCATAATGACAATAAGGTACCTAAAAAGGACCAGGTCCATGGCAACTGCTACCCATTCCCAACCTGATCTTGGGAGGGAAGCCATAGGCGTGTTCAAACCTATGTGTTCAAACATGACAGAATTAAAATATGATTCACATTGTACCAAAATCTTCAGTAACACTTCTCCCATCCCACCATGCTTACAAAGTTCTAACTCATGATTGTAAAGGGTGGAAAACCAGAGCTTCTCTATGACCTAGCTTCAGCACCAGAGCCTTTTTTCTTCAGGAATGACTGTGGTCATCACTGCAAACTTTAGAGAACTTGAATATGATTGTTTTAATATAAACTCTAACAGGTCTGCTAAAGTGGAAGGGTCATACTCAGAAATAACTCATCACTTTGACCCAAATACAGCTTTCTGAGGAATAAGGAGGAAGAAGTTCAGATATGCATAAAGACATTTCTGTGAAAATATGAAAAAGCAAATTCAACCACAATCTTCATGAAGATGACATACAGATCTATGTACTACAGAGCTGTATGCTTCCCTCCAAACCAAAATCTGAGCTTCCCTCGCTCTCTTCATGGACATCTAGCCAGCGGCTCAATTACAGAGCTCTTAATTTTTCCTTCTTCTAACCTCCTCCTGCTACCTAAGAGAGACAGAGTCATCCATTTGCCTCCTGGACCTAGAATCCCGGCAAGTTTGCTGCTTACCTGGAGCTAGAATCTGGGATATTATAGAGTCCCTGCCAGAAATTGTTAAATCCGGAGACTATTACCCCTTCCTACTTCTCCATGTAGGAACCAATGATACAGCTAAGGGTAACTTTGACGAGATCATGGCGGATTACGTAACCCTAGGAAGGAAGATCAAGGAATACAGTGCACAAGTGGTGTTCTCATCTATCCTCCCCGTGGAAGGAAGGGATCCGCATAGGGATCATCGAATCACAGAAGTAAATGCATGGTTGCTTAGGTGGTGTCACAGGGAAGGATTTGGTTTCTTTGACCATGGGATTCTTTTTATGAACAGGAATTGCTGGGAAGAGATAGGATCCACCTCACAAAGAGAGGAAAGAGCATCTTTGCGGGCAGGCTTGCAAACCTACTGAGGAGGGCTTTAAACTAGGTTTGTCGGGGGAAGGTGACAAGCCCTGAGGTAAGTGGGGAAGGAGGAGGGAACAATCAGCTGGGTTTTCTGGATGAAGAGGAGAAAGTGGGCCAATCGGCCCCTTCTCTAAGATGCTTGTACACTAATGCCAGAAGCCTAGGGAACAAACAGGAAGAATTAGAAGGCCTGGCACAGTCAAACAAGTATGAGGTGGTTGGAATAATGGAGACTTGGTGGGACAATTCGCATAACCGTAGCGTGGTCATGGAAGGTTATAAACTGTTTAGGAAGGGCAGATGAGAGAAAAGGAGAAGGAGTTGCACTCTATGTGAGGGAGCAGTATGATTGCTCAGAGCTCCAGTATGAGGAAGGAGAAAATCCAGTTGAGTGTTAAACAGAGGTGGAAGTAACAGAGGTGATGTTGTAGTTGGTGTCTGCTAAAGACTGCCGGATCAGGGAGATGAGATAGATGAGGCTTTCTTCAGGCAGCTAAGTGAAGCTTCCAAATCACAAGCCCTGGTTCTCATGGGAGACTTTAATCATCGAGACATTTGTTGGGAGACCAATACATCAGCACACAGATAATCCAGGAAGTTTGTAGAGAATGTTGGGGATAACTTCTTGGTACAAGTGCTGAAGGAACCAACCAGGGGCTGTGCACAACTTGACCTGATGCTCACAAACAGGGAAGAACTAGAAGAAGAAATAGAAGTGGTAGGAAACCTGGGCTGCAGCAACCATGATATCAAAGATTTCAGGATCCGGACAAAAGGAAGAAAGGTGAGCAGTAACATACAGACCCTTGATTTCAGGAAAGCAGACTTCTCATCCCTGAGAGAACGGATGAGCAGGATCCCTTGGGAAACAAAGATGAAAGGGAAAAGAGTTGAAGAGAACTGGAAGTATTTTAAAGAAGTCTTACTGAAGGCACAGGAACAAACAATCTCACTGCATAGTAAGAAATGCAAACATGTTAGGCAACCAGCTTGGCTTAATGGGGAAATCCTTAGTCAGCTTAAATTCAAAAAGGATGCATTAAAGAAATGGAAATGTGGATAGTTGACTAAGGAGGAGTATAAACATGCGGCTGGAGAATGCCGGGCAGTAATCAGGAAAGCAAAAGCACGATTGGAACTGCAGCTGGCAAGGGATGTGAAGAGTAAAAAGAAAGGTTTCTACAGGCATGTTAAAAATAAATGGGTTATCAGAGAGGGTGTGGGGCCATTACTGTATGAAGGAGGTAACCTAGTGACAGATGACGTAGGAAAAGCTGAAGTACTCAATGTTTTTTTGCCTCAGTCTTCACGGACAAAGTCAACTTCTCCATGATGGTCCTAGACAATGCAGTATGGGAAGGTGGAGGACAGCCATCTGTGGGGAAGGAACAAGTTCTGAACTATCTAGAAAACCTAGATGTGCACAAGTCCATGGGTCTGGATTTAATGCACCCCAGGGTACTGAGGGAATTGGCAGAGGTCGTTGCTGAACCTTTGGCCATTATCCTTGAAGACTCTTGGAGATCGGGGGAGATACTGGATGAATGGCAGAAGGCAAAATGTAGCGCCCATCTATAAAAAAGGAAAGAAGGACATTCCAGGGAACTATAGACCCATCAGCCTTACCTCAATCTCTGGGAACATAATGGAGGGAATCCTCAAGGAATCCATTCTGAAGCACTTGGAAGAGGAGAAAGTGATCAAAGTAGCCAACATGGATTCACCAGGGGCAAGTCCTGCCTGACTAATCTGATTAGCTTCTATGATGAGGTAACAAGCTCTGTGGACATGGGGAAGTCAGTGGATGTGATATACCTTGACTTCAGCAAGGCTTTTGATACGATCTCCCACAACATTCTTGTCCATAAGTTAAGGAAATATGGATTGGATCTTTGGACTATAAGATGGATAGAAATCTGGCTCGATGGTCAGGCCAATGGGTAGCGGTCAATGGCTCAATATCTGAATGGCGGTTGGTTTCAAGCAGAGTGCCACAAGTCTCGGTTCTGGGGCTGGTGGTGTTCAACATCTTTATTAATGACCTGGATGAGGGACTGGATTGCACCCTCAGCAAGTTTGCGGATGACACAAAACCAGGGGGAGAGGTAGATACAATGGAGGGTAGACAGAGAATCCAGAGTGTACTGGATAAATTGAGGACTGGGCCAAAAGAAATCTGATGCAGTTCAACAAGGAGAAGCGTAAAATCCTGCACCTGGGGTGGAAGAATCCCGAGCATTGTTACAGGCTGCAAACCGACTAGCTCAGCAGCAGTACAATGGAAAGGGACCTGGGGTTATGGTGGTTGAAAGGCTGGATGTGAGTAAACAGTGTGCCATTGTAGCCAAGAAGGCTAATGGCATACTAGGGTGCCTTAGGAGGAACATTTCGAGCAAATCTAGACAAGTTATTCCCGCTATTTTACACTGGTGAGGCCATATCTTGAATATTGTGTCCAGTTTTGGCCCCACCCCCCAGTATAAAAAGGATGTGGATTTGCTGGAGCAGGTTCAGTGGAGGGCAAGAAAAATGATTAAGTGACTGAAGCACAAGACCTATTAGGATAGGCTGAGGGATTTGGGTTTGTTTAGTTTGAAGAAGAGAAGACTTAGGGGTGATTTAATAGCAGCCTTCAACTTCCTGAAGGGGAGCTCGAAAGAGAAGGGTGAGAAACTGTTCTCAGTGGTGTCAGATGGCAGAACAAGGAGTAATGGTCTGAAGTTGAAGAGGGAGAGTTGTAGATTAGATATTAGGAAAACTACGTCACCAGGAGGGTGGTGAAGCATTGGAATGCGTTGCCTAGAGAAGTGGCAGATTCTCCATCCCTCAAAGTTTTTAAGTCCTGGCTGGACAAGGTCCTGGCTGGGATGATTTAGTGGGGGTTGATCCTGCTTGAAGCAGGGGGCTGGACTAGATGACCTCCTGAGGTCCCTTCCAGCCCTATGATTCTACCTCCTTTCCAAAAAGACCCCACTTGTAGCCGCACCGAGCCACGCATGTTCGAATGTGGTGCTTTCGAAGCGCAACACCTGGCAGCATGTGAATGCCAATGAGGCACTGAATATTCAGTTCAGTGCCTGATTAGTATTCTTCAATTTGGCCATTAGCGTGGCCATTTTGAGGTTTTTGCCAAGTGTGGCCACAGCCATAGTGATAAACAATTCACTGACAAATCAGCACGGCAGGATGCCATGAGAAAGAACCAAGATTAGTTCCTTATTTGTCGGTCCTGGAGTGGAGACTGATTTCACATGGCTCCACGTCTCTTTTGACTCAGTCCTTCCCATAGAAAATCATGTGCCAGACAGACTCTTTGGATAAATAAGGACTGGTATGCACCAACAACAGTGGTATTGTTTTCTTATCTATCTGGCAAGGTGACAACCTTAGTAAGGTAACTTACACTTCAGACACATAAGAAGCAGTAATTGTCATTTCCTTCTAGCAGAGTTCTTCAGTGCTTTTAGATCTCCCAGCATGCAGCAGCGCATTTGCTCATTTATTTAAATAATTGTAAGCCCATACCTCCCTTTCCACCTTCTCTATAATTAGCTCTTGATAAACTGACAGATGAGCTCTTTGTTCCATTTCCAACAGTACTGCATTAACATGAAGTAGCGAATTTTACATGCACATCACCAGGACCTATGTGACAAGCTAGTGGACAAGAAGTTAGCATGCATTAAAATTTACAACCCAGATGGTACAGAAGACATCATGCAGACAAGCCCTAAGTGTAAGACAAAAGACAACAGATGGAAAAGGACAGAAGGAGATTATAAGGAACCAATAAGACAATATTGGTCAGCCTGATAGATTGTGTCTCAGCACACCAGCAGCCTAGCCATTTTGTTGTTGTTTTGTTTGGTTTGGGTTCTGTAGGTACCACATCAAAGGATTGTGGTGAGGATGATTATGAGTTAATTTGCAGAGGTTTCCAAGGGAGACCACCCCCAGGCATAGTTAATAGGGGCATAATCAGTGAGGTCACAGTCTGATTTGTAAAATTAAGAATTCTTGTTCAGAGAAATACCTGAAATAATCAACAGCATTTGCGAGAAGAAGCACTTCAAGATAGAAGGAGGTAATTAATCATAAAGATCATAACACTTGCTTTGTTCACTATATGTATATATTAGTGACCCAGAAGAAGGCATGTGCAGAAGAGTCGAAGTTTGCTGTTCAGACAAAGCCAACCCAACATAAGGAAAGTCAATACAAAAGAAGAGTTATTATTTAGAACAATTAAGCTAGAAAGGAGCATGGCAAAATAAGTATTTTATGTAACTCATCATAGAGCTAAGAGTAAATAAATAAGCTAATATGCTAAAAGTCTGAGAAATAGCCACCAATATATCTGGGATTTTTTCTCTATTTTATTATAATCTATGCAGTGCTAACATACATCATATACACATACCACACACATAAATTGTACAGCATATTCTTCATATCTCAGTATAAGCCAAGTTTCTCTAGTGCTGTTGTTATCAGTGTTGGTACCGGGATACTACAGAAACAAGGTTAAGGCAGTAATATTTTTAGGGACCAACTTCTATTGATGAATGAGACAATCTCACCCACCTCTCTAATTGTATGTAGTGTCACACAGAAGGTAAGAGATGAAATCTTAAAATCCTTTCTGAACAACATGTAGATTTTCTCAAGAGTCAAAAGTAAAGACGGATAGTTAATAGAGAGACAGTTAGAATTTATAAAGCATCAGTTAGAATTTATAAAGGCCTGCATCAGGAGTGCCAACAGCCACCATGGGCCTGGGGGCAAAGTGGAAGGGGGGCCAGGCTCTGCCCTAGAAGGGGCAAAGCCAAGGGCAGAAGGGGCGGGGTTTAGGGCAATCAGCCCTATGGGCCCTCCACACACACTACCTCAGAACCTCACATGGCGCAGTGGCACAGTGCTCCTGAGCATTTCAAAAGGACACAGAGCTCTGTGCCCCTTTGAAATGCCAGTCCCAGCAGCAACTGCCCACTTTGCATCCCCTCCCAGGCCTGTCGGTGGGCGGGGACTGCACACAGACATTGAATACATAGCATTTTTTTGACAGATACTGAGAAAAAAACTCAAAGACTTTAACAAACTGTTATTTACCCTTTGGTATTCAAAATATACTGCACAAAAGCCCATTAACACTTGTACCTACTTACCCACAAGGTCTGTATGTAAATACAATATAACTTTCTTCATCACTTCGTTCAATGAATGTAACACATGTGTACTTTTCCCAGTGCCGCATAGCCTGTTTGAACATTGCTCGCTGGCTGCCTGGAAAAATTGTGTAACATGAAATAAACAAAGTTTTCAAAAGTGCATCCTTCTTCTTGGCATCACATTTTCATCTTAGTATGACAGGCTCCTGCAAAAACCTAGCGATTCAGTTGTTTTAAAATGTGAGGAGATGCTTACCTCTGCTCTTGAAAAGCAAGCGAAGGAGGAATTGGATTTCATGTTATTTATTCTCATAAATATATCTGCATTTTCAAAGTCTATGCACAAAGGCCCACCTTTTTTAAAACCAGAAGCCAAGTTATATGTCCAAAACCAGGCAAGTGTGTAGTAAACTCGACAAGGAAACAAAGCGCACCAGAGACATCTGTACATTAAAATGTGGGTGTATAAGCCCCTTTTTATCTTTATAGTGTTGGAATTTAAACTGTTTTCTAGCTTTTTGTCTACAGCCTGATAATGCTTTGGCATCTTGAACTATGTTTTGTTTTTGTTTTTGTTTTTCTTTTGTCTTTGCAAGCATGTGTGTGTGAGAGAGAGAGAGAGAGAGAGAGTATGAGACAGCAAATTTAGTAATAATGAAAAAATACAAGACTAATATGCCGGGAGATAGGCAGTTGATGAGTGGAATTGACAAGAGCTTTCAGCATTAGCTTACCTTTGCTCCCATTGAAATCAATGAAGTTTTACCATTGATTTCATTTCAAACAAGTAAGCCACCTTCCGAAAATCCCACCCTTTGTCTCTATGTCCAGACAACAGAACAAAAACCGCCTGGACAGCAGCTGTGCAAGTACTCTAACAATGTGTCCAAATTCTGACCTGAAGGAACCACCTCAACTGGGAGAGGAGACAATGTATTCTTTGTATCATATATATGCTAAGCTCTTTAAAAACAGCTACAAGACTGCAAATTAGTGTTGGTTATGGTAGTAGTTTTCTTATGATAGAGAGATTTAATCAATGGGAAGATTTTTGAAACTCACACAAAAACTGGAGACCCATTATACAGTTTCAATAGCTGGCCACTGTCAAACAGGGCTGAGTTCAAGTCAGTGATCTAAAGATGAAAGATCACTGCTTTCTCTGTTGCTCTTTCTCCTCCCACCACCTTTTTATTTTTCTTAAATACATGCAAGAGTTTTGGAATTTACCTTTTCAAAATGTGAAACTTTCCACGGCTGTACCCACACATGCCACCTCCTTTCAGAAGGGGGCATGTTAATGAGGCAGTTCAGAAGATGCTAATAAAGCACTGACATGAATATGCAGAATCTCATTAGCCTAACAGTGGCTGTCTACAGTTCCAAAGTGCTGCTTTCAGAATGCATGCTGCCCTTGTAGACCGGGGCATTTTGAAAGGACCCCCTGACACTGAAAGCTCCTTCTTCCTACTTGGTTTTAGGAAGAAGGGGCTTTCAAAGTCAAGGGGTCCTTTCAAAAGGCTCCCATCTACATGGGCAGCGTGTGTTCTGAAAGTGGGGCTTTCAAATCGTGTGAGGCTGTCATTATGCAAATGAGATTCTGCATATTCATGTCAGCACCTCATTAGCATCTTCTGAACTGCCTCATTAACATGCCCGCTCCAAAAGGAGAGGGCATGTGTACACACAGTCTATGTATTTAACATTTCACATTACTTGTTACATTTAGTTGTTCATCACTCTTTAATAAAAGGCTATGTTCAGTATAATGAGGTGTAAGTTTCCAAACTACAAGTCTGACCTTCAGCTATGAGCTGTGAGGCATTTTTTCTGATTTTTTGAAATCTTTCATGACTACATTTCTTTTCCCAAGCTCTTTCAGCTTTCTCTATGCCCTTGGGACACAATTGGAAGAAGTTATTGCACATCACTGATGGTTCTATATTTATCTCTCATCCTTTTCAATCTCCCCCCCCCACACACACTTTTTTTTAAATATCCTTTCTTCCTCCCCATTAGTATTTATCTGTTTGTAGTTTTATAGGGTGGTAGTCATTTTCTGTTTTTAAATTACAGTATTTAAAATTATCTGTTACAATCAGAATTATCTGTCACAATCTTCCTTCATATACTTTAAAGTTTCATGGCTAATTCAAACAATAGTTTATGTGTTCTTTTAAGAAGTACATTAAAGTATGGAATGATGAACTGGGAGCAGTTTAATCAGTGCAGTCATTTGAACAGGATTCACTTTACTATTACTCAAGCCACTGTTATCCTTTACTGAATATGCCACAATAGCTTAGATGTAGAATTAATTTTATTTTGCTACAAATAAACAGCAAGACATTAGACAATGAAAAACTAACAAACATTCTTCCCTTCTCTGAAAGATAATAGGCTAATTTTATACACAAATTGCCAAATTGGGAACAATTTTATAATGCATTGATAAACATTTAGAAAAAAATATTTAAGGCCACACAACTGACATCAGTAAGTCTTCCCATTGATTTCAGCTGCCTTTGCATTAGGGTCTTTGTGGACCTAAAAGACATTCCATCCTTCTCCCTTCATCTTACCAGTGAAATTTCCACCAATAACATATGGAATGACACCTCCTGGCCATATTCTTTCTGTTCGTGATGTAGCAGCTCTGGGAAATCGGTTTTTCTCATTTTTCCCTGAGAATTTTACAGCTGATCGTCCTTTAGAAGAACTGTTTTGTTCAAAACCTGTGGTGATATTTTTAAAAAACACTATATGAGACAGAATAGTTCACAAATTAAAACATTTGTTTACTGCAAGGCCAGTTTTTGTTATTCACTTTAATAACAGTACATAGCTTTTTAAACAGCAATTTAGCTTTTCAATGTGATGCACAATCATTTGTTTTTAGAAGTGCTTGAAATCGAAAGTTTAAAATCTTCAGCAACATAATTTACATGTAATATGTCAAAGAGGGATTTTAACACCTCAAAGAGACTCAGATACCATGATTACTTCTAGACTCTCCAATTTGAAAAAAAAATCATTTTTCTAAAACTTCTTCCTCTAAGTAATATCTTGACTTTTTAAAAAGTATCTTTTAAAAATTAGATGATTTTTTCTTTTCCACTGATGATGATTAGAATAGTCTGCTAGGCAGAGGCAATACCACCAAATAGGTTCAGGCCTCGTTTCATAGAATCATAGGGCTTGAAGGGGATCATCTAGTCCAGCCACCCGCCTAAAGCAGGGTCAACCCTCACTAAATCCCACATGGGACTTTGTCAAGCAAGGTCTTAAAAACCTCTAGGGATGGAGATTCCACCACCTCTCTAGGAAAAGCATTCCAGTGCTTCACCACCCTCCTGGTAAAATAGTTTTTCCGAATATCCAACCTACACCTCTCCCTCTGTATCTTCAGACCATTCCTTCTTGTTCTGTCATCCATCACAACCGAGAAAAGCCTTTCTCCATCGCCTTTAGAGCCCCCTTCAGAAAGTTGAAGCCTGCTGTCCAACTGCCCCGCACCCTTCTCTTCTGCAAACTAAATAACCCCAAATACCTCAGCCTCCCTCATAGGTCATGTGCTCCAGCCCCCTTATAATTTTCATTGCCCTCTGCTGAACCCACTCCAGTTGCACTAAACAACACAAGATCCACAGAGCCGACAACTGGTTGCAGACCCTGTGCATGCAGCATGGATCCCCAGCTGCAGCAGCAGCAGCCAGAAGCCCTGGGCTAAGGGCTGCTGCACACAGTGACCATAGAGCCCCGCAGGGGCTGGAGAGAGAGCATCTCTCAACCCCTCAGCTGATGGCCGCCAATTTCGAAGTTGTGGGACGCGCAACGACTACACGGTCCCTACTTCGACATTGAACGTCGAAGTAGGGCACTATTCCCATCCCCTCATGGGGTTAGCGGCTTCGACGTCTCGCCGCCTAACGTCGATGTTAACATCAAAATAGCGCCCAACACGTGTAGCCGTGACGGGCGCTATTTTGAAGTTAGTGCCGCTACTTTGAAGTAGCGTGCACGTGTAGACACGGTTTCTATGAGCAGCCCCACTAAAAGATACTGAAGATAAAGTTACAATCTGTCAACAGGGACATCAGAGAGGGAGGAATATGACAGAAAGACCAGGAAGGATGTCAGTTTAGGACAACAATAACTGTGGATGAAAGGTAAGTGGCCAAAGCCCTTGGTAGAAGTACATAAGCCAGCAAGAAAGCAAAGAAGATACAAAAATAAGAAGGAAAAGTGCAAGAGCTATTAAAAAAGGGAAGAAAAGTTTCAGAGCCTGAAAAGAAAGGTACGATTACCTATAGATTAACTCACTCTACAGTTTAAGTAACATCATAAACCATACAGAAGGTTATTGGGTTTAGGAAAATGTAATACGTCCACAAAACCTGCATCTATGTTATTAAGCAAATATAATTTAAATTTTACATCAATATTTTGACATTAAAACAATGAATTTGCTACCGAGAATTATCAGACACTCTACAACACAGGTAATCTACTAAAATGCAAATCAAACTGGGAGTCCCAGTCAGTCATATGTACTTCATCAATACTGCATTCTCTGGTGCTGTGTGGATGACTTGCATGACAATATGGTCGTTTTTACCATTGTTTATTCTTCCAACTAACTGTTTGAATTAGATGAAGATAGACAGATATACAAAACAGAGAGTCTAATTCTCAGATCAAGCATGTAATTACGTACCAGGACAGATTGGTAATGTCAACTACTGCACTGGCTAATTTTGCAAGATACGGAGTGATGCTTTCCCACATATTGAATAGTGATTAAAACTCAGCTTTACACTTTCTTGCAGATGCTGGGGTTTTCATAGCATGTTTAAGGCTGCATCTAAACTATGAGATAAAATCGAATTTCAAGGTGTTAACTTGATATTAAAATGTGACTGTCTTCACAGTTACCTGGATTTATTGAGCCATAACACTGATTACAAAATATCAATATTACAGGATGGGTATAGCATCTAATTTGAATTTAAAATTTCAAATCAATGCTAGTATGGAAGTGCCATTTCTGTAATTCAAATTTATTAGCCTCCAGAAGTGTCACATTTGTATCCCACAAAGCTACGCGGCGACACTCCAGGATGGCTGCTTCATTGTGCACTGCTGTCAGGTGTACAGGAAGAAGGTCAAAGTAAGCACGTGATGTTTTGATTGAATTTGAATTAAAATTTGAATTGGAACTCAGCAGCGCCCAGCCCTTCAAACATAAAGAGTGCCCATTATGAAAAATTTCTTTGTCCATCGCATCACAGCGCACCAGTAGCCATCACAGTGCAAAGGCAGCAATTATTGGTAGCCCTCTACTGCAATCATGAGCACTCAGGATAGTGATCTACCTGCCACTTGTCAGGCTCGAAAGAGAGCCCCAGCTTGGACCCACCAGGAGATTCTGGATCTTCTTGTGATTTGGGGAGACCAAATGGTGGTGAAAAGACTTCAGGTGGCCAAGAGAAACACAGCAATCCATGAGCAGATGACACAAGAGATGACTGCCTAAGTTACTCTTGGGACTCTATGCAATGTCGGATGAAGGTTAAAAAACTCCGGTAGGCCTATCAAAAAGTCTAGGAAGCCAATCCACCAACCATGCTTATGGGGAGCGACACCACCACGGAACCAGGTCTGAACTACAACATTTGTGGAGGCCCTAGTATGGATTTTGGGGTGAGCCCAGAGGAGCTGGGTGGCTCGGAAGAAGAGGGCAATGGAGAGGAGGAAGGGAGCAATGAGCAGGAGCCAGCGGATGTTGTGCCAGACAGGCTGGAGCTCTTCACCATAGATTATGAACCAGCCCACTCCACGGCCTTCCCTTCCACTGCAGTCATCTCCACACCGGTCCCCGAGCCCCCTGTAGCAAGCAGTTTGGATGAGTATTTATTTTGCAAGCTACAAGTGGGTTAGGGGTGAATGTGTACGGGTACAGCTTTGCTAGCTATGGTTCTGTGCCCCTCAGAACAGCATCTTAATATTTCTGGGTATGGAGCGCTTCTCCAGTTTGGAGATCTCCTTGAAGGCCTCATCCAGGCACTCTTGTATTTTTTTCCACAAGGTTCTTGGGCAGGCCTGACTTCTTGCGGCTTCCACGCTAGCACACCTTGCCACGCTAGGCAACCAGATAGCAATTTGGTGTCATGGAACCACACAGCATTTTAGCAAATTTGCCAGGCTTTTGGTCACACAGCAGAAGTAGCTGTTCTTTCTCCATCTCTGTTAGTGTTACCTGTGGCAACCTGCAGAAGCATGGGAATTCACATCTTTTAACGAAAAAAAAAAACATACTTCCTGCCCCTTTACATATGCCTGCAGCAGCAGGCAGGTGCTCCATTCCTCACCTCTCAATGTGGTGTGGAGGCTCTGCAGGGCTTCTCAACCCATCTCCCTTTCCAACCAGTATTTCTTTTGATTTTTCAGGACATACACATCTCATAGAGCTGGAAGGGACCCCATGAGGTCATCTAGTCTAGTCCCCTGGCCTGTTGGCAGGACCAAGCACCATCCCTTTTTAAAAAAAAAAAAAAAAACTATTTTGCTCCAGATCCCTAATGGCCCCCCTTAAGGGCTGAACTCACAACCCTGGGTTTAGCAGGCCAGTGGTCCAACCACTGAACTGTCCATTCCCCTCTCCCCAGTACTGTGCATCTGCCGTGCTCTGCTGTGCTCTCCCCTCCCATGTCCCTTCACATCCAGCCTGTCTTTGGATTATTTACTTTTTTATCATTACATTACTTTTATTGTACATTGAACCTGCATGCAGCTGTCCATGTGGCTGTAATCGAACCCTTCCCCACCATCCCCCTACACACAGCTTGATCATTGGGGAAGATTGCTTCAGGAATGGTCAATTTTTTTTTCACTGCAACAGGACACCTGGCAGTTTCCCCTTCTTTGCAGCCCTCCCCTTCCCCCACAAATGGACAATTGCCTATAGCTTACCATGTCCACAAAGAAACGTGCTGGATAAGTGATGGTAATTGATGTATTATGAAATGCACGCTTACTATCCCATCCTTAATAACCCACAAGCGTCCTTCAAAAGTAAACTTTCACTGAGAGGAAACACAGACCCATTCTTTGCACTTCAAAGCACATTATGTGAATTGTATCTTAATTTTGACCTTCATTTTCCAGAGTCAATGCCCAGCGGACCAGAGAAGAACTGTAGCCAAAAGAAATGCAAGCAAGATCTTACCCTGCAGCATATGGAAAAGACTGAGGCAGAGCACAACAATATGACAAAAGGACACTGCTCAGCTTTGCCACTTGCTGCTGCTGGAGGTCAAGCATTCTCTGGTTAAACTCTAGTTGACTCTGATGCCACTCAGCTGTACTATGATACCACTGAGCCAGCTGAGTGGCATCAAAGTCAACTAGAGTTTAACGAGAGAAAGCTTGACCTTCAGCAGCAACAAAGTCAGAGTGAGGTCACAGCAAAGCAAACTGAGGCCATGGCAAAGATCGTAATGGTTGTAACAAAGCAAATGGAGGTCCTGAGCTCCCTGCTGCAGTTGCAGAGGCATTCCCAACCCAGTAGTGCAGCAGCCAATACTTGCTGCCTGGAGTCCCCTCAGGAAAGATCACTCACCCCCCATCATCACAGTCCCTCCATGTGGGGAGGGAGGGCAAGGATAGCATGCCACTTCAGTCCAAAGGGTCAGTGCAAAAGGCTATTAAAGCACCCTAGAGAAGGCTTCTTTTCCCTGCAACTTAAACCTCTCTTCTCCCCAAAATAAAATCATTCCTTTGAGCTCAGGGTGATTTCATGGCATGCAAGAGTGGAGGAGAAACACAAATCAAACTGGGCAGGTGGGGGAGGGCCGACGGCACAGCTGGTCACTAACAGTCCCTGGTCTGCAGCAGACATGCAGCTGAGAGAACTGGATGTTTCAGGGAGGGCTGAAGCCACAGCTGCGCACCACATGCATTCTACTTACAGCAATTTAAGCCCCTCCCATCAAGTTAAACCATTCACTAATTAAGACACAATATGATTTACTGGCATTATGTCACAGAAAAACATAGGTAGCATTTGCATTACAGATCATTCATGAATCTATTTTTTGAAGTGTTCCTTATTGCTGCTGCCTGAGCATGGCTACTGGTGGATGGTTGTGTAGGCGGCTGTGAGTAAGCCCTGCCTATGGCCCCAGCTTCAGAATTTCAGATTGACAGGAAAGTTTCACGCCTAGATTCACATATGTTATGCAAAATAGCAAACTCTGTAATTACAGGGGGGGCATTACCTTCAGAAAGGTCCAAACGTGTCAATAAATGTCTGAACCTCACTTTTAAACTGCCAAAGGTGCATTCCACCACATTCGGCATGTGCCAAGTCTGTGACTAAAGTATTTCTTGCTGGGGTCCAGGGCTCCTGTGTAGAGTTTCATAAGACAGGGGAGCAGAGGGTAAGCAGGGTTGCCCCATATAACAATGGACAACTCCATGTTGCCAATAGTCATTCTCCCATCAGAGAAAAAAGTCTCATCCAGGAGCTTGCCACTTGCTTCTGAACTATTAAAGTCAGCCTCACTTTTATGTTGTTGCACTTCAGGGTGGACACCAGCACATCCCAAAGTTCCATAAAAGTGGACTTGCACATGCAAAAGTTCTGCACCCACTGCTGGTTGTCCCAGGACTCCAAAACGATGTGGTCCCACCAGTGTGTCCTGGTCTCACGAGGCCAAAACTACTGCTCCACTGTCACCAATGCAGTCATGATAGATAGCAGCTCTGAGTTCTTGGACTGCAGTTGGGAGATTTGCTCTTCCAAACTGTCCTTGTCATCCTCATCAGCAACACTATTATGATAGCCAACCATCACTAAGCTTTTTATTTGAAGGAAAAAACATGTGACATCCACTGTGGTTGCCAAAACAATCTGTGCTATGATTTGGATCATTTGGGAATCTATGCTTGCACTGGAATGCCACAGCAGGAAATGGGACATTCTCCATTTTGTTTTTCACGTGGTTACTGATGCTGTGAATTCTGGGACAGTGCTTGGAATTCTGGGAATCAAACATGAAACACCCACAAGCATCCAGGGCTAAGGCACTGTGGGATAGGTATCTATATTACACTGCTCATGCTATCAAACTTGCATGGGACAATGGCGACATGGAGACTCTATACAGAAAAAGGGTAAGTCAAATTTCAAAAAGCTTTGTAGACACTTAATTCAAATTCACAATATTGAGGTTAAATAATCAAATTTATTAAAAATCGAATTTATCTCACAGTGTAGACACAGCCTTAGTTGTGTTGCACCAAACACAGTGAATAAACTTACTTCAGTATTAACGGAGATGCCACAGATATGGCTCATTGAATTCTACGGAAATTTACAACTTTTTAAAAATATTTTCTTTAGGAAACGTTTCACATGCAGTATTACTCATCAGTGTCCCACTGCTGCCAAAACCATAAACCATTCACAATTACTTGTAGCTATCCATCCATATACCTAGTGATTTTTAATAATTTTAAATAAATTTTTAAATATGTGTTTTAGGATTTTTTCTTCCAAATAAACTTCTGTAGCGCTTACATTAAATAGAACATCTCTGACAAAATACAGATAAGAAAAGAGCTAATGTCTTCATTACTCTTGTTTTAATAGTTTACAGTAATACTGATATAGACTGGGCTAAAGATGTTAAAAGTACTGTCGTTATTAATGTTAACTCTACATCACATTAGGCAGTCTGCTAATTCAAACAGTGAAAATACCAGAGCCAAATCTTCTTATCCTCTCTATAAGCTGATAGAGGGCTCCTCGTTTTTTTGACGGCCCATGTTCACCAAAGCCACCTTTAAAAAGAAAAAGGAAATGTTATGGAAGTTAAAACACAAAACATTACACATATAGTGAATATGTTATGGAGATAAATTAGAAATTACTCTTTAGGATATGCAATGTGTCTTTAAGGAAGTTTAAAATTCTTTAATGAGAGACAAACAAATTCTTCAAGCATTTTCGACAATGAAACAAAAACACATTTGTAGCTGAAGAATTTTCTACCATGCATTCCAGAACGCAAGCCAACATGTCTTTGTTATGTACACAAGTCATGACAATTACATCATCTAATTATTATTTGAAGCTTTTTTTCCCCCCTCAGTGACCTTGACATCCTCACTGCTATATTGATTGACAGCTGGATGCCCTGCTTTCACAGAAATGTTCACAGAATTTTCCTCAGTGTTCTCATATCTATGGGAGGGGAAAGTTAAGACTCTAAGAGCAAGCAAGCAAATAAACATGGTAAAAGAGCATAAAGAATGGGCTTTTTCCCCCAAAAAGCCTTTGTGGTTCTTTTTTAATTTGCAAATAATTCTTTAAAATACAATCAAAACACTAACTGCTAACCTATCCAATACCAAAGTATAGTAACATGACCTCTCATGCATTCTTGTGGTGTTCCAATAATCAATGATGGACAGAGAAGCAGAAAACCTAGCCATCGAAAGATGCAGTGGGTGTTTCATTGTCTGAACATTTAACAATCCAATTAGGGGCAGGCACCAGATTTATTTAAAGCATGTATGCTGCCCATGGCAGCTTGCTGACTACTTCAGTTTCATAGCAGTTTGTTAATCTAGTCATTATTGCACATCACCTTTAAATATGTTAGTAACTGAGAAATAAAAAAGAGTGCTAACAGTATTGTGACATACAATTAATTACCAGAATAATCTAAAGAGGTTTTTGATAACTTTATAAAACTCCTATACATGAATTAAAAAAAAACCCACAAAACAAAACATTATTTACTGTAAAACAGCAGGGTTTCAAAGCTACTGCAACAGCAGGAGACAGCTAACAATAAAGTACTGTGGAAGTTATTATAAGCCATACCAGTTCCAACCAATATTTCCTCAAATTCCCTTTTCCTCTTACATTTTTACAACAATTTCTGCAATCTATAAGGTTCCATTTACTAAACAACAATTCAAAAGGCAGATTACAGACTAGACAATGCCATATAAGGCAAATAAGTTATCATGCTTACTCAGTGAATAATAATGTGCCTAATTATTTAGATTACACTGTCATATACTTGCTGGATCCCTTGAGAAAAATTTTTTAAATTTTTAAAAACATTTTAGGAAGATGAGGTAATACTCTGATACATGCCTTTCCAAGGAAATATTTAGTTATAGCATGTGCTATACTGTGTCTGTGCATTTCACATTGCCTATTATTAATTCAGTTATTTCATGTTAGCATTTATTTTTCAAAATTACATAAAGAGAAAAAAATCCAGACAATAGTGAGCAGGGAAAAATCTTCAGAAAACAGGCAAATGTGAAAGAGATAATAGCAATAGAGAGGAATCCATGACTTCATTTATATAGGAAGCTGCTATTCCTTTACTTATCAATAGTTATTACAACAAAAATAAGGAGTAAAGTAGTACACTAGCAGTGGTGTCTAATAACACGCATGATGTATTCTGCTTAGTTTATAAAAAGACTGATGTCAAAGAAGAAATTAAATAAGAATACCTTAAAATAGCTAACCTGAATTATTTTATGACCAATGCATACACTACAGAACATACACTTCAAGCCACAAACTAGCCAAAAGTGAATTTAAAAGAAAATCAACATAGACTTTCTACATGTTAACCCTGGGAGCAGGGACATAGTACTTTTAGCAGTTCTATACAAAAGCTACATAATAGCTCCTTTTCTCTTGTTGTTGTTTAAATTATTGTTATTTATGCAGCACAGTGTATAAAAGTTGCTTTACAAGTCAAGCACAGGTCCTTGCCCTGAGGAACTCATACTGTAGATGTCTGAACCTGCAAATCTATTTAAATAATCCACAGTGAATTGAGTATTCCTACTGCTTGAGTCAGAGTTTGCAAGATCAGGCATTGCATTATTATTTGCAATGCAAGAGCCAAATCCTCCCAACAACAACCCTGTCAATGATGGAGAATCCACTATGACCCTGGGGAAATTGTTCCAATTAATGATTACAATTACCATTAAAATTTGCACCTTACCTCCAGTCTGAATTTGTCTATTGTAAACTTCCAGCCACTGGAAGTTATACCTTTCTCTGCGAGAATGAGGAGCCCATTATTAAATATTTATGCCCCAAGTATACACTTAAAGACTAATCAAGTTATCCCTTAACCTTCTCTTTACTAAGCTAAATAGATTGAACACAAACATAATTATAATAGCATTTTGTTAACCCTTTAAACATTTTGGTGGTTCTTTTCTAAGTTTTCTACAATTTCTCAGCACCTGCTTTGAACTGTGGACACTGCACACAGCATTATATTAGTGGTCATGCCATGAGACTAAATGCAGAGGTAAAATAATCTCTATACTCTTACTTAAGATTTCAATTCTTATGCATCCCAGCATCACAATGGGACTGTCTGGTCATTTGAAACAACAAGTCCTATGACTCCTTATAGATATTTTGGAACATGAGCTTTTATGGGCAAAGACATGCAGCTGATGAAGCAGGTCTTTGCCCACAAAAGATTATGCTCCAAAATATCTGTTAGTCTATAAGGTGCCACAGGACTTCTTGTTGTTTTTGAAGATACAGACTAACGTGGCTTCCTCTCTGATACCTGATTATCTGATAATCTACCATGACCACCAAATTTTTTTTGGACTCATTGAATCCCAGGATGGAGTCCACCATCTTTAAGACCTACTTTTTTTTTATTCCCAGATGTATGTTTACATTTTTGATTGCACACAATTTACCTAGTAATATCACTGGAGATATTTAAGAACAAGTTAGATAAATATCTAACAGGAGTAACACAGATCAGCATTTCTCAACCTTTTTTATAAAGTACTCCTTCTGCAAAAAGAAAACAAAAAAAAATTATAAGTACCCCCAGTACCTACAATTTTCAGATACACAAATTATTTTTCAACTGTTGCAACACATTTGTTTAAACAACTTAATCGTAACTGGTTGGTTGGAAGAAATCGCATATAGGCAATAAACTTGCCATCATACTTATGATTGTGCAAAAAGATGAATAAAAATTAGATGAACATAAACTATGTCTATATTTTATTCATAATAAAGGTTGAGAAACACTAAGATAATGTGCCCTCTGGAACAGCTCTGCATACCCAGTTGCGAACCACTGATATTGATGGTGTTGGTCCTGCTGTGAGGGCAAGGAACTGGACTTGATGACCTCTTGAGGGCCCTTCTAGTACTAGTGCTCTATCATCATCATCAATAACTGTGGGTTCAGCACCCGTTGGTGTCTGATGCCTCTCTCACAATTTCCTTCCATCTTTCACTGTCCAGTGGCTTAGTTTCTGTAGACTAGCTCCACACCAATCTACTACATCATCTACCCATTCTCTGTGGGGTCTGCCTCTCCTATGCAGACTGTCCATGATGCCGAATACCAGGGTCTTGATTTTTCATTCGTCGTTCATTCTGCAAATATGCCCAAATAGTTGTAGCTTCTGTTTTATAACCTTCTGCAGCAGGTTCTCTTTCGGCTGTATCTTTCTATATAATTCCTCATTGGTGGCCTTCTGCATCCATCCTATTCTCAGAATCTTTCTATAACAACTCCTTGCAAACTTTTTCAAATATTCTTCTTTTTCAAATCTTTTGTTATCACCCATGTCTCACATCTGTACAGCATACTGCTGAATACGCACGTTTTCAAGACACTCAGCTTCATTCTTAAGCTAATTGCTTTGCTTTTCCAAATCTTATCCATCGCCTTCAAACTCGCTCTTGCTATCGCTATTCTAGTCGCTATTTCCCTCTTACAGTCTAGATCATATGTTATGCTCTTCTCCAGATGTGAACTTCTCCACATTTTCTAGTTCAATACCATCAATACTGATCTTCCTTCCTATTCCCTTATGTCCAAATACCATTGTTTTTGTTTTACCAATGTTCACAATCAGGCCGTACCGCTTCCCTTCTTTAGCGCCTGTACCATTTTCGCTAGCTTCTCCATATCTTCCTCAATGATAACTACATCATCCGCAAACCTCAAGTTGTTAATTCTTTCCCCGTGCACAGATACCCCTTCTACCTCTTCCTTGACCTTGTCCATCACTCTCTCCAGATGTGCAATGAAGATACTTGGCAATATTGGATCTCTTTGTCTCGTACCTCTGCTTGTTTTAAACCAACTTCCCAAATCCTCGCATGTTCTCACCACTGCCTCCGCATTGTCATTGATATCCTTCAACAACCCTATCAGTCTGCTATCCACTCCATATGACTCCAACACCACTCAAGTCACTTTCTGATCTATGCCATCAAACGCCTTTTGAAAAATTGACAAAGCAAGTGTATACGTTCTTGTTCTTTCATCGAGCTTTTTACGCTATCAGTCTTAGTGCCAATATCTGCTGTATGGTACTTCTATCTTTTCTGAATCCTGCTTGCTCATCTGTTCTATGTCCTTCTATCTGTGATCTTAGTCTCTCAGTCAGTATCATCATCAGCACCTTGCCTACATGACTCGTTAGGGCAATCGTTTTGTAGTTCTTGCACGCCAATGTACTTCCTTTCTTGGGTATTGTCACTAGCACAGATCTTGTCCATTCCTTAGGCACCTTCTCTTCTTTCCATGCTATATTACATAATCAGTGTATTTCTTGAATCATGCTGCTTTCTCCGCCATATCTGATCATCTCTCCTGTGATCTGATCACTTCCAGGGCTCTTGTTGTTCTTTAGTTGTTTCACTGCTTTTTCTACTTCCTCCTTCAAAATATCGGTCTCGATCTCAATGCTTGGTGGAGGTCTCTCTTTCAGTTCTTGAATGAGTCTCTCTGAGACAGTTGGGCCCAATTGTGCTTTGTATAGGTCGGTGCAATATCTCATCCATCGCTGCACAATTTTCTCCCTGTTCATGAGCACTTCTTCGTTCTCATCTTTTATCACCATCTGCTTTGGTTGTCATGTCCTATTAATATTCCTAATTGTTTTATACACCTACTTGGTCTTACATTGACCGTAATACCTCTCTATCTCTTCACATTGCTCCTATAGCCATTTCTCATTACGCTTTCTGACTGCTTTCCTCATTGCATTTCACCCTGTATTGCTGTTCTGCCATCTCAGAGACACCTCTTCTGATCTTCAATGCTCTCTTCTCTTGAACCAACTTCAGTGTCTCCTGGGTAATCCACTTCTTATTGATCTTTCCTTCTGGAACAGTCTGCTCAATAGCCTCTTCTATAGTGATGGCTACCCCTGCAACTCTCTTATCTAGGTCCTTCTCTGTGGTGATATTCTTAATCTTCTCTTCGAGTGCTGCTGTGTATGCATTCCCTGTTTCTTCCTCACATAGCCTTGTCACGTCTCTTCTTTTCTTAAACTGTATCCTACATATTCTTTTGAGTTTTATCTTGATGTTTGCAATCACTAGACTGTGGTCTGAGTCTAAATCCACTCCTTGGAAAGTTCGGCATTGCTGTACTGATGTTATCCATCTTCTTCTTATCAAAATCATATCTATCATGTTCTTGGACTTCCCATCATTCGATCGCCACGTTCACTTCCTACAGTCATTCTGTTGGAATCTCATATTGCAGATCACCATCTCATGCTCTGTAGCAAACTCGTAGTTTCTCACTTCGTTCATTTCTTTCTCCATATCCAAACCTTCCCATGACTCTCTCCCAACTTTCATTAACTGTTCCAACCTTCGCATTCCAATCTCCTCCGATGATCAACAGATCTTTCTTCAGTATCTCCTCTTCCATCTTTGTCAAGTCTTCATAGAATAGCCCAATCTCTTCCTCCATACTGTCTGACATGGGTGCATACACCTAAATGACTGAGATGTTGAACGGTTTTCCTTTGAATCTCGCTACCATCATTCTTGCACTCACTGGTTTGTAACCTAATAATGCTCTTCTAGCTGTTTTTATAAGAAAGAATCCTACTCCTGCTTCATGCTTCGTTTCATTTCCTCACCAAATGACATTGCAACCACATATCTCCCCAGTCCCATCCAATGCATCTCTGCCAGTCCAAGTATATCACATCGGTATCTCTCTATCTCCTTCCGAAGCAGCTCTAATTTTCCAGTTGCCCACAGCATTCGGACGATCCATGTTCCAATGGATAGCATATGTGTGAGCTGTAATTTTCTTCTGGTAGCCAACTTATTGACCCAACTCCGATCACTTGATTGTTATCGCGGACCTTGTTTATCCAGGCAACGTACAAGCCGGCATCTTTTATCATTTAGTTGTACTGGTATCAGATTTCATTCGTATTGTTGTTTGACTGTCAGTGCATCGACACACATCTGACCAACCCTCCTCCTTCATCCAGGCTTGGGACTGGCATGGAGCTCAAAGAGGCTTCATGGCGGAGTTTAGTGCTCTATGATTCTGACTAAATGACCTAGCCACTTCATCACTTACCACTTTCCCACCCATTCTTTGTTTTCTGTTAATTTTATCAGTGGCTATTTTACCTTTGCTTCTAGGTCATTAAGACAAATGTTATATAGCGTAAGGCCAAGCACCACTCCCTTTGAACCCCACCAGAAATATGTGGCGCTGATGACAATTCTCCAATGATGATTACATTTTCAAGTCTGTCAATCTGTTTTTAAATCTATTTAATGTGTGCCATGATAAGTTTATATCAGTCTAGATTTTAATCAGAATGTCATGCAGTATCAAGTCAAATGCCCTAGAAAAGTTCAAGTATAATATGTCACAACTATTATATTTATCAACAAAACTTGCAAACTCTTCAAAACAGATATCACAATATTGCAGTTGGTGGCGGTATAGCACATGTTTAAGTGTTTTGCAACATATGGGCCAAAGCGCCACCACACTATATACATGCAATATTCTGAATTTAGAAAAATCACGTATTTATGACATAAAACGAGACACCTTTTTAAAGATAAATACTGCAAATCTGTCAAAACAAACATACAAGTCATAAACTGAGCACTTAGGACGCAGCCCAGCTCCTGCTAATTGTACCAGAAATTGAATCAAGGCTTTCAGATTCAGTTCTATTTCTATTATTTCAGTTCTATTTCTATTATTCCTTTTATTTCCCAGTGGGCACTACCTGAGGATTATGGTGGCCAGAATAATCCTTAACATGGTACGGTAAAAGCTAGGTTATCCAGAACACATATAACTATCATATTGTATTAACTAGTGGCCACTGGCGTGGCTGCCGCAGGGTCAGTTACCCATCTGGGGCTGGCTGACCAACTGCCACCGCCCTGCTCTACTCTCCAGCACACTTGATTATCTGGGCCAGATAGTAGAGGTGTTACTGTACCAGAATCTCTCTCTGAAAAGAACACTACTTGACTGGAATAATGAACATACCTCAACAAAATGAGGGAATGAAAATTAAAATAGAAAAATACCAAATATAACAAAGAGCTTCAAATTATCTTGAATCCACCCAGCAATCACCAGAAAGGATCTTTGTCACCTTCAAAGACATCAGAGGTATCAAAACAAAAGTGTGCAGGTCAGATAAACCACTCACCTACATCTACGTTAAAAGAAAATTATTGACCTTGCTCTCTAAATTTTGTTGAAAAAAAAAAACAGGACCTGAAATACGTCAAAGCCAATGAAAATGATTTGTTTGACACAATGTAAATAAGAGTCAGTGAATTTTTCAATCTAACTTGATCTAGAAAAGATCAAAGATGACCTTGCCTAGGTGGCTTAAGGAGAAAATAAAAGAAAATGCTAGGGTAATACACACATATTCTAATGATTATACCTAGTTACAAAGACAAGTAAATCACAGAAAAAATGTTTTAACATGAGTCTAAGAAAAAATAATTTTTCAAAAAGCTATCTGCATCTGCATCAGCCCTTTCCTTCAAATCATTCCTCAAGAGACAGGTCTGCAGCAACGCCTATAAACAAATCACCAAATTAATGTGGGCAAGGTGTGAGGGTCAGGTGGGGACAACTCTAATTTACACACACAGTTTAAAAAGTAAATGTATTTTAAAATGTTATGTTTGCATGAATCACTCTTCTAGACCCCTCATATGTCACTTATCTTTTAAATCCCATTTTCCACAAGTGACCCCAATCCTTCTGGAGAAGACTACAGGAGTAGGACCTACAGCTAATCAGAAGGAATTCCATTTTCCTAAATTCTTGTACTGTGCTTAGCACAACAGAGAACAAATCCTGGTTGCAGCTTCTTGTACTTCTGCATTATAAATATACACACGTACAAATACATAAATCTTAGCAGAGAGATTATATATATATCTATATATGTATGCGCACACATTCACACTTGTCTAGTAAATATTTATACAGCTATCTCTAAAACCAGTTTTACAGTTGATTTTTTTTCAATGTTAATTGAAACAAAGAATGTAATGAATAATCAGAGCCCACAATATTTTGACAAAATCCTGGAATATTCCACTAAATGGAGAGTCTCAGGTGCAACTCATACAAGAAATCACATTTCTCTGTTGAAAACTGTATATGGGTAAGATTGTAAATATGTGATCTGCCCTGAACAAGTGGTGTGGTATATCTCCTGTAGCAGCCTAAAGCTTGGTAGGTAAGTCAATTACATATGCAATTGTAGCTACAGCAGTTGTGTAGGTTGAAGCAATCTGCAATCGACTTACCTGGCCATCCTCACTAGGTCAACAGGAGAGTTTTTCCTGTCAACCTCTCTTACTCCTCGTGATATCGAAGAGAACAGGAATGGACTTTTGACCTCTCATTGGTTGATTTTGTGTGCCCCCCACCAGGTACACAAAATCAAAGCACGGAAGATTGACCTGATCACATATGGCCTAAGAGGAAGACTGCGATTCTCTGAGAAAAATCTTCCTTTCAGTTTCATGTCTGTATACATATCCCAGCAAATCAGTGCAGCTGTGCCAGATGGCATGTGAAGAACAGCCAAGATTTCAGCCATTCCTGAATCTGTCCTGACCCTCTCATGGGGCTATACACCTCCTTACTCTGTTGCACTGCTGTGTAACCAGGCCATGGTTTGGCATTCTCTAAAAGATAAACCCTATCTTCATGTTTCAGGAAATAGTTTTCACTAGAAATACCAGAAATAAAATCAAAATCCCCTGATTTTCATTGACTCTTAGGAAGCAAATATGAAATGATTAAACTACTTTCTAAAGTTTAAAAACAGTATTACCCCCAGATGATACCATATTTTGTAGGTTTAAAGTATAGCTTGCATTCTGTGAATGAGTAAATAACTAAAGATTAAAAATAAAAAGTCACAACTTTAACGCCATACCTGTGTTATGTCCAAGTCTTTCATTTGAATGCTGCGTAAGGTCAATTGTCCTGTCAATTTGAAAGATTTTTAAGTCTTCCTCATCCAAGGCAATATCTCCCCAAAAGACAGCTTTAAATTAAAAAGAGCTGAATTTAATTAAGACATTTAGTTGAACATTAAAGCCAAACTGAAGCATACATTCTGATGTCATAGTTCACAAAAAGATATATACACAGATTGTGGAATTCTGACTAGTTCATAATAACATAGGGAACATGCATTTTAATCCATTCCAATTTAGCTTTACATCCATTCCAAAATACCTTTAATATCCCTTTAGCTTTTTATTTATATATTTTTATGGATATTTTAATTTTTTTCTGTTGAACAGAATACATGCAATCGTATAAACATGACACTAATCTTCAACAAATCCTTATGTTTTTTTCCTCTGTAAGCACAATAAAGGAAAATAAAAGAGTGGATTAATTTTTTTTTTAAATATGAAGCCCATCAGAACAAGAATTTCACAGAGATACAGCCCATAACATAATATAGCCTGGAAAATGAAGACAAGAAACTTTGACATGTTTATAACATTGTGTTCTATGTACTCATCAGCTTGTTTATTTCAGAAGGAGTTCTCTTTTCCTTTATCTTCTACTTGATCAATACATTTCCTTTACACAGTTTAATCCCAAATTTTGTGTTCTCTCACTGCTTTGGCTTTCATGAATTTATGGCCTCCTGGATTTCTTTCTACCTCTGTTAGCCTCTGCTTTGGTGGCTCTTCCCACCTTCTTTTTCCTATTCTCAGCAGCATTCTCTAAAAGGTTTGTGTTCGTGGTCTCTCTTTCTTTCCTTTTTACACTTTATACATAAACTGCCATCCCTTCACTTACTCAGATCAAATGGCCAGGAGCTTTGACCAAATGAATGTAAGCAAGCTAGATGTGTGATCACCAGTCTGTAGCCCCATCTCTCTTTCTTTTTGGGATTAAATATTAACAAAAATAGATGCAAAACTGAAGTTCAACTCAAACATGTTGCAAAAGCTAAACTCCGCAGGCCAGACCCTCCAGTAGCCAGAAGTCAATAGAGCTTTTCCAATCTGTACTAGCAGAAGTCATTTTTTTATGATCTTCCCCCCAAAATTCTTCATTCTCAGAGCCTTCAGCATCTCTGTCAATAATTCCAGTAGCCACCTGGCAAACCCAACAGCCTGTGTCATGTTTGATTCTTTCCTCTTCTCTCACTCTGTGTATGGGATGTCACCAGTTTTAATTGGTTGTCCTTTATAGTTTCTACTGTAAATCCTTCCCTCTCTTGCCCTAGAACTAAAACTGTTGTTCACACATCATCTGCTGCGATACCTCATCTTTGGCATCTCTACACATCCATTCAAATCCATCTAAAAAGTTTTTGTTAACACATTTTCCTTTTCACTCCTCCACATGAAAACCTTAATGGCTTTTGCTTGCTGTAAAGACTACATTTTCTTTTGTTTACTTATATTTGTATTAGTTGTTATTTAATCAAGTTTGCACCCCAGAAGTCATTGTTTGCAGGGTGTCTTTGCTGGGGAACTCTTATTCAATGTATATCCATTCTCTTGAACCCAAGGCTACTAGAAAAAACATATCACATTGAAAGTAGCATTACACTGATTAATTTGTAAATGGATTGGCCACATAATGTAACTATCATAGTTTGATATACTTACCACAAAGACTGAGTACTATAAACATTAAAAATTGCTAAAAACAAAAAATAAGTCATAAAGGATAAAGACCCAGAGCAAGCAGAAGGAGAAAACAATTCTAGAGTTATAAACCATTTTTGTATAACACTTTGTTCAAAATTAGGAGCTGATGTTCAAGCCTCATCTCGGCAGTTCTGTAAGCATAGTAAATTGCTTCTTTTATTCTTTATGATGAACATGAACTACACTACAGGATGAACACAACTCATTCATTTTCAAACAAAATGTTTTAAAACCTGATGAGTAATATATATTTTTAAAACTGAACAGTTTTATTTCTTACATAATAGCCCTCTGGAAACAAGAGTGTGTATTTGAGAGCATTCCAAATACCTTTGAACTATTCAGTCATTCTATATATATCCTTACAACATATTCCTCCTAAGAGGCAGTGATTCAGCAGAAACATTATCTTTTCCCATTCAGCTCCTTGGAAGTGCATATTACAAAGAGCCATCATTTTACCAGTGATCTGTTTTCTGTGACTTTTATTTATGGTAATCATCATGAGACTGCAAAAGTAATAATAGTTCATTATTTTTTTCTCAGATGGCCTTCCACTTCCACCTTCTTTACCACACTCCTCCCACTGATATGTTGTATTCAGAAATGTCAGAAGGAAAAAGGACTTACTCAGCTCCCATCTGACTTCTAAGTTAATTTAATATCAGTTTTATACCGCAGAAGCATTTAGAGCCCTCAACTAATATTGGAGATTCAAATATTAGCCCTTATACACACACGCAATAAAACTGCAAACTCCACAGGATAGATACTTTCTAATTAAAACAGAAAAAGAGTCAAAGAAAGAGAATCTCGGTGTTACAGATAGGAAACTAAATCAGAAAGAGATTATGTGACTCACTCAAGGCTACATAGGAGGTTTGTGACAGAGCTAGACCTCCAATTGCCATGTACAGTATCAACCAGTAGACCACCCTTCTCTTCATATGAAGAGTTAATATCATGAAGGGGTCCGCATCAAAGGAATGAGTTATATAAAATAATGTATAATGAGGGTTACCTTTAATGTACAGCAATTATTAGTTGTATCTGTTTCTAAACTAAGGTATGGAAAGAAAACTAGAGAAACAGCTGTGGAAAAAAAAGTGATGAAGAAAACTATAGGTGAGAAAGAGCATATCTTGAGACCCAACTTTCTTGAATAGTGAAGGAAGGCTAAGAACAGGTCTTGATCCTAGATATGAAATTCCAGCTGTGGCAATTGCATAGCTGGATTTGATGTATCTATGATCAACTTATCTGGCTCTCCTCACTGAGGGAGATTGACAGGAGAAACTATCCTACCAACCTCTCTGAGTCCTCCCAATAATGAGTAATATAGGGGTCAACTGTAGAACATTGATAATTTGATTTTGCGCATCCGCACTAGGGAGGATAAATCGAACCCCAGATCGACCCTGAGTGCGTTGATCTCCCAGTAAATGTAGATCTAACCCTGAAAGGGCTGTAGATCCAGGCCTCTGGTTTCCTGTAGGACCTCTAATTCTTTAACCATATAGGCTATGTCTATACTTAACAATTTCGAAATGACCATGCTTATGGCCAGATCGAAGAATACTGATGAGGCACTGAAATGCACATTCAACGCCTCATTGGCATGCTGCCAGCTATGGCACTTTGAGGAATATGAGCTCATAGGAATAAGGGGATTTCAATGTTGGTGGGGTCCTTCCAAATAGGACCCCAGTGTAGACAAGTTGCACAAGAGTGAACTGCGGCACTTCATAAAACAGGTGCTGAATAAGCATTTCAGAACCTCTTTAATATTAGCTGATCTGGCCATTAGCATGGCCATTCTGAAGTTTTTGGTAGTTGCAGACACATACATACACTAACTACAAGGGAGATCTTTACCATATTTGTGCTAACACTAAAATGCAAGGAAAAAATAATTTATGCCCCCAGCTGATACTAATTTTGTCCCAGTTTTCTAAGCTTTAACAGTTCATATTTAATTTGTTTCAGACTAAGTTGCTAGTGTTGTGGGTGCTAATTGGCAGCAATAACTGCCACCTGCTCTGACAGCAATGTACAGTACTTTTTTAGTATTCTTCTATGAGATGTCTGGTGGACAATATCCAAATGCAGCAGCGAAAAGGAAAGATGAATTATAAAGAGAAAATTATAAGCAATTTACTCTCTTTTACTATTTCCTCTTGTTACTAAGTCAGAATCACCTTCCAAACACACCGACCAACCCTCTCAAAAGGGCTAACCAAAGTGAAGATATAGATATGAACTTGTTCCCTCCAAAGAGGGCTGAGGAAAGGGCACATGTTCCTGAACTCCAGGACAAAACATTGACGAAAGATACAAGCATCTTTTACCTATCACATCTCTTTACAGAAGGCAGAGAGAGTAGTAGTCATAAAGAGGATAATTTTGCCATTAGCATAATACAAGATCCAACCATTTTTAATAGAGAAATTTCATATTCAGCATATTGTCAAAAGTCTTGAATTTTCAGAACTGCATTGACAAATTATTTTCGCCCACTGATCTTCCAAAAGAACTTCTTTCAAAGGACTGCTATAGTGTAGACATAGCCTCTGTGTGTGTGTGTGTGTGTGTGTGTGTGTGTGTGTGTGTGTGTGTGTGTGTGTGTGTGTGTGTGTGTGTGTGTGTGTGTGTGTGTGTGTGTGTGTGTGTGTGAGAGAGAGAGAGAGAGAGAGAGAGAGAGAGAGAGAGAGGCAGTTTCTGTGTAACAATCTTACCTAGAATGAAAAAGGAATTCTCCTGCTTCTGAAAAAAACCCTGTCAGATATGAGATTATGTCACAATGTATCTTGTAAAACAAGTGTAGTGAACTAACTGTGAAAGTCAAATTGAAGCACACCTGTTATACAAGAAAAGATGCCAACCTGAAACTTCATTTAGGAGTATCTTTTGAAATACGATACTAGAAACATTTGACTAAACTAGCATAAAGCTTCAAAGCCAGGTATAGCTCATGTGGCTCCCACTGATTTGCCGACTGCCTTGGAAGAGCTTACAGACTCAGATTAATTATTTTGAGGGAAAAGCAAACCCCTTGCCAAAAAAATTTGGGAAGTGATGTTGATGAGTCCATCCATGACAAATGCAAATGTACTACTGTAAAGTAAAAATTACACCAACACTTCAAGGAAGAAGGAAATTTGAAGTTGAATGCTGTATTTTATCTTTGACAAGCTAAATTCAGCAGTAAAAGGACATGACTTGTTGAAGCCAAATCTGATAGTTCAACACACCAAGAACACAGTGGAGAGAGAAAAGATCCACTCCTGCAAAATGTAATACTTACCGACATGACCCAGAGCAGGGGCATGCAAAATACAGCCTGCACGCTGAATCCATCTGACCAAGTCACCAAATCTGGCCTGCAAATCAGCAGGAGCCTTGGGCTGGCTCCCTGCCTTCCGCACCACCCCACACCTCTTTGAACAGCCCTCTGCAGGGACCATATGCTCTCTGCATGCTGTGCACTGGAGGGGTCGGGGGAGCTACCTGGGCTATGCTTGTGGTATTAGCAGCTCATGAAGCAACCCCCCACCAAGGGCATGTGGCACAGACAGCACATGGTGCCTAAAGCCAGGCCACTCTGAGCAGTATGGCCGGGGGTGGGGGAAGCATGGAAGGCAGGGTATCACTGAGCTGCTGACCAGGAGCCACATAAGCAAGCACCTCTCAGCCAGAGCCTGCACCTGATGTGGCAACCCCTCCTTCCCCTCAACCTCTGTTCTCTCTCCTGCACCTCTGCCCCAGGTCACAACCCACTCCCCTTTACCCAGGCCCTATGACCCATCTGTACCCCAATCACCCACCACAAGCGCCCTTCTGCATCCAACCTCCATCAATATCCTGGAAGGCCACTTGATCATTTACCAAATTCTTGGAGCGGTGCCCCACCAAAAATTATTTCCCACCCCTGAGCTAGAACCTAAGCATATCACTTTTCACCATTTATAAGATATTGTGAGATGCATGACAAAAGTACAGCTTGACTCATCACATTTTTGCATCACAAAATGTCTTCCTCAGTATTTTTATTGCATTGAGATTGTATTTGTCTGTAACCACTTCCAACCAGGAAGCAGAGTGATCACTCTTTAAGCGTGCTTTAATAAAAAATATTTTCACTCAACTACGGAACAAACAAAGCTTAAAGTTCTTGCTATATCATATTGTGTCATGTCACACTGAGAATAAAGTAATTGCACCACTTCAGGCTTTCTAGGTACTCGTTTAAATAGTCAGCATTTAATCTGAATTGTTTTATTTTCTGTTTATGTAGATACTACAACCAGTTCGTTACAACTGGTTTTCTTTTGTTTAGTCAGTAATATACATGACTTGTTAGTAGTCATAAACTGGGTTATTTTTTGCTTTCATTAATAACATTTTCACTAAAAAAGGGACCTCTGAAAAATATTTCCCCAGGTCTTCAATCTGATTAATGCAGACATCTCAGATTGTCCATCCTTCGATGCTTTCTTACGGTACAGGGGGAGCAACTTCCTGATAACTTCCTTTTTATGACAAAAAGGTTGGAACTGTCAAACAGAAGGCATTAATCCTTCCATTAATTTTTGAACAAAATGCCCAATGACTGCAATGGGAGTTTTCTTCAGTGAACAGTGGGACACAGCCCTTCTTAAAATGTAACAAAATATAGACACCATTAAATTCTCTAATTTAATGCAAGAGTAGAGGTACCAATGTAGAATGCATATCCTGTCTTTGGACAAGCAGTAATGCAAAAAGAACACAATTCAGATGCTCTCTTCTCATATAATACCTACCTTGATTTTATTAAGAGTAAGCAGAGGACTCCGTGCATGTACAAAGGTAGCGATTGTGTCGTGCGAAGATAAGAAGTTAAGAATTCTGTTGACTCTCCTTTTGCACCTATCAGCAGGACTGATCTGTTTGGATAAGTGTGTCTATTTTTTTGGGCAAAAATAACCTTCCCTTTAATAATTTTGCTACCAGAAATTAGCAGAAATCTGATAATCAGATCATTTAGTATTTCAAAACAAAAACCAAAACACTGTGGAGCAAAGCCTTCAAAATGACTAAAGCAAAACTAGAAGACTTAGAGAGACATGTAGTTGGAGGAAATCTCAAATTCATCTAATTTCTTATATTTTGTGTCATTCCATTAGAAAGGAACCTCACACTTTCTGTCTACAGCTAATTTTTAATCTCCATTTGAAAATGTTATACTAAAATGAATTTAGACAAAGTGCTGTTAGTTTACATCTGAAACAATAGTTACAACAGAGAAAAATTTCTTCAGCTCCCACACTATAAACAACCGTTTAATGGAATCATTGTCCATGACTCATCAAAACTCCCCTGTTTAGGAAACAGCTTTTCGATCTGGTCATGTAGACCTTGATAAAGAGCAGATCCTGAGTAGTTCTGATGCAGTAGGTATTTTAATGTATTTAGTGTCATACGCAGGCAATATTCACATTATAAATGAAAGTTTATGCACTACATAAACAAACATTACTAATGAAGACCAGACTCACAAATCCTGCTAGATTCATTGATGAGGACAGGCCCACATAGAATCGTCTCCAAGAACTACAATTTTCTGTCACAGTGGAGAAAAATTCATGCACACTGTGTTCTTACTGCTGCATTTTTGCACTTCTACAAATCTGTGCTCTCACCAAATCCATAAAGTCTTACAAAACCCTAAAATTAACACATGTAACTATTAAAGAAATTAGAAGTTAAGCCATCTAATAGTATACACCTGCTTTATGGGCACACAAACCTAAACAGTAGAGTAAACCCCTTACTTACATAAGTTAAATTTTGTGTAAATCAGGACAGGGTCGGGGAGGAGCCTTGCTGCCTTCAGGTCCCCCAGCCCTGGCTGCACGTAGGTCCAAACCCTGGAGCCAAGAAACTGACCAGCGCAGCAGCAGCACTGGCCAGTGCAAGTGGGATGGAGCCAGGAGCCAAGCTGCCACCTGGTTCCCGGCTCCCTACCATTCATAATTTTGACTCAAGTTATTGCAAGAAATGCATAAGTTAAAATCATGTAAGTCATGGGTCTACTGTACTACAACTACTATGCACCACAACCCTAAATGTTGTTCCCTGGGATGCCAGCCTCCCATTATCTCCCATGACTATGTATTGCACACATCTCTTTAGCAAGTTACCTTTTCTCAGCATGACCAATTCCTACACCAAATATGCAAACATCTAGTGTTGGGAGACAGAAGGTGTTGTTTAATAAAGTGACGTGTAAAGAAAAAAAAAAGAGAAACAGTTAACATTGGAATGCGTGATAGAAACCAACAAAAGCTTGTGTAGTGACACAAATGCACATACACACAAATCAATCACTATTTAAAATTAAACAAAGATTAGATGTCATTCTAAAGATATGCTGCAATTCAATCACAACATATGAGCTTGGAGTAGAGGTCACTTGGTGGAATTCGGTTAGCTATGTTATGTGGGAAGAGAGACTAGATGAACACAACCCCTTACAAAATTAAGATCTACAAACATGTAAACAAACTAAATATTTAAACTGAATACTAACAATTCCTGGATGTGAAACTTCTTTGGTATTCATGCTAATATTTTTGCAGTGCATTTCATATTAAATAAAAAGAAAATTCCAAATGCTCACAATCATTTTGTAATAAATATAAGTTACAGACAATATAAATACTGACATGAGTAAAATCACATGAGAAAAGTTTGTTGGCATTTGACCCTAAAACAGAGCAGTTAATAACACCAAAACTAACTAGACTGAGGCTGTTTCTGCACTACGAAATTAAATTGAATTTCAAGGTGTTAGCTCGATATTAAAATGTCACTGCCTTCAGTATCTTGATTTATTGAGCTGTAATACCAATAACAAAATATCAGTATTTCAGGACAGGTATAGGGTCAATTTCAAATTTAAAATCTAGAATCAAGGCTACTGTAGCAGAGCCGTGTCCTTAATTTGAATTTATTAGCCCCTAGAAGTGTTCCGTTTGTATCCCACAAAGCTACATGGTGACCCTCCATGTATGGCCACTCCATCCAGGTACGCAGAAAGAAGGTCACAGTAAGCTTGTGGAGTTTTGATTGAATTTGAATTGTTAGCCATCTACTGCAATCATGAGCAGTCAGGATAGCGAGCTGCCTAGTACTTCTCAGGGTCACAAGAGACCCACCAGGAGATTTAGGATCTTCTTTCGACTTGGGGAGACCAATTGGTTGTGAAGAGACCTCGGGCAGCCAAGAGAAAAGTGGTGATCTATGATCAGAGGTCGTGCGAGATGACCACCCAAGGTCACTCCTGGGACTTTGCAATGCCGGGTGAAGGTGAAAGAACTCCAGCAGGACTATCAAAAAGTCTGGAAAGCCAGCCAGCAGTCGGGGCAGCTCCATGTATGTGCCACTATCATCAACAGTTGCACATGCTTATGGGGATTGACCCCACCATGGAGTCTGTGTGAATTACACTTCTGGAGGCCCTGGTCTGGAGTTCAGGGTGAGCCTGGAGGACCTGAGTGGTCCAGAGGAAGAGGGCAGCAGAGAGGAGGAAGGGGGCAACGAGCAGGGGCCTGAGGAAGTTCTGCCAGACAGCCCTGAGCTCTTCACCATGGACCTGGAACCAGCCCTCTCCACAGCCTTCCCCTCCATGGTAAAGACCATCCATAGCAGTCCCCTACACAGTGGTCACCTCCATGCCGGTCCTCGAGACCCCTGGAGCAAGAGGTTCTCAGGTGAGTATTTATTCTTCATGCTAGAAGCGGATTGGGGGTGGGTATAGCAATAGGGTTGTGTACAGGCACAGGTTTACTAGCTATGGTTCTGTGCCCCTCAGAACTGTGTGTTAACACTTCTTGGGCTGAAGAGCTTCTCCTTTTTGGAGATTTCCTCGAAGGCCTCATCCAAGCACTCTTGTATTTTTTTTCACAAGGTTCTTGGGCAGGCCTGACTACTTGCCACTTCCATGGTAGCACACCTTGCCACATCAGGCAACCAGATAGCGATCTGGTGTCATGGTGCCACACAGCATTTTAGCAAATTTTCCAGGCTTTTACTCACACAGCATGAGTAGGAGTTCCTTCTCTATATCTCCAAAAACAACAAAAGTCCTGTGGCACCTTATAGACTAATAGATAATTTAGAGCATAAACTTTTGTGCGCAAAGACCCACTTCATCAGATGTCTTCTACAGGACTTCTTGTTGGTTTTGAAGATAAAGACTAACTCGGCTACCTCTCTGATACTTTTCTCCATATCTGTTAGTTTTAGGAGGGTGATGTCTTCTCTGGCAACCTGCAGAAGCATGGGAATTTGCATGTGGTTTTTTTTTTTTTTAAAAACATGCCTCCTGCCACTTTACATTTCCCTACAGCAGCCAGTGGGCACTCCCTTCCCCACCCCACAATATGATTTGCAGGCTCTGCGGGGCTTCTCCCTCCCACGTCCCTTTCCTCCAGCATATCTTTTCATTTTTCAGGAATCCCTGGTGCCCTGCAGTTGCTGGGCTCAGCTGGGCATTTCCCCACTCATGTCCTTCCCCCTAGTATTTCTTTTGATTTTTTAGGACTTGCCAGTGCCACACAGCTGCATGCTCTGCTGGGCATCACCCCACCCATGTCCCTTTACATCCAGACTCTTTTGATTATTTATTTTATTTTTATTTTCATTACTTTTATTGTACACCAAACCTGCCCACACAGCTGTCCACGTGGCTGTAATCAAATCTTTCCCCACCATCCCATCCAAGCTGCTTGATCGTTGGGGAGGACTGTGCCAGGAACAGGCAAAAAAAAATTTCCCTGCCACAGGACACCCCTGGACACCTGACCAGCACACCTGGTGCCTTCCCCTTGTTTGCAGCCTTCCCATTCCCCCAAAGAGCAGACAGTTGCTTTTCGCTTACCATGTCCACAAAAATGTGCTGGACAAGTGATGGCAACTGATGTACTGTGAAATGCACACTTACTATCCCATCCTTAATAAGCCTTCAGTTGCCTTCAAAATTAACTTTCCCTGATAGCAGACACAGAGACCCATTCATTCCATTTCAAAGCACATTATGTGAATTGTACCCTAATTTTGACCTTCATTTTCCAGAACCATTTGTCCAGCATAACAGATAGGAACAGAAGAAGAAAGAAGTGCAAACAGGATGTTATCCTGCAGTACATGGAAAAGACTGAAGTAGAGCATACCTACCTGACAAAGGACACTGCTCAGTGGTGTTATAGTACAGTTCAGTGGCATCAGAGTTAAGCTGAGTTTAACTAGAGAATGCTTGATTTCCAGAAGCGGCAAAGCTGAATGAGGCTGCGCCAAATCAAAGTGAGGCCACAGCAAAGCTTGTAATGGCAGTTACAGAGCAAACAGAAGTCCTGCGCTCCCTGCTGCAGCTGCAGAGGGACTCCCAGAACAGCACGGCAGGAGCCAATACCTGCGTCCCAGAGTCCCCTGAGGAGAGGTCGCCCAACCCCCATCATTGCAGTCCCCACACGCAGGGAAGGAGGGCAAGGGTAGCCTGCCACTCCAGCCAGAAGACCCATGGCAAAAGCTCTATTCAAGCACCCTTGAGAAGGCTTCTTTTCCCTGCCACTTAAACATTTCCTCCCCTCAAAATAAAATAATTTCTTTGAGTTCAGTGTGATTTCATGGTGTGCAAGAGTTGGTGGGGGGGGACACAAATCAAACCAGGCATTTGGGGAAGGGCTGAAGGCACAGCTGCCCACTGATGCTCCTCGGTCTGCAAAGGACACATGGCTGAGAGAACCAGGCAGTTGTGAGAGGCTGAAGGCACAGCTGCCCACTGATACTCCCGGGTATGCAGCAGAGGCACAGCTGAGGGAACCAGGTGGTTGGGGAGGGCTGAAGGCACAGATGCCCACCGATACGCCCGGGTCTGCAGCAGACATGCAGCTGAGGGAAGGCTGAAAGCACAGCCGCCCACCACATGCATTCTACTTACTGCAACTTAACCCACTCCCACCAAGTAAAACCATTCATTCATTGAGACACGGTATGATTTATTGGGATTACATCTGGTGGCATGTGAGTTACGGGTTATTCATGAATGTATTTTTTTTAAAGCATCCTTATTGCTGATGCCCGAGCATGGCTACTGGTGGATGGTTGCATAGGCGGCTGCAAGTAAGCCCTGCCTATGGCCTCTGCTTCAGAATTCCAGATGAATGGGAAACTGTCTCACTTGAATTCCTATATGTTGTACAAAATAGTGCATGCTGTAACAACAGTGGGGCATTAGTTTCAGAAAGGTCCAACATGTCAATAAGCACCTGAACATCATTTTTAAACAGGCAAAGGCACATTCCACCACCATTCTGCATGTGCTGAGGCTGTGATTGAAATTTTTCTTGCTGCTGTCCAAGGCTATTGTGTAGGGCTTCATAAAGCAAGGGAGCAAAGAGTAAGCAGGTTTGCCCAATATAACAATAGGCATCCCCATATCACCAATCGTGATTTTACGATCTGGAAAAAAGTCCCATCCAGGAGCTTTTGGTACAGCCCAGAATTTCAGAAGATGTGCCCATTGTGAACCCTCCCTCATCAGCCAACTTTGATGTTGGTGAAACGACATTTGTGATATACCAATCCCTGCAAAACCGTCAAGAAGTATCCCTTTCTGTTTATACACTCCAAGGCCAGGTAGTCTGGATCCATGATGTGGATATGTGTGCCAGCTATTGCCCCAGTGCAGTTAGGAAGCCCGTGGGCAGCAAAGCCATCCAACATTGCCTGTACATCTCCCAGGGTCAGTGTCTTCCTGAGGAGACGCCAACAGATTTCATGGGCTACCTCCATCACCATGGACCCCACTGTAGATCTGCTCACCTTGAAATAATTTGCCACTGACCGGTAACTATCAGTTGTTCCAAACTTCCACAGCGCGATTGCCACTCGCTTCTAAACCATTAAAGTTGGCCTCATTCTTGTGGTGTTGTGGTTCTGAGGAGGAGCCAGCACATCACAAAGTTCCATAAAAGTGGACTTGCTCATGCGAAAGTTCTGCACCCACTGCTGGTCATCCCAGGACTCCAAAATGATATGTCCCACCAGTGTGTCCTGGTCTCAAGTCCAAAACCACTGCTCCACTGTCACCAATGCATCCAGCAGCTCTGATTTCTTGGACTGCAGTTGGGAGATGTGCTCTTCCAAACCATCGTCATCAACAGCAGTAGCACTGTTATGATACTGAACCATCACTGAGATGTGTAATTGGAGGAAAAATTGTGCGACAGCCAGTGTGGTTGCCAAAATGATGTGTGCTAAGAATTGAAGCATTTGGGGATCCGTACTTGCACTGGAATGCCGCAGCAAGAAATGGCACGATCTCCAGTTCATTTTCACACGGTTACTGGTGCTTGGAATTCTGGGATTCAAACACAAAACACTCACAAACAACCAGAGCTAAAGTATTGTGGGATAGGTACCCACAATGCACTGCTCACGCAGTCAAACTTGCACAGGGCAATGGGGACACAGAGATTTGACATGGAAAAAAGGTGAGTCAAATTTCAAGGAGCTTTGTGGACACTTAATTCAAATTCATAACATCAAGGTTAAACAATCAAATTTATTAAAAATCAAATTTATCTCATAGTGTAGATGCAGTTTGAGTCACACTGTAATTGATTTACTCAGCTACCAAGGACAGCTCTAAGAGGGCTGGGTTGTAGCATTTCACTGTGATCCAACAAACATTGTAGCAAATGTGGACATAAGTTTGATTTCTATGTGTGTCAAACAAACTTTCCACTCAGCTGAAAAAAATAACTCCTGTTTGGAAAGCTATGCTTAAAACAGGATTAGTTTCTCAATCTAAGTATGGAATTGTAGCATAAAGGAGACATCAGTAATTCAGTCTCAAATTAGGCTATAAATCAATTACATTGTCAGCACTAAAAACAGGTATATAAATTCAAAAGTAAAGCATGATTTGTTCTAAGAAAATGTGTGGAATTATGAGAAGTAGTGCTCCCAAATATTTTGCAGAACTTTCCCTTTTAGGCATTTTAAAAGACAATTACGTTACTGAAGGCAAAACCATGAACTTACTTATCATAGAAGAAGGCACAAGGAGCTGCTCTCTTATCCTCTTCATAGTAGCTATGTGGGACTGTAGCATAACATTATAATGCCAATGGACAACTATCTGTTTTGTAGGGTCCTAATGGCTACATCTACATGAAGCTGTACTCTCGGCAGCTCTGCGCTAATAAGCAGTCTCACAATTGCAATTGTCTGCTCATTTGCATACCCACATGGCTAATTAGCATAGTCATGTGTGACTTCACTCTCGGCAGCAGGGGCTGCCAGCAGTAGAGAGGCCATGTGGACATGCTGCTGCTGGCTAAACCCCTCTGTCAAAAGTCCCTTATCCCTGACTAAGGGATTGGCAAGAACGGGGGGTTATAGCCAGCAGTGCCACATCCACACAGCTTCCTTACTGCTGGCAGCCCCCTCTACTGAGAGCGAAATCTCAGGATCCTGGAAATTAGTCCCAAAAGATAGTACAGTACCATTTTTCCTACTTTCTTCCTTTTTTGATTTCCCTGGAGTCCTGAGGGGAAGCTGTAGCCAAGGGAAGACTCTAGAAGTATTGCTCTAGTGGGCGACTGGAGGCAAGACACAGGAGCTACATCTACATGATGTGCTGCTGCCAACAGTGTCATGAAATGCCTGCTCATTCGCATACTCCTGCATGATTTCTGACCCAGTAGAGGCTTCTGTCATCGCAAAACAAGCCGTGTAGACAGGACTCTGTTGACCAAAAGCCCACTTGTTGACAGCCCATTATTCCTCATTTTTTTCAGGACTAAGAGGCTGCCGACCAGGGGAGTTTCAGTTGATAGAACTATGTCTACAGGCTTGTTTTGTGATGACAGCAGCCTCTGCTGGGACAGCAATCTCATGCAACTATGCAAATGAGGCAGGCGACTATGCAAATAGTACACAGTCCCTAGTGTGATCCTGACCAAGAAAAGGCATATTTTGAACCAAGTTGGAAAAAAACTGATCCTAACTCATTAGAGAATATGATATTCTCTGATTATATTTATCTTGTATAGTGAGGAGGATTTACTGCTGTGGTGCCCTCACAGGTCTCTGGTTTCATCGATGATGAAAACGAGAAGGTTGCTTGCATGTGTGCTGATTGATGTGGGCTCAATGACCACAGCAGACCCTGAGAGGCCCCCCAAAGACCACAGACCAGATAAGATAAAGGTGTCTGGCCAGTGTTATTTTAAAGCGAAGTACAGTAACAGTTGTCAGTAGATTCTACTGAACCACTGTGCATATGCACTTGCCACAATGGAATGGCTCAGTCAGTGGGAAATTTCTACTGCCCCCTATGTCATACAAAGACATGAGGAATAATGGAGAAGAGACAGAATTTGGAGGCAAGGCTGGTGTGTATAAAAATTGAACAAATAGAAAAGTGGAATGAGAATTTAAAAAAACATTTAAAATATAAAACAGGGATAAAAATTACTAAAAAATAATAGAAAATGGCAAGTTCTAAAACAAAAAAGAAAATGTTAAAGGTTTTTTTTAATGTCTAGTCTTGAACATTATTAAATACATTAAAATACACATTTTAATATACAAAATCACACTTTTGTATGTCAATTAAAGCTGGGAAACATGTAATATATCTCAAAACTGCAATGGTAAGCAACTTTTAAGTTATCCTTCACTCAGGCCAGGTCTACACGAGGCAGGTAAGTTGATTTCAGATAGGCAAATCTAGCTACCGCAACTGTGTTGCTAGAATTATATCTAAAATCAACTTACTTGACTCTTCCCACTGAGAGGGGTAGATGGGACAGTTTCTCACATCAGCGTCCCTCATGCATGATAGTGAGGAGTACTGAAGTCAACTGCCAACCCCAGACAGATTGATTTTGTGCATCTCTTCCGGATGTACAAAATCAAACTCGAACATCAACCCTGACCAGGTCAATCGTCCCAGAAGTGTAGACGTGCCCTCAGAGATACATGCTTCACTAACAAAGTTCTGTTCCCAGCTCACCACAGCCTTAACTCTGCTCCACTGTACAGATGCCAACCTTCCCAAAATTCTTCACCATCAACCATTATTGCTTTCATGTCCACAAGTCTCACACTTGTGGAAAACATGCTGGAAGACTAGTGTCCCTGCTTGGGCAGAATGAAAATTGTGGTGCATTGTACGTGATGATTCTCTTGCTGAGATGTGTTTTTCTGTCTTGAGGATTAAGGTGTGTGCTGCTAACTGACCTAACATTTCATCCCTTTGCTTTTGTATTAATGTCCCACTTGCTCATGTTTGAAAATTAAGGAAGCCTTTGTCCTTCTCCCTCTGATAATTTACACAAACAAAAATAAGATCTTAGTGAAAATGTCCAGCCAACACAGGAGTTCCCCATACACAAATAGGCATTTTCATGAGAACCTACTCTCCATGAAAATAGGCACTTCTTTGCTGAAGATCTTAGTTTATAGCACAATAAAAATGCTGCTGGTCAACAAAACTCCATTTATTTCCACTCTGCTATGTTTAGCTTCACATAGATACATGTAACAGCAATATTTTATTGTTCTTATAAAATCTCTGAAAGAAAGCTGATTAAAAATTTTCCACTGACAAAAGTTGAATTCTGAATATATGGTTTTTATAAAATCTTTTTCTCAAAAAATTGCAATTTCCATTTTTATTCAATTTGTCATTCTTTAGTAAATTAGAAAAGAACAGGCTCTTCAAAAAACAAAAGCTACACTGATGAAACAAGGATCTTAGTTAAGGCATTTGGCTAGCATGAATGCTCCACTCCTGAATCAGCAGTACAATTTTGTGAGGAACAGGATGTTCAACAAAGCACACACTACTGTGTCATAGATTCTGTTAGTCATTCAGTGGTTCAGCAAATTCAGGCTGAATATTTTCACTAAGACCCTGGTCTTCAAGACACTTGTCATTCATTTCTTAAAGATCTTCAACACATCACAAATGTCCCAATACTTGCAAAATCCAATCAACATCACTGTGCTAATGGCTAATTTTGGATTCAAGAAACATTACTGGGAGCATGTCTTCTTGGGGAGGGTAGGGGATGGTCTGTGTACTGTCCTACCCCATGGCCTGCAAGCATAGGTCCTTTTGGCTGGAACAGGGCAGGGAAGGAGCACCACTCAATGGTGAAGTAGGCAGCTGTTGAGGGGTCATGTGGCAGCAGTGGCATGTGCCTCTCTCACTGCTGCCTGTCCTCTACTCATGCTCTGCCTCTGGAGGGGCTAGAGCTGCAGCAAGTGTGAGCTGACACTCCATCACCAGCACTCAGGACTTCAACTAGGTGTATCTCCATCTCCAAGTACTGGGAATGAGGCTACACCATCTCTCCCCACCCCAAACCACAGTCCCAACCTCTAGCACACTCTTGTCCCGTTATTGCATCCCTTCCCATCCCAGCCTGCTGCACTATCTTACCCCTCATGGCATCCCTCACTGTCCCACCTTCCTCATGCTCCTCACTGCTTCCCCCCAAACCCCACCCAGTGCATCCCTCCCCCAACCTACACTGCCCACATACTACCCACTCCAACCTTTGCTGCTCTCCCCCACCCTTCCTCTCCACCTTGCAGCACCACTCTCATGCTCCTCACTTCCCTGCACCCTACTCACTTCCAAATACTGCTACACTCCCATTCAATGCCTAGATACCCCTGTGCCTCCCACATCCTCATGAACCTGTAGCCTTCAGCTTCCCCGAATACCCATCTGCCCCACACACCACCACCCCCACTCCCTCCTGCCTCCGACACTGCCCCCCACTCACCGCCCTCCTGCTTGTGGTCTTGGCTTTTTTCATTTCCCAACCTCTCTCCACATCCAATTCTCCTTCTAGCTGAATGATATAAGCAGCCACTGGAGAAGTATATGGAAAAGTGGCTCTCATAAACACACATGCATGCACTGTATGTGAAAAAGGCACTGACTGCCTTTGTGTAAGGAAGTGTGTATACTGCCACAGGTACGTACATCTGTGTGAACAAAATCTGTAGCTTACCTCATTGACTTACGTCTTTCGCTGGCTTGTGCACAAACACGATTGATGACAAAATATGTCATTCATTTCATAACAGGTTCTTAAAGGAAAAGGGAACTCTAAAATAAATATATTTTTCTTAAACTGTTGATGTTTTCGACTAGTAATTGCAGAAGAGTCAATTTATCATATACATCTTGCCACTTTTGCCTAGATATATTATAAACTCTTTGTTGCCAACACTTTCTTTTTATCTGTATGTCCAGCACCTACCATCCTGGAGCCCTGATCTAAATTGGGCTCTCTAGATGCTAAAGAAAAATTGCAATAATAAATGATGTGGAAGTGTGCATGATAGATGTGTAACATGAATACACACCTGTATCTGCATGTAGGAGTGGGAGTCAGTTTCTACAGATTTAATTAAATCTGGACAGGTACATTTCTTTGGTTTTGCCCTATGGATTTGCATTTGGGCTTCAGGAGCAGGTCTTTCATGGACCCATTGCAGCAATAGTAATGTGTGGTCCTACTTCCACACGTAAAATTACAAAAAACTTTAGTGAACTAAAAATATGGAGCTGGTTACAAAAATGGGAAGAATAGAAGGAAAGAATCATGAAAATCATGATGAAATTTCTTTTTAAATGATCTTTTTTGATTATTTTGCTGCCAGCTCTAGTGTCCTGAAACAAACAAAACCTAAACTCAGCATAATACACCTGTCAAATATATATGTATGTGTGCATATGTGTGCGTGTGCCTGTTTTGGCCTTGCAGTGAAAATGAGCATATGAGCAAGGGTTGGGGAAAGCAAGCAGTGGGAGAAGGGGTTGGAGTTGGGGCCTCAGGAGGAGCAGGATCTCAAGGAAGGGGTAGCAGTTGATGGGCAGTGGGCAGGGCAAGGGTGGTTGGGTGTTCTGGAATTAGAAAGATGGCAACCTTACTCATCCCTAAAACACAAACACCTCAGGTGGGAAATCACTGTCTGCTTCAGTTTCCAAACTGATTCAAGATGCACTCTCAGATTAAACCATTCATTACATAAGAAATACCCATATTAATGAGGATACAGAAATGCATTGCTAGGGTACAGTTTATATAAGAATGGAGTGACAAATGTATAAAAAGCAACAGTACAATAGAAAAATAGTTTTCCTCAAATATGTCTACCAGCTATTTTAAGAGTAAAAATACCATAACTGTCAGAATCAATTTCATCATAGCACTGTGCCCCAAATGGCTCCATATAATAAGATATTCTGCAATAACTCACAGTTTAATTTTTCTCTTGAAAGCTCACATTCTTGGAAACAGTGCTGGGCCAGATCCTGCAAAATTACTCATCTGAGCAAGTTTACCTTTATGAAATTGCCACAGGGCAAAGTTCTAGCCTTTAAAATGTGATTATTTTTAAAATTAGTTTTTCTGACAATGAAATCTAAAACTAGATCCATGTAGATAAAAGCAAGCTGCAAAGAAAAGAATGAAGAAAATTCACAGCTGAAACAAACCTGTGTGTTTTTCATTTGCCACCTACATAAAACAGCTGGAGCCAGAAGATAGAGCAGCTGTTGCAAGCGCCACTAAAGATGTAAGTCACAGATATTCTTTAGGCCAGAAAAAAGCCACAGGAATTTCACCAAATTAAACTGTCAAGGCAACTGCTATTAATCTATACAGTCTCAGGGTTAAAGAGAAAGTTCTTACTTTTAAGAAATATGTCATTGTTATACCATTATTAATCATTTCTATACTTCGAGAACAACAAGAAGTCTTGTGGCACCTTATAGACTAACATATTTTGGAGCATAAGCTTTCGTGGGCAAAGACCCGCTTCATCAGATGCATGAGTGGGGGCGGGGTTTCAGAGGGGTATTTAAAGAATGGGGTCCCAGAAAAAGGGAGGGCCAGAGCTGACAAGGTCTATTCAGCAAGGTGGAAATGGCCTATTATCAACAGTAGGTATCAAAAGAGGAAAAAGCAAGTCAGATCAGACAGGGGGATATGAGCCATTGTCAGAGTCTAATGGGTAGAGGTTGAGCTTGCCACTGACAGCTGTAAAATCAATGTTAAAAGTGAAGATGAATCAGGCATGAAAGGTCTGTGATGCAGCAAACACTGATGCAATAATAAGATGGGTAATTGGAAAGTGGGGAATTCCAAAAGGAGGAAGGTTTAGTGTCAGGACACCAGGTCACAAGTGTAGAAGCACTAATCAAGTAAACGAAATGGTGATATAGAATGGTTACCAAGGGAACAAAGTGATCTGAAGTGGAAACTGGGGGGAAAAGCTCAGTTTTTCAGCAAAGACCAGCAGAGCAACATTTATATCAAAAGTGTGGGCTCATTCTTCTATCTCTAGGAAAAGGCATAGGAGTTCAAACAGCAGCTGAATGAATTAGAAAGAGCCAAGGAAATCAAATTAAATGAAACACAAAGAAAGGAACTCTGAAGAACATCACAAACTTGGACAATAGACAAGAGTTATGGAGCAGCAAGAAAGGAGGTGAAAGAATGTGGCAGCTAGGAAGGGTAGTAACCAAGCAGAATGAAAACGTCCATGGAGCATTTCATTATAAACCCCAACAATGAGCATTCTGCTCTTGAGGAGGAAGCAGGCTGAGAATTAACCAAATATATGCCAGCTCATTACCAAGATGAACGACAGGGCCTAAAGGAATGGAAGAGAAAAAAAGCAAGGGGCGGGGGGGGAAAGGCAAATAATCCCCACTGGGGACATAATCCTTAATTCTGCAGAATCCAGATCAAGAATTCTATGGCCCAGATTTAAAAAAAAAAAAAAAAAAAAGATGGTGTACTGCAACCAAGGGCCAGGACTTAATGACAATATAAGGAGCTAAAATATCCTGAAGTTCAGAAAATAGCAAAATCAATTTTCAAGGAGTACTTGGATTCACCTGAGGAAAGATTAGATGCTATGTTTAGTTGAGCAAAGCAGTAACTGATATGAGAATGTAACAGTGTTAGCCACAATAAGGTATATATAACATCCCGGATGTCTATGTTCAAGTGCAAAGTGGAAATTACTAGTCCTAATGTGTTAAAGGAAAAACTTTATATTAGTTGATTTTTAATATATTTTCAAGTAATTTGTGGTACATGCATGTAGAATTTATGAGAAGCACATATTAAAAATCAAATAAAAAATGTAAGTACTTGAGGGGTTTAAAACAACGAAGAGGAAGGAAGTTCTTTAGAGTACTGCAAAGTAGCAAAACTAGGGATGGCCATGGAATGAAATTAAGTTGAGAAAAACAGAGACAGAATACAAGGAAAACATTTTGACAGCCTGTTCTGCAAGTATCGAATTGAGGAAAGACCTCACTAGTAGTGCTCAAAGATACATCTAAAATATTCAAAACCATACAAAATATAGTAGTAGAAAATGTACTATAGGGGGAGACAATTGTACACACACAGGCAAGGCCCCTTTGTGAAGGTGTAGGGTCCAGAGGTCTTGAAGAGGGAGGGGACTGTCCCAGGCTGTAACTCCCACTACAATGAAGGAAAGCTTGAGGCTAAAATGTAGATCATGCCTGAGGATGGTTCAAAATGGCAATTATAAGTCTCACTGTTTTGCTGACCCATTCCCAATTACTGATGTTTTTAACATTTACAATTTAAGTGGTTTTCATGGCGACTCTGCACAGCTACCCTCTGTTTTTTGGATATAGCGAATAAAACAAATATCACAAAGATATTCAGAACATTTATTCAGGCAACAGTAAATGAACAATTGCTGGTCTGAACTATCACTGCCACTTTTTAAAGCCCAATAATGAGTTAAATATCAGGGCTAGAAATGAATGCCATACATACTTTAACTTTTCAATAGTGGATAGCATTTTTTTCTATTCATGAAATCAGACCTTCTATAACATAATTCTAGCATTTTGTCTTCCCTGCCACTAACACATAAATTTTAACTTATTTTAACTTCTCTCAAGAATCATTACACTTACCATCAAGCCAATGTTGTGTATTAACTGAAAGCTTTGGAAACACAGTTTTCAAAGGCTATTAAGCAATAACTTCTCATGAGAATACTGGAATACGTAGGCGGAGTTCCCACCCTGCTCTAAGAAGAATGCACACATGCTGTGCACAATGCAAATTTATGCCTTCCGTAGGATTCGGTTTTGCTGGGAAGTCAAGTGACACTAAAAGAACAAACTTTAGCGTATAATTTCTTGCTGAGATTGGTTGTTCCGTAGTTTCCCTGCAGACCTCATCTGTCCCAGAGGCTCAACACACTTAAGCCCTTCTACATTTTGGTGGTGCTAACAATCTTCACCTGTCACATGACTCAAAATTAGTTATGATATATTTTGTGTGTATGTAAACCTCCTGACATCAGGGTGACTCAGACAAGTTCAGGCTGGAAATAAAGCATACCATTTTGAACAAAGAAAGCAATTTACCAGTGAAACAGCTTAATAAAGGTTATGGTAGATTATTCACTCCTGGAAGTTCTGAATCAAGATTGCATGTGGGTTCCCCCACCTCACCCCACCCCACCCCCCCAAAAAAGGCTATGGTTCAAACAAGAATTATTCTGTGAGATTTGCATGATCCGTGTTATATGGGAGATCAGACTAGATGACCATAATGGTACATTTCTGGCCTTAGAATCCCAGAGTTTATGAATAACGACATCTTAGGTTCTTATGTAGGGTCTTAAAGTGTCCCACTGTCTTACAACTGACTGCTAAGATCAGGCTGAAATGAAATGAGGCTGTAGAAGAAAGCCATATGATAATCTGAATCTGAATTTTACTTTCATTTCACCTACTTTATTAAGATATATTTACTATGCCAAGGTTTACTATGAGTTCAAGAATTTCATAAAACTTAAGAAAACAAATATTTTCCCCATAGCTACAGTTCTCACTCTTGAAGTCCATATCTTGTGTGGATCCTGCTTTCATAAGGAATTCTTGTTTGTATGTTGGGGAAATTACACTGGGCCAACCAAAATATTTTTTCACTAACTGCTTTACCTTCCCTGCTCATCTTCATCAGTCCATTATAGTTCCTTTTAAACTATTTACAGCATGATTTCCTCAACCTTTTCTCTGGTAGGAATACATCTTACTATGAACATTGTTGAAATGCCCACTTCCCATCCCACTCACAATTACACATACTACTTCTCCTCTGCTTCAAAATTCCATAACATCCTTACATCGGGTACAATTGTGATGTGCAAAAATACAAAGAACAGTAATATTAAGAAAGTATTTATAATGTTTTAAATGTATGGCAGGGTCACCATTACCCAGATACCAGCTTAGGCCAGAGATGTTTCTACAAGGCCCCCCCTTTGCTCCTTCCCTTCAGAATTCCTTGGAATCAGTGTAGTCTCTCTCAGGGCTATCACCAATCCTCCTTTGAAACTAGATCAGAAGCCCAAAGTAATCCAACACAGTGCTCAGTGCCCCAAATCCAAGATCCATCATAACAGCATTGTACCCACATCTCCAAAGCTCCTAGCTATCATCCTCTTAGCAGAAGCCTAGCCTTCTGGCTCATACTGCCTTCTTCTGTATGCCCCATCTGCAGCTTTCTTCTGTCTTTTATATTGGCATCACCTGATTCAGCTAGGTTAATCTCACTCATAAGCAGGGCTGGCTTAGCCTTAGGCTAAGACAACTCTGAAATAGGTGTAAATTTTAAGAAAAATATTTCTTTCCTAGATTATGGCTTCATTGTTTTAAGCGTAATTCCTAACTAACTAAAAGCGCGGGGAAGAAAAAGATAAGGGGATTTAAAATGTCAAGTAAATTAAAATACAAAATATGAAACAACAAGATTCCTGAACACAGAAAATATATACACTCATCCTTCGTTATACAATCACAATTGGTTCCCAAATTTCTGCTCATAGGCGAAAACTCATAAGAGTGACAATAAATTCCCATTAAAAAACATGTAAAAATTTCCAATTCGTTCCAAGTACTTGTAACTTGACATAAACAAGTTGAGTTTAGAGAACAAGAAGTCCTGTGGCACCTTATTGACTAACAGATATTTAGGAGCATAGGCTTTCATGGGCAAAGACCTGCTTCATCTGATGAAGCGGGCCTTTGCCTAAGAAAGCCTATGCTCCTAAATATCTGTTAGTCTATAAGGTGCCACAGGACGTCTTGTTGTTCTCAAAGATACAGACTAACACGCCTTCCTCTCTGATGCAGTTGAGTGTAGGTACTTTTCTGATGTACTTGAATAGTTTGGCACCAGAAACAGGATATAGTGTATGTATGTAGAGCAGAGATTCCCAACCTATGGATCGGGACCCAAACATGGGTCCCATTAGATTTGTTAAAGGTCGCCAGCTGGGCGATTCACAGATGCATGTGGCTGTTAAAGAAGCCATTTTCAGTTTCTTAACACAGCTGCCTCAGGCAGATATCTATCGATAGAGACAGCTGCTGGAGATGGCAGCTCTCTCTGTCACTAGGGATAGCAATTGCCTTACGCTTAAGTGCTGAAACCTTAACACTTGAGTTAATTAGTTTTAACAACTGTTACCTGCTGGGAGCAGGAGTGCCGGGGGAACCACCCAGTCTAGCAGCCCCTGTGAAGAAGCTGCGGAGGAGTAGTGTCTAAGGCTGGGGCCGTGTAGGGATGCATGGGGGCGGTCTAAGACTGGGGGAATTTTGGGGCTGTTGGGGTGGTGTAAAGCTGGGGACAGTTTGGGGCTGCTAGGGGGGTTTAAGCCTGGGGGCAGTTTGGGGCTGCATGGGAAGTCTAAGTCCGAGGGCAGTTTGGGGCTGCTGAGAGGCTCAAAGGCTGGGGGTGGTCTGGGGCTGCTGGGGGGCCTGAGGCCGGGGGTGGTTTGGGACCTGGGGAAGGGGGGTTAAAACTTGGCTGAGGGTGAGGTCTGTGGGGCAGGCAGGGTGGGGGAATAATACAGTAACCCTCAAGTTACCCAGGCATTGTCCCTGCAACCCCTGCATAACTCAAATTTTCCTGCAAGAGGAGGGGAGCCAGGAACCACTAGGGATGGTCAGTTTCCTGGCTCCCAGAGTGGCAGGAGATGTGAACCAGGGTCAGGCTGGTTCCAGTCTCCCCATGGCTTGTGGGACCTGGAAACTGATCAGCTCATAGCTGGTCAGTTCCATGTTCCCGCCAGTGCAGGGGACAGAACAAGGCTAAGAGCCTTCTCCCTCTCTTCCCCCAGCAGCAGGGCTGTCAGACAGCTGCATATCTGAGGGAAGGGAGGTAGAAGGCTTCAGCCTCAGGGCTACAGGTCTCCCCACTCCCCAGACAGAGACCCCGTGGCTGGCTTATATAAGCAGGGGAAGTTCACTTGTTTAGTGAACATAGGTAGGTATGAGTGTCCCTCGCTTTAGCAAGCACTCATGAGTAAAGTACTTGTTGAAGAAGGGATGAGTGTAGCTGCACTGTAATCTCCTTGAGCAGAGCCACTCTTCTTACACTACATATAATGCATCATATCCAAATAGAACTCTATATGACAAGTCATATAATATCTGAAGGCACAGTGCTGTAAATATTTGGAAGAGTTCTGCAAAAACACATGAGAAAATGAATTTTTACAAAGAACTTGTACACTCATCTATCTTGCCAATAAAATGATATAAATGTGTAAACCCTGGTAAAAATTTTAAGATGGGTCATTTACTGAGCAAAAGTCCATTAGAGTACTCCTACATATTTGTAACAATTGGGAAAAATAAAAAGTGTCTTTCACTGTGCTGGTGCATGTTGCAAGAGTTAACGAGCCCAGGTTCAGTGGGTATGGGGAAATTGAAGGGTTTACCTAACCAGTATTAATAATCTCCAGAACCAGCTCCTCTAGTTTTCTGGGGCTATAAGGATGGTGATTCTGAAGTGGTTTTTCTGCTGAGGGGAGGAATAGGTAAAAGGGTATGATTATAGGATATCCATAAAGTTCTGAGAGAGATGGAGGGCATCTTATCTGGCACTGAATAGCATTGCTCCTGGTGAACAATATTTATGTGTTAATAAACAATCCAAGAAAAGTCTGATTTTTACACATCTCATTAAATGAAGTCATGTCGTGAATGATTACATTAACATATTTCATGTTGTTGATTTCTCACAAGCTATTCACTGCGGCTATGGTTACACTAACCCGAACCACCAGCAGCAGTATGCAAATGGACAGTCTCGAAAATACAAATGGCCACTGGCACAAAACAAGCTGTGTAAATGTGGTTCTGCCAGCAAACCCCCACATTTATTGATAGCCTCTTGTGCCTGGAAGAAAATCAATCCTCCTGATTCAGGAATTATTCTATCAACTCTATCTTAATATATCAGCTAGCCAGCTTTTAATCTTACTCGATACAATTAATTTTATACTATGTATAGGCAATTGCTTTAAGGGGGTACAGAAAAGTTACTGTAATAGAACTATGCAAACTATACTGTAGCGAACACATTAAAAACCAGATTCAGTTTACCACAGCCTTATCTTAAAGTGGAGATTCTGATTATCTTAAAAATGCTGTTCAATTTATCTCTGAATTAAAAGTTGTCTGATTAGTACTGATAAGCTAAACCTCTGCTATCATTATGTCTTCATGAAAGAATTTTCTTCTCTTCATTACTTACCTTGTAGTTTTCGCCTTAGCTGGTTGCATCTTGCTACCAATTAGTACTTTATCCATCCTGAAATAACACATTGCAGATGCTAATATGGAATAAAGAATGTTACCAGTTAAATGCCCTTAGTAAACATTTTAAAACAATAGATAAGTACTATACACAAGGGTTTTATTGTGAGCTAAATGAGCTAAATTAATACTGTCAAGATATTTTAGGACTACAACTCACCCAGCCTTAAAACAGAGCCATGTGCAGCCACATGTGACCCTGCCAACCCCCCACCCCAGAGCTGCACCTGATAAGTGCCCACACTGCTATCTCCTGCCCCCTCCCTTCCAAACTACACAACCTAACACTACCCCTGCACCTCACATCCTTATCCCCAACCCCGCTCCTGCACCCCCTTACACACCCTACTGCCCCACCCCAGCCTGCTCCTTTACCCTGCTTCCAAACACCACAGTCCTAGCCCACTCCTGCACCCCCGCCCTTCCAGAACCTTCTCAGTCACGGGTGCAGATAGGGAGAGGCACAACTGTGAGGATTTTTTTTTCCGCTTCTCGCTTTTATATGGCCCGACTGATTTTTCTGTGGGTCATTTGCCCATCAATCCAAGGTTCCTCACCCTGATGTAGACTGTTTATCACCAGCCCATTTTCAAGCTTCAGTTTAGGAACACACAGACATCTTCTCCAGTGTTTAAACTAAGAGTTTATCAAGAATGTTCATCAGCTGAAAATGGGTGCCATTTTTATGCTGTTTCAAAATGTGGACCATAACATATTTGGAAAATTTTATGTGGCAAACAGCTCTTACTGTAATAATACAAAGACTAAAGATACTACTCAAACACCACATGTGCCTTTGCAGACACATAAATCTTCCTTAAAACATTCAACAATAAACCTCAGAATGTCATTAAAGAAGAAAGTATCTTTTGTGATCAGGGCCAGGTCTGCCGACAGGTGGGAAATGGGGGCAACTGCTCTAGGGCTCAGCAATTCAAGAGGGCTGGGGGCTCCCAGGTACCACTGTTACCTCAGAAGTGGCAGAGACCAGAGCCTTGGACCCTTCAAATTGCTGCTGGAGTGCTGCACAGTGCATTCCAGGCAGCTCTGAGTGATGCCTGGGGCTGGGAGGCATGGCAAAGCATGCTCCAGGCAGCACGGGGGGCTGGCTGTGCCCATCCCCACCATTTCCACCTGAGGGTCCCCCCTCGGGGACCATGGTGCTGCTCCCCCACCACTTACTGAAGCAAGTCAAGTCTGTCAGACACTTTGTTCAGGAACCAGTGAATTTCACAGCTCTCCAGCCATAGAATACCAGGCAGAAGCCTTTTTTTTTCTAATAAATTTTCTAATCAGCTGGGAAATGCCTCCACACTCAGACAGGCCACTTGGAAGATCCAGAATTAAGTTTTAGGAATTGTTTCAGTGGCATTCCCTGGGGCTTTTTCTCCTTTTTCTCGCTCTTCATGCCCCATTAGAGAGATTTCTGAGAGACCGAGAGGGAGGAGGCAATTGTATGCTTGGCCACCAAGAGCAGAAGAAATATGCTAGTACCAGGCACAGGAGAGGAGAACCAGATGACTTTACCTTTTTCAGAAAAGAAACAACAGAAAGGAGGATGTATCATGATTTCCTATGGAAAGGGAGAAGATCCAAGAGCCATGCAAAAGAAAAGCCCTGAAAGGTCATTTCTCTGTCCCAGATGATAATTTCTCACTACTCCTGTAATAAGCACCCCCCGACACACACACCTCTGTCTCAAACTGCCCTCCAGTGTCTCTTTGGGTCAGTCTAGATGAGAACAAAGAGCGTTCATAAAAACGCATAACTTGTAAAATATATAGGCTCAAGAGGTTAACAAGTGGTAGCTGATCAAGGAGAAACCTAGCCTCGTGTTCATTAACGTGTTTATAAAGAAGTTTATCCAAAGCTAAACAGACCCATAGCTGCCAAATCTGTCATCAACTTTCAACAGAAATAGCTCTCCTCCCAATCATCATAAAAGCACATCACTTCTATTTAGTTTGTATGCATTAAGTTAAGCTTTTATCTCTTGATGGTAAAGCTTAATCCTTTTCCCCCAGTTTTACACAACATTTTCAGTCTCCCTGGCTGCATCTACTCTAGCAAGTTCTTTCAGAAAATCAGGCCCCTTTTTCAAAGGGAAACACACAATTTGTTCTTTTGATTCCAGATCGAAACAACACAAGCTTCTTTCAAAATAAACATGTGTAGACACTCCACAGCCCCTTTTTTGAAAGAGCGGTCCTCATGGTGTTAGACTTTTCGATCCCTTGGCCTGTTCTTTCAAAAGAGCGGCGGCTACGTGGATGTTCTCCATTGAAAAAGCAGATAGATCTTTCCATCTGATTTTTTTGTGTGTGGACATGCTCTTTCAAAAGAAGTTTTTTCATAAGAGATCTTCCAGAAGAACTTCTTTCGAAAGATCACTGTAGTGTAGACGTAGCCCAAATGAATAATAAATAGAATAACATTTAAGAGCAAAATGTAAACAGACTATCCCCCTTCTGATCTCTGTCACATCAATCTTCAAATAAGCCTCTTGATCCAGCAACTTTTGTGCTACCTGAAACATGCCTTTAAAATCATCACTTCCTTTACAACTTCCTTGATCACCTTCTATCTGGTTTTGCTTTTCGTGTTTTTTTTTTAATTTGTTTTTTTGGAGTACTCAGACTCCTCTTTTCCAGGTAATTAATGACCTATTTCTTGCCTATATTCACAATACCTCCGTTGAACTCAATGTGACTTTTGTTAGTCATTTTACCTTGAATGACTAGAGCAAGAAGCTAGCATCTACAACATTTTTCTTTCAAAACTTAACCTTACTTTTCTAATCACTTATTTTCAGTTGTTGGTTGAGATGTTACATCTTTTCTTCATAACCTCTGCTACAGAGTTGTCTGAGGTTTTTGCTTGTAGCCGACCTGTCTTTCTGAGATTCCTCACTGTTAACTTCAGCTTTCTATCACTTCTGTGTAGATGGCACCACCTCAACAAATTTGGCGTACAACTTGACCACCTTATCTGCCCTTTGGATTCTGTCAAGGTGGTTTCAGCTTCTGCCTGCATGGCTACTTGTTGTCACTGAATGCTTCAATCACTGAAATCTGGTTCATTCTAGGATTCTGACTTCACTATGACATCCTATTATTATTTTTGTATTCAGATTTTATAGAGACAAAACTTTTAAAATGCAGTCCCTTTAAAAAATATTAAGCTAAACAGTGCCATTCAGGGATGGAATCATAGAATACTAGAACTGGAAGAAATGTTGAGAGGTCATCAAGTTCAGTCCCCTACACTCATGGAAGGACCAAGTAACATCAAGACCTTCCCTGATAGGTGTCTGTCTAACCTGCTCCTCAAAATGTCCATTGATGGAAGTTCCACAACTTCTCTAGGTAACTCATTCCAGTGCTTAACGACCTTGATAATTAGGAATTGTTTCCTAATGTCCAATTTAAACCTACCTTCCTTCAATTTAAGCTCATTGCTTCTTATCCCATGCTCAAAGGTTAAGGAGAATAGATTTTTTTCCTTTCTCTTTATAACAACCTTTTAGGTACTTGAGGCTGCTATCACATCACATCTCAGGCTTCTTTTTACTAGACTAAACAAACCCAATTCTTCTATTCTTGCCTCATAGGTCTTATTTCCTATACTTTTAATAATTTTCTTGGTCTTCTCTGGAAATTCTCCAATTGGTAGACATATTTCCTGAAATACGGTCCCCAGAAATGGACACAATACTTCAGTTGAGGCCTAATCGGCAAAGAATAGAGCAGAAGAATTACTTCTCATGTCTTGCTTACAATGCTCCAGTCTGCATGCAATGCAAAGCCACATCACCCAGACAGCTTAGGTGTTCAGGGCAGCTGCTCAGATCATACTGGTGGTTGCTCCTCCTAGAATACCTGGCTGGCTCCATGTGCTGGAAGTGGAGACAGTGACCCTAACTCCTCTTCACCCACTTGTAACATGCAGCCCCAAGGCACACAGAGGGAACAGACCCTGAACTCCTACATATGAGGATTACAATTGACCCTGACATTTGCAAGGAGTGTGAATGCAGGAAAGAGTGAGCAGGTAGCCCTGCCCCTCTATGCAAGAGTAACCTAGCCCATGCCTTTCCTTTTAGTTTATATTTCATTTGGTCTCTAAAGTCTTCTGTATAAAGTGTGGACACTATAAAGAAATGTATCATATCATTTAACAGAAACATAAGACGATGGCTCTAGCAGAATCTGACAAAATGTTATCAGAAGAAGAGTTGTCCCCAGGTAACATTTAGCTCAGTAGTTAGGGAACCCATCGGGGATGCAGGAAACCAGCTCTAAACCGTGGACTTGAACCCAGGGCACTAGGCTACCCTGGAGTGTCTCTCTCCACCGCTCCTGTAAAGGCTGTTCCACTTTGTATAAACAATTCAGTATTAACTGGATCAGAGCTAGACAGTTACTGTCATGCCCTCCCTGGCCCAAGGACTCAGTTGTGTTTCATTTAACCCAAAATTGACTTTTTCAATTGATCAAAACTTGTCTGTATTTTCTGATTCAGTTTGACCCAAACCATTTTTAACTGCCACCAGCCTGAAGAATCAGCTATATACTCTGCTCTACTCGAAAGAGTTACAAAAATGTTTTCTTTGTGTGCACGATCCAGTGTTTTTAAGTCCAGCCAGATGTACAAAAATAACCATTCCTTCAATGGATTATATTCTTTTCCATTTGGCAAAATGGCATTTTCCCTTCATGCTTTAAATACAACAGCAATTAACAGGATTAGTCTGTTTTGTTTTAATTTATCTTATTGATTTTTTTCTTTTATACAACTCCAAAAACACAAATACTGAGTTGTTACAAACATGAATTATGAAACACTGCCAACAATAACCTCACCCGTAAGTTAATACACCTGTTATTTTTTTCCAGACTGGTTTCCAGTTTTTCCCTCAGCTAAGCTATGCCTAAATCGAGCTTAATCAAAGATCAACGACACATCCAGTCAAAAAGGTACTTTTGACAGAATAACCAGTTGCCAAAGCTTCCAGTGAGTTAGCTGTTCTTAACAAAGAGCTCAGATACGACATCAGGCTTTAGGGCTGTAGTTTTGATAGTCTGAATTTTAGACTCCTTTTTTTAAAAAATTTCCTGGCACTATCAAGCTTTCAAAAGTAGACAGTAATTTTAATCTAGAGAACTTTTTCCCCCCACCATCAAATTTTACAAGTTTTAAGGCTGGATGAGTTGTGATTCTAAAATATCTGGATAGTATTACTTTAGCTCATTCAGCTCACAGTAAAACCCTTGTCTACAGTACATATCTATTGTCTTAAAATGTTTACTGAGGGCATTTAACTGATAACAGTCTTCCTTCCATGTTAGCATCTGTGATGTGTTATTTCAGGATGGATAAAGTACTAATTCATAGCACGATGCAACCAACTAAGGCATAAACTACAAGCTAAGTAATGAAGAGAAGAAAATTCTTTCATGAGCACATAATGATAGCAGAGGTTTAGCTTATCAGTACTAATCAGACAACTTTCAATGCAGAGATAAATTGAATAGCATTTTTAAGATTATCAGAATCTCCACTTTAAGATAAGGCTGTGGTAAACTGAATTTGTTTTTTAATGTGTTAGCTACAGTACATTTTGCATAGTTTTCTACAGAAACTTTTCTGTACCCACTTAAAACAATTACCTACACATAGTATAAAATTAATTGCATCAAGTAAGATTAAAAGCTGGCTAACTGATAAATTAAGATAGAGTTGATAATGTAATTCCTGAATGAGGGGGACTGTAAAATGCAGGAATCTCTTCTGAGCCAAACGCTACTCAATATTTTTATCAATTATCTGGAAAAAATATAAAATAATTAATGATAAAATTTACAAATGACACAAGACTGGCGGAGAAGTAATTATTGATTAAGACAGTTTGTGAATGTGAAGTAATCTGAACTGCTGGGTAAACTGGGTCCAATGCATTTTAACTTAGCCAAAAATAGTCACACTTTCAAGAAGCTGGCTGTAACATGGAACTCAGTGCCTCTGAAAACAACTTAGGGGGTATTGGAAATAACCAAGTCAATATGAGTATTTAGTGTAATGCTGTGGCCAAAACCTTGCATGTATATAAAGAGTGGCAGAAAAGAAGTAGAGAGTTAGTATTATATTTGCATATAACGCAGGTGAGACCACTACTAAAACAACATATGCCATTCTGATATCCACACTTTCTAAAAGGTGTGGAAAAGCTGGAAAGGGGTCCTAGACAGGGATGTGCAAACTGTAAGTGGGGGTGCAGGGCCCCTCAGGGGCATGTAATTGCATAGAGACAGGCACAGCAAGGTTGGCTGCTCGGTCTCAGGCTCATCCATCTCCTTAAAAATGTTGAAATATACCAATAATTAAAGTTTTTACATTTTACATACTTATTTTCTTACACATGAAGAGGCTGTTTTTGTTGTTGTTTTTGTTGTTGTTTTTGGAGGGGGTTATTTGTTTTTTTTGTTTGTTTGTTTTTTTATATATGAACATAACCACCATTTCCCTCAGTTTGTATTACATTGCAGAGATGAAAAGTGGAGACTGAAATAAAAAGTTTGCTCACCTCAGTCCTAGAAGACATGCACAAATTATTTGATATGCTTCAATGTGAGACTTAGGGAGTTCAATAAATTTAGTTTATCAAAGAAAATGACATCACCTAATCACCTTCAATGAAGGAAAGTTACCTAATATTTGAAAGCATTTTAACCTATCAGATAAAGACATAGTAAGAGCCAACGGATCACAACTGGAACTAGAAATATTCAAACAAAAAAGAATTTTTAAATTTATGAAAGCAAAGGTAACTAATTATTGGAATTTCTTAATAAAGGCTGTAATGGACTCGCCAAGACTTGATTCTTAAAACCAAGAATGAAAGTCTTTCTAAAAGATAGTTCAGCCACAACTGATTGAGTCTGAAGCAGGAATAACTGGGTAAAACTCAGGATGTCAGGCTAGAATTCCAAGGAGGAGCTGGCTCTGGAAACAAGAGAAATTCTCAAGCCTGCAGCAGTAGACACAGAAACAAACGAATGAATAAATAATAGAACTATATAACATCCACAAAACATGATTCCATTCCTTCTGCTCCTCCTTTATATTTAGGGCTTCTATTCTTCAGAGTTTGTTAATTCCATTTTGAGGTGATTAATTTTAGCTAGCAACAACTTTTGAGTTTTATGCAGCTGTTCAAACATTGGAATTTTGGGGCCCTTTTTTTTGTGTGTTCTCTATTGTATATCCCATACTATGCATCACTCATTGAAGTAGTTTATGCTGTAATGAATAATCTCTCTACAATAGTCCCCAGTGTCCTGAAAATAGTACTGTTGCAAACAGCACTACATTAAAGCACGCAAAGGAACATTTAGTGCACACCAGCAAGGTCAATGAAGACCACTAAATGTGCACATATTAATGGTTGGGGTTAGAAATCACATCCTGTAATCCATACTAGTGCTGCCTATACACAAGAACTTACCTACAAGTAACCACTCCCAGCGTTTATTCAATAAACATTTTTCTTTTGTGTCTCAGGGATATTTTTTGGTGTTTATTGGTTAAAACCAAAAATTAGAAGCCCTAGTTATATCCCTTTCAGCTACCCTGCATCTTTCCAGTCTATTTAGATTATAAACTCTTTGGAGAAAGAACTACCTGTTTTTAGTTATGTTCTTATACACATATTCTCAGATCTTAAACACGCAGATGCAGACACATCCATTGTATTAGATGTTCAATACAATTAGGGTATGTCTACACTAAGCTGGGTATTGACACTGCTGCAATCAATCCACCAGCCGGCGATTGATCACATTCGATGCAGACACAATAAATCAATCTCTGAGCTCACTCCCATCAATGTCAGTACTCCAAGACAATAAGAGTAGCTGGCATCAGTGGGAGAGCAGACCCCCCTGACCTTACACCACATGCAAGACATGGCAGTATGTCAACTTCATCTACAAAGACCATAGCTGACATAAATCGACAGCACTTGTAATGTAGACCAGACCTTAATTTCATGGCTCAAGTTCTCTGTTTAAAGTGGAAGACTTGAAATCTGACCTACTTATACCCACCACACGTTGTGTGCTTGTGTGCATAGATCAGATAATGTAAGAATAACAATTTTTTTTTAACTGACTGGCTGGGTTTTGGTTTAGAGGGTGGTTTTGGGTGGGGGTGTGTCTTGATTTTTGTTTTTGGTATCTTGAAGACTGGAAGAGTGTGAGGAAGACAAAATGTATAGACATGCAGTTTCTTCTAGTGATGGGAATTGTGCATTATTTCACAGACATCTTTAATTACTAATTCTTATAGTTTACAATGGAGTAAATTCGGGGTGGGAGGAGAGAGAACACCTCCAATTTCCATATGAACTAAATGCTCAGAGTATACCATTGATGTGACAGCTAGTAAGGCGGGGAGCAATATTCTAGGTGCACTATGTTTATTGGAAAAATAGGGCAAGTTGGGAGAAGGACCAGTTGTTTTCTCACTCAGAAGACCTGGTCATTTTCACACTATTTCCTAACCCCAAAAGTTTATCTTCATTGTTCCACATAAGTAATATCTCCTGTTCCTTTTTCTAGTCACTGTGGAGAGGGTACTTCTAGAACCTAAAACTAACTGACAATTTATAAAGACTAAGATAAGATATTAAATAAAAGTATTCCATGCAGCTTGTATCTAAGCAAACAGAGAAAAAAGGTTGAAAACAGTGAAGAGAGTCTTTGCTGGTGTGGCAGGGTCACAAAAGGGCATCACAATGTAAAACATTGTCATTTCTGTGACCCAGCTACACTAATGCAACCTGCAGGGATTCAGTTAGCAGCAGTCTCAAATTACTAAGATAAGGGAAACAAGCTGCATTGTTCACCACATCCATCCAACCATCAGTGACCAGAGACTCTGAAACAAGTGAGATGAAAGAACTTCAGTCAGGAAATACCTTATTATATCTTTCATTTAGTAGAGGTAAAAACCAAACAAAGATCAACATCCAAGATGACAGTATCCCTGTTACTTCATCACCACATCTGAGGGCAGGCTTGCTTTTCAGAAGAGAGGCAAACTGGTGGTCCATCTTCCGGGGTTTGATTTATCATGCCTGGGGGGAAGGGCTAAATTAAAATGTCATGGCGCTGCCATAGACTCTGGTACTCCTGGCAGTTGTGAAGCGTAAGAGAAGATGACAGGAGAATTTCTCCCATTGACCTCACCACTGTACGGATGGTGGCAAAAATCAATTTTAGATGCATCAATTCCAGCTACCTAATACTCATTGCTGGAGTTGCATATCTAAAATCCACTTTGATCTCCTATTGTAAACTTGCCCTAAGACTGACAGAACTACCATTGTCTCCCTACTAGTTAGTGTATGGCAGATGAAAAAGTCACCAGAGCACAAAGAGGTTCTGTACTCAATGTATCTAAGAATGTGCTTTCTCTTGGTTATTCTCTGCAGCCTGATATCTAGGAAAAGGACTCAACCTCCCCATTACCCAGTAATGGATGTGGCAGTCAGGCCTCAAAAAAAGGAAACATAACAAATCTCACAAGAAAATCTGTTGTCAAGAGATTCTATTCTATCATTTTCTAGAGCAGAGTTTTGGCATAAGTTAGGATGAGGTTCAAAGTAATATCTATACTTATCAGTACTTATCCATTCCAGATGTTTGAAATATCTGTCATTTGCCCATTACTATTTTTCAACAAAAAGTGCTACAACACAATCACTTAATCCAAAAAGAGAGAACAAATTATTAAAATGCACTGTATATTTTAGAGTTTATTATAAACTCAGCTGTTTTGACCTATGAAAAAATGCTTTGCACAAATATGTGCTCCGCCAAACCCCTCAAGGGATAAGATAGAATCATAGATTCATAGAATCCTAGGGCTGGAAGGGACCTCAGGAGGTCATCAAGTCCAGACCTCTGCTTCAAGCAGATCAACCCCAACTAAGATACAGGAGTCTAGACTGTTTTTAGGGTAAATGCAAGTAAAAATGCATAATAAGTTTTGATTGTGCCAAAGTTTCTAGAAAGCAAGTCTCTCGGATACATCTGAACAATTTGACCTGTTCACTTTTCTTTTTACCCCCTTCCTGTGCGCTCTGTCAAAGTAGTTTGTGAGTGGAGTAAACGAAGCTTTCAAGGAATGGCATCTCTGGTATTTCAGCTCTGGTGCACTAGTATGTTTTTGTGGTCATTCTGTATTATAATCAATTAAGATGACCATTTACTTACACTGTATTTGTATGAGTGAGATTGTTAATGCATCATTAGTCATTTTATTTACAAAAAAAATGCATCTCCCAGAAAGCGCTACGTAATTCATCAGAGAAATAACGTAGCAGGATAAAACAAAATCAAGTCAGCATTCAGCAGGAATAAGAGAACCATATGGAAAACAAGTCCTTGACAAAGCAATTACGTCATCAGTAAGAAGTAAGAAAAAATTGAAATCAAGTTTTAAATGCAATAATGTTTAGTGGTAAACACCTACCAAAGCTAATTGACTGGTTATTTTCTGTAAATATTAGCTAATTTATACTGATTTTTCCAAGTATACACATATCAGGCTGCTACTTTGGCAGTTAATTTCATCACTCCTATGTTACCCAAATACCTTCTGAGCTAGACATTCTTTAGATTACCATTATGGCAATTATCTCTGAGACAGTAATAGTTTCTCCTTTGGATGTTCATGCCTGGATTCTATTAGCCTGAAAGCATTTTTGAAATCATCATCTGACTAGTTTTGGAACAAGAAAAATAGTTTACACTTGATTTTAATACATATGCTCTCTGGTATCAGGTTTGGATCCCAAGCATAATAAAAATCTGACTTACGAAATTCTGACATTTCAAGGAAGTGCTTTAGTGGAACATTTCAAACACAAGGTTTTAATTTGTGAGAATACCACCTTATAGTATACATTTCAAATTGCTAGAAACCTGAAGCAATGTGTACTGACTGAATGCAGTCCATAAACTACAAACTATTAGTTTTGGCACTTCATCAAATGCCATGTAATGATATAATCTGATTTACAATATTTTTCTATATTGCTTTTCTCCTATGTCCATTCTGTGTGATTCATTTAAGTACAAAATGGGCAGATAAAATCTGAACATCAACAACTAGAGGTAAATTAACTAGAAATTTATCATGCTATACAAACCCACTTGGAAATGTCAATTAAGTATTAAAACCATTCAAAAACTTAAATAGTGATGCTTCCAAAACATCAACCCTTCCCACCCTCCAAAAAAAATTTCCTTCACTAGGTAATTTTTCTATACCTTTTTCCTCATATGATTGGTTTTGGGTTTTTTACCAATGAAAATTTGTTCAAATATCTCTACGTTTAGACTATACTTAATTATTTTTTCCTGTGCACGCATGTATACTTCTGTATACAACTTTAATACAAATAACTGTTAGTAGGAAGCATGAATGAACAAGGGTGTGTGACATTTCCAACTAAGTGGCAGGATGCAGACAACCAGGAAGAGATAACTAAGTCAATGGTGAGCGCTTGCAAAATATAAGCAAGTTTGGCAGAACCCAATATTGTACTGCAGTCGGGAAACTAGATAACAAAAGGTTGGCAATGTGCATTCTGCTCTTTAATAGAAAAGATTATATCAGATAAGCAAACAGCCAAATATCCACATCATGTCTTTCCTAACAATAACATGCACAGGAATACCTGGCAGTGCTAAAATTTCATGATATTTTGTTTGGAAGAAAATCTACTTTGACCATTTATAATATGTATGATTAACTTTTGTTTATTCAAAGTTATAAAAACTACCCCCTCCCCCTCATAAAAGCCAGCATAATTCATTAACAAGTTCCATTTTTAACTGAATTGATCAGTTAAAACTGTTTGCAGTGTTGTTGTAGCCATGCTGGTCCCAGGATATTTGAGAAACAAGCTGGGTGAAATAATATCTTTTATTGGACCAGCTTCTGCTGCTGAGACACAAGCGTTTAAGATACCTCCATCTCTTTTTCATATCTGGAAAAGGTTCCCTGTGAATGTCAAAGCTAAGCTAAAGTTTTAGTTGAAAGTGGCAGATATATGTCTATTGCTATCTGTCTCTTCCTCTGAACATATGGCTTTATGAATATTAGTTTTAATTTTCATCTGTTTAATAAATTAAAAGGATCTACTCAAACAGCACATACAAGAACACTTGTGGCAACACTTATTGTTCCATTTACCAAATGCAAACATACTCTGTTTTCTGTGTGAATTTTAAATAATCCTGCTAGTATATTTGTACCTGCATGCAGATAAGGATGTAGGAACAGCCACTGGGTCAGACCAAAGGACCATTTCGCCCAGTATCCTGTCCTCCAACATTAGCCAGTGCCAACTGCCCCAGAAGGAGTGAAAAGAACATGTAATCAATCATCAAGTGATCCATCCCATCACCTACTCCCAGCTTCTACAAAATCCCTCTACCAAAGTTTTCCACAAAATATTTTTTAAAAGTGTGTTTATAGGGTGAAGTTAGGCACCTAGGTCCCTTATACCAGGGTTGCGCAAAGTGGAGGGGGCAGACACACTCAGGGCAGCATGAAATTTGGTAAGGGGAGTGCAGCATGATTGGCTGCTTGGTGTCAGGCTAATCCATCTCATTAACAATGTTGAAATATGTTATGCTCATCCCTCACTATACAAGCACAACTGGTTCCCAACATTCTGCTTGTAGGCAAAAACTAGTAAGAGGGACACTAAATTCCTATTAAATTACATGTAAAAGTCTCTGATTAGTTCCTAGGTCTCCTATCTCAGGGAAGGAGTGGAAGCAGGTGGTACTGCTTTTGAAAAGTCAGTGAACTTTGGGTTGGGGATCGTTAAAGGCTGGGGGTTGTTTGGAGCTGTGAGTGGGAGAGAGGGTTAAAATCTGGTGGTGGGTTGTGTGCGTGGGGGGGCGGGTCTGGTTGCTGAGGATGGAGCCAAGGAGCCGTGGGGGAAGGGGGCAGGTGGCGAGGGGCTGGTCTGGCCGCGGGGCCAGTAAGGGGGTCTGGATGCCATGGTTTGGGGCCACGGGGCTGGTGGGGGTGGGGGGTCAGGTTGCAGGGCCATGTGGGGTACAGGCGGTGGGTGGGCAGGCTATGGTGGGGTTGCGGGGCCACAGAGGGTACAGGTAGTGGATGGGGGTCAGGCTCCGTGGCCATGGGAAGTACAGGCGGTAGGGGGGTCTGGCCAGGGGGTTGGCAAGGGCGTCAAGCTGGAGGGGTGGGTCTGGCCGCGGAGCTGACAGGAGTGTCAGACTGTAGGTGGAGGGGTCAGGCTGCAGGACCGCTGGAGGTATAGGTGGCAGGGGATTCAGGCAACGGGGCCAGCAAGGGTGTCAGGCTGCCATGGTTTGCAGCCACGGGAAGGGATCAGGCTGTTGGGGGGTACAGGCAGCAGGGGGTTCTGGCTGCCATGGTTTGAGGCCACGGAGAGGGGTGATGCTGTGGGGCTGTAGGGGGTACAGGCGGCAAGGGGGTCTGGCTGCTGCGGTTTGGGGCCATGGGGCTAGCGGGGGCATTAGACTACAGGGGGTTGGGGCCGCGGGTAGGGGGTTATGTTCATATTAGCAGGGGGAGGAGTTCACTCGCTGAGTGAACTAAGGGAGGTATGTGTGTCCCTTGTTTAAGCAAGTACTTGTAAATAAAGTACTTGTTTAATGAGGGATGAGTGTACGGTTTTTATGCATGTGTATTCATTTATATACCGATTAATACGGATTCTACATACTTATTTACTTATCCTTGCTGAAAGGACTCTTTTTTTTCATATGAACATAACTGAAATGTGTCAGTTTATATTACATAGGTTGGAGTGGGGGAAGGTGCTGCTAATTGCAGGAATGAAAAGTGGGGTCCAGTGTAAAAAGTTTGGTCACCCAGCCCTGCACAATGAATGGAGGAAGGCAGATGCCTAAGGACTGGGTCCATAAAATCCAGCATTTCCCTCTCTCAGAGATAGGCAGCTAAGTCGGTCTGCTAGTAATCTGCAAACAAGAAGTGACCACCTGCTGTTTAGGAGCCTTACTCACCCAAGATGCTTTCTGAAGGAATGGTTTAGGTTCCTGCCTTGCTCCACATAAAATGGGCACCAGTGGTTTTGGTGCCAGTGCTCACCTTTATAACTTGTAGCCCTATGTTTCAAGCACTCAGCTGGCATTCATGAAATCCAGGTTGAGTTCCCCCTTCTTTGAGTTTAGGCACCTGCCAGATCATTGGGAGTTTTGTGGATTGCAGAGGATCCAGAAGCCTGGAGCTTAGGTGTCAAAGCTCTTAAGGCCATCTATACCTACAGCATTGCAGCAGCACAGCTATAGCATCAGCATAAAACAAACAAAAAACAAAAACCCACCTCCACAAGCAGCAGAAGTTACATCATCAAAACGCACATGAGCACTTACATCAGCGTAACTTACATCATTCAGGGGCTTGGTTTACTCAAACCCAACTGACGCAAATTGTGCCCACATAGGCTGCAGGGTAAACATAGCCTAATTGTTTAAAAGAATAAGTCTGAGCTTGGGTCCTCCACTTACTTTACCCTTTAGTGTTTTTGTTTCTTTGAAACTTATCCTTAGTTAATAAAGAGAATAGGTGCCCATCAGAAGTTCACAAATGCTAATTAGGGCATTTAACAACTGTGTGCAAACAAAAAATGTGAAACTGCTGTCTGCACATCCAAACATTCATGCACATCACCTTAAACAATTTAGATTCCAGTTATGGATGATATACGACAGTTATGTTTGTACAGCTAAGTAATATTTTAATATATTTTTAATTTACTTAGTTCATACTAAAGAAAAACTTCTTAAACTGCGACAGGTATAGTTGCGGTGTGGGGCATTTACTTTAACAGGAAATCAGAAGACTGACTCTTAGAACACCATGAATTACAACATGATCCTAGTTTCCACAGCCTACGAGTTTGCTATGGAATACTATAGGTATGTCTATACTACATAATGCATCGTCAGTAAAAAAAAAAAAAATCATGTTTGAATGCTGTTTCTCAACACTTTTGCCAACAAAATACTTCCACCTGCAATGACAGCCTTTCACTTTGTCGGCAGGAGAGGGTGCCTAATTACAAAGCAGCCTTCACACTTTCATTTGCCAGGGCAAAACTTTGTAGTTCACTCAGGGGAGTTGGGAGGGGTGTGAAATACCCATGAACAAAAGTTTTGTCCGTCAAGTATAAGTTTAAACATACACTTGGTTACACCAGCAATATCGTTCCATCATAGGTGTGATTAGTCTCCTCCATTTGAAAAGGTTTAGTAGTTTTAACTTTCACATTGAAAGTAGCTCTTTAAGATCACATAATTGTCCTTTTATAATTTTAAATGGACAAAGGAAAAGCAGAAACATTGCACTGTGAAAGAGTTTTGCAATTAGCCCAGAACTGTAACTTTCCTGAATCCTCAACTCCTCACCAGAAATCCACTTATTTCTTTCAAGTCTTCCCTGTTCCTATTGTTCTTCATTCTGGGTGTTTTAATTTATTTTAAAAGTTACTTGTGCTCTTCATACATCCTCTGTTGGCAGTCACTCTATAAGGAATAGGATATTTTAATGTCACCGTATCTGTGAGTCCATTGACAACTGATGAAGCCAACTCTAGAGCCACAGGTCTTATCACAAAAGAGGGAAGTATTGGTAGCTGTTGGAAGGGCATGGGGCAGTTTTTGATGCTCATTTCTTCTTCTCCACCTCTCCTCATGTGCACTGTGGTGGGACCTCTGAAACTGAGCCACACCCTCATGGATTAACATTCTCAGGCCAGGCTCTCCCAAGTGTCAACACTGATGCTGCAGTTTTTCATGTGTGCCTTCAGTATGCCGTCATATCAGTTCTCCTGGCCTCCAATGCCGCTCTTTCCTTCCACTAACTTGGAAAACAATCAGACATCTGAACCACGTGACCAGTCTAGCAAAGCTGTTGATAAATGATATTTTGATAACCGTGCATAATGGTTTCAATGCTCGTCATGTTAGACTCTTCCAGGGCACAAGTGTTCATGTACCTATCCTCACAATAGATATCTGGATTCTCCTGAGGCAGTGTTGATGATATTGTTCAAGTGCCTTCAAATGATTCTTGTATATTGTCCAGGTTTCACGTGCATACTGGAACAACCACTGCACAATATATGACGAGCTTTGTCTTGGGATAGATGTCCTGCTTCTCAAAGACCCTTTGTCTCAGGCAGGTGAAAGCAGAACTTGCATGGCTGAGAAAATGCTGGATTTTGGCATCAATGTTGACTTTAGGAGAAAAATGAGTTTCAAGATATAGCAAGTGCTCCACATTTTCAAGCGGTTCTCCATTTACTTTAATAGAAGGCACATGAGATTGTCCCATCAGCAAGGGTTGGTGGAGAACCTTGGTCTTTTTAATGTTCAGTGTGAGGCCAAGAGTCTCATATGCTTCAGCAAAGGCACTTAAGATGGTCTGAAGGGGTGCAGGAAAAGAGCATACTGTCATCTGCATACTGGAGTTAAAAAAGGTGGCTTTACCTGTTAGCTCTTCTCTGTGATTCCACAAAACTGTTTCTGTAAAGCAGGACACACTGGTACATCCCTCAGATTGATTACTTCCAGCCTGACTTCTCTAACATTTACCACAATGACGTGCAGCCTTCCTGCTCTGGGGGACCTCTAGCCCAGAGCCGCTCTCTTATAAGCAAGAATTCCTCATTGCCAAAGTGGTATCTGTCATTCGCATGGGTCCACAAAAGGGTAACTTGACAAAAGGTTTTTGTTACAGAGCCATCAGTTCAGCCATCTTTTTACCTAGGATAATGAGTGCAGAGTTTCTCTCGTGTGGCACAGTTACTGTTAATAAAGGAGATAAAGTTGGTGCTCGGCTCCAGCAGCAAATCACAATACAAAGGAGGCTTGTGCCACACTTTAATGATAATTTTATTGACAGAAAAATTAGCCTACTATTACAAGTGCCAAAGTTCTCTTCCCATATAGGCAAGAGAGAAGCATTCAGGAGACAGTGACATGATGCATGATACTGCAGCTCCAGTGACATTGGGAAATACCACCTGACTCATTTAGCTATCTTTAGGAAGCTTATATTAATTATTGATGGTTTTGGCCACAGCTAAGTTGAGCCTCAGGAGACTGTCAGCAGTTTTTGACCACATTCTGGATGATGGAATAGACTTATATCATCTCATAATTTTATGCACGTAAAAATGCTTTTCTTTCTACTTTTCCAGATGGTAATGGAATGGTAGAGCACAGGAACATCTTCAGTTTTGACTTACATGAGATTGTTTGGGGGCAAGTACTGGTGGGGTCTCATTCTAAGGCTCTGATTCCTTTCAAAAATCTTCCTCATTCCACATGTAAGAGGGCATAGAGAGGCAAAATCTGTGTGAACACATTTCTTTTACATGAGAAAAAATACCCTTACGTACCACTGCAAAGGATGTTCAGAGAGCTGGAAGAGTTCCTCTTCACATGCTGGATCAATCGCTTGAAATGCTGGGCAAGCTTAAAAGGCTGACTCGAATTATCCAATAATCCCTTCAGGGACTCACAATTCTCTTCAAATGCTGCTGGAGGAATTAACATTCTCTAGAAGTCCTCATCTAGGGTCAGCCTGGATTGGAAAGCAGTGTAGATGTTTGCCAGGAAATGCAGACATTGAGGAACAGACTTGCAAGTGATGCTGGCAAATGTGCATATGCAGTGAAGAAGCAGCATACAGTGGAAATCTGACACACTGAACGGTCAATGGAAGTGGAGCACCTCTGGCTTTTTAGTTCTTCCAAGAATCTGTTTTTTAATTTTAGAACCAAAATGATCTTCAAAAGGCAGAAATGAATAGAACCAGCAAATAGATGATAAAAGGCACTCAAAAGAGAATGAGTGAAACCCAACAAATTTAATGCCTTGGATAGAATTACTTCCACTTAGTTATAAGGAATAAAAAAATAATAGGATCACTACGGCAGACAAATCAACTAAGAAGAATGGAGCAGGGGTGGAGGGGACAGGTAAGGATCAGGAGGGTAAAACTTAACCAATACAACTGCTGTGAGCTGAACAATGAGTGGGGCATCTTAAATCAGGAGGAATCAAAGGGGATACAGAACAGGCTGACTGCTGAATACCTGGTTGATGTGTGAGAAGTTGCTACTGCTAATGCTGGCTATGAAGTCCTAAAATTTGGCCAAGAAATGTCAGTTTAAAGTGCACCAAACTTTACAATGATCTAAATGAATACTGCATTGTCATATAATTCACAGAAACCACATCTCAGAAGATGCTATCCTATATAAGGATGACTCAGAAAAATATAATGGGAAACACATCACTATGATATTACCTGGTTATTTTTATTTCATATGAGCCACACGAGTTCCATACAACTGTACTTAAACATTCATTTGAACTCAGAAGTTTCCATGTGTGTAGGTCATTTTACTACATGTAAATGTCTGTATGGCTCTGTGCCAGTTTGTTTTGCAATAGCTGTATACTTCAGGGAAAGCATAAAAACGTTTGTCACATAACTGATCATTTCTGATTCCTCAGATTATGTATTTCTAAATGTATGCATATGAGATTAGAGACTCAAGGTGGGTGAAGTAATATCTTTTATTGGATCAAAGCTACTACCTTATTCACCAAGTCTCTCATATCCTGGGACTGACACTGCTACCAGTGCACTGCATACACAGGAGATTAACAAGAAAGGAAAAACACAGGTTGGAGACTGAAGTTAGAGATTTAAAACCATAAAATTGCATTAAGACTCCTACCAGAGGAATATCTGTGTTAGTCTGGATACACAAAAACAACAAGGAGTCCTGTGGCATCTTAAAACTACCAGATATTTTTGGGTATAAGCTTTCATGGGCAAAAACATCAGGTGTATTTGATAAAGTGTATTTGATGCTCTTCACATGAAAATTCTCCAAATTGTTTTCAACACACTATCTCTACTAATTTTGAATTTAAATACATTTTGAGGCCCTGCCATCTTAGCATATAGGCATATGCAAGGCAAAAAACAAACAAAACAAAAGCCAAAAAAACCCAGTAACTTCTTGGATTATCCTGTTTGTTTTTACCTTGCTGACTTATTTTGGCTACAAAAAAATACAAACAAAATGTTATACTAGATAGATGTTTTCATACACACTATATCTCAAACCCATGTTAAACAAATAATAAAAATGGATTACAAATAATTTCAAACATTTAAATATATATATTAGCCTTTGGTGCGAGTTAAGCATATTAAATTAAAGGCAAAAAGGATAAAGTTTAGAAGGGATTCAAACTTCGGGTTTAATGTGAAAACTATATTTCAACTGTCACAAAGAGCACAAATTTCACAGCACACATAGAAAATAGTGCAAAAATTTAGGACCAAATTCAAAGTTAATATACACAGTGGTATCAGTTTGGCTTCCTGATATTAAGCTCTTGTCTGCATGGGAAAATTTTAATACTAGTAATTTTACAGGTATACTGATAGAGTTACAACACACAAACCCTATGCAGCAACCCTTACTCACACTTTCACCCACTCTACCCATGTACCTCGGAATCTTAAATTGCTACAACAATTCAAGCTCAGTGGAGCCAGAAGTGCAATTTATAATAGTAACTATTTACTTTTATGTTAATCCAGGGCTTTTTTGTGCCTGTATGTGACGGAATGCCGTACCGGCACCTTGGCATCCCCAGACAGGTGGTGGAGGGACCCTGTCTGCTCCTGCAGCAGGAGCTGGCAGGTGCACGGAGCCCTGCTGGCAGCTCCAGCCCTGGGGACCTGGCTGCAACTGGAGGGAACCCCAACAGTCCCAGCCCCGAAGACCCAGATGTGGGGGCAGGGGTTCCTGGCAGCCCAGTGGTGGGGAACCGACTGAGGTGTGCCCTACTGGCAGCCCCTGCCATGGGAACCAGTGGGCGGGGACAGGGAGAAGGAGGCAAGGAACCGGCTGCAAATCAGCTCCTTTTTAAAAAAAACAAAAACAAAAACAAAAAAAAGCACTGTGTCAAACTATGCCCAGGCAGAATGTGAGAAGGAACATCATCTATTGGTTTCACTAGGACCTCAGAGTCAGCAATACAGACTTGCATTTCTAACTCCGCTTGTGCAATTGCAATGTTGTTGCACCTGTTCTGGGCCACACCCACCTTGTCTCACTAGTATTTTTATTGAACCAATTTCTATTGGTGAAAGAGGCAAGTTTTCAGACTACACAGAGTTCTTTGGGTCTGATCTTGGATAAGTAATTTAACTTATTTTGTGCCTCAGTTTACACTTCTGAAAAACAAATACTCGGAACATCAGAGAGGCACTGCAAGGCCTAATTAATATTTATGAGATGTTCTGAGATCATCATATGAAAAGCAATATCCTGTATAGCTTAAATCTGGGTTACTATATTACTATAATTTGAAGCTGGTACAACTTCAATGAAATTCAATTTGGAGAATTTGGACAAGCAGCAATTTAACCTAGTTTCTGAAATGCTAATTTGCCTACATACAATGAAACCAGTAGTCACAGTCTTCCATGAGTGAGAAAAGTATTTTCAAATGACACAGATTTGTAGGTGAGAACAATTTAGCTTGCATTGAAACTACCACCGGAATTGCAGCACTTCAAAGCAATACTTGAAAAAAATTAGCATATAAATTATGTTGGCTCCTGGCCAGTATTCCCAAATTAAGTGTAAAATCCAGAAGCTAAAACACTTAATCTTTTTACTTCTTTATTCACCTATTTCATTCAGAACAATGATCTTACAACTTAGCTTTTTCCTTAAAGACAACAACGAGGAAAAAGCTCACGTTTGACAAATAAAAAGTAACCTCATTAAAACCTTATTTCTACCCAGGAAGAAAGTAAAATCCATTTGAAATACTGCCTTGGGGAGATAGGCTTAGTAACATTTACTTAATCACTCTTGTTAAACAAACTTGTTTAACACTTCTTCCCCACCTTTACTGTGAGAATCCATAGATCAACAATGTTGTGAAACACTGAACAGAAACTAGTCAACATAAAGTGTAAACAAACCAACACACATATGCTGCTAAAGTGCTAATGGAATGAACTCACTTATGGAATTAACATATAAAACTCACGAAAAGGCACTCCTTCTTTCACCACACCTTAAAGCAAAAGATATGCTTAGCACTATGGCATTAAGGGGATTTGTTCAAATGAGAGGCAGCCATACAAAACAAAAAACACAAGAACAGTTATGAAGACCCTCTAAAAATATCAAAGTAAGCCACAGTAGGCTGCATGAGAACAACAAAAAGTCTTGTAGCACCTTATAGACTAACAGATATTTTCGAGCATAAGCTTTCATGGGCAAAGACCCGCTTCATCAAATGCATGAGTGGGGGGGGCAGTTTCAGCAGGGCATTTAAAGAATGGGGTCCCACAGCTGACAAGGTCTATTCAGCAAGGTGGAAATGGCCCAGTATCAACAGTAGGTATCAAAAGAGGAAAAAACAAGCCAGATCAGACAAGGGGATAGGATGTTACATCAGACTGCAGTAAGGCATGCTCTGAAGCAACCTTGAAACTTGTATGCTATGAGCTGATAGTCTCAGATGGGTAGCCGTGTTAGTCTAGTTTCACAAAAAAAACAATCAGTCTTTTTATTTATTAGGTAATGAGCTTTCATGGGTAAGACTGTGTTTTCAAAGGGATGGCAAAGACTGCATGGTTCATTCTCTGTTTGATATGTATGATTAAGTCCCATTAATATCAATGGGAGTTAGGCACACAAATGAAGAAAAATAGCCCTCCTAAAACACAACTGCCTGCCCATTACACCCATGGGCTACGTCTACACTACATCACAATTTTGAAACACTAAATTTCGAAAGGTACATACTGAAAGATCAGCTTTCAAAAGACTGTGTCTACCCACCCAAAGTGGATCACAGCTCCGATCTACTCTTTCAAAAGATCACGGCATCCTTTCAAAGAGAGCATCCACACAGCAACGGGCACCCTCTCGAAAGAACGAGCCAAGAAATGCTGCAGACAGGGCCACATGGCTGGCAAGCCCTTTGGGGGCTCGCAGCCAGATGCTCCATTAAAGGACCCCTCCCAAGCACATCCGCCCTACACACATTGAGGGCTGCTTTGCTACACAGAGCAGTGCAGACCCTGTGCCTAGCATGAAGGCCTCCTTGCACCCAGCTGCATAGAGCCCCTGCATCTACCACTGGGGATGTCCCTCTCAGACCCCTGCCACAGCTAGCCTTGGTGGTCCTCACCCTCATGGAGGCCCTCCAGCCCACAACCCCTCCCAGTGTGGTCCTACAGGCCCTCGCCACAGGGCACTGTCCGCCCACTGTCCCACTGTCCCATCCAGCACCTCTGGAGGTACCCCAGCAGTGCTGACTGGTGGGACAAGCTGGTGCTTGGGGACTGGAATGATGACCACTGGCTCCAGAACTTCCAAACGACAAAGTGGATGTTTCTGGAGCTATGTCATTGGCTTGTCCCAGCCCTCCAGTACCACGACACCTGCATGTGGCCCACGGTCTCCATCCTGCTGTGGAAGCTGGCCACCCTGGACAGCCACCACTCACTTGGACACCAGTTCAGGGTGGGAAAGGCCACCATCAGGGTCATCCTCCTGGAGGTGAGTCAGGCTCAGGACACACACCCACCACAGGGAGAGAAGAGGGGCCCTGCAGGAGATGGGGGTGGGATATGGGGCACCCCACCCTGCAGCCACCATAGAGGTGGACTTTCCTCCCATGCAGGTCTTTTTGGGCAATCAACACCATCATATTGTGGAGGACCATCCAGGTCGGTGACCTCAATACTGCCATGGTGGTTTCCAGCCCTGGGATTCCCCAGCTGGTTTGGTGCCCTTGACAAGACCCACATTGCCAACCAGGCCCCAGAGGACAGTGCAAGGCGGTATATAAACCAGCAGGGGTACCACTGTAGTACCACAGGCCCTTGTGGATGCCAAGGCATGTTTCATGGATGTTTGTGTGGGCTGGTCCATGATGCCCAGGTTTTCCAGAACTCCTGACTCAGGCACCAGGTGCAGGAGAGCACCTACGTCCCTCTGCGGGAACTCCCTGCTGGAGACCTCACCATGCCATCCTGCATTGCAGCCATAGCTGATGCAGCCCTACGCAGGACATACCACTGCACTCAGGACCTTTATAACGAGCAGCTGAACCACACCTGAAACACTGTTGAGTGAGTATCTCAGTACCCAAAAGGGTAGTTGCAGTGTTTGCTCATGCATCTCGAGGTCAGGCTCCCCAGTGTGCCCACCTTGGTTGCGGCCTGCTGCACTCTCAACAACACTGTGGAGAGAAAGCACAAGCTGTTCATGCAGGGGTGGGCTGAGGAGGCTGGCCAAGGCTATGAGCAGCCGGCCACTGCCCCATGCTGCCAGGCAAGCTGGAATGGGATGCAGGTCTGGGAGGCCTTCATTCGGGAGCCCCAGTGACGCTCTCTCAAGCACCCTCCCACCACAACCTTCCAACACACACCCACCCCACACTGCTGTCCAAGCACTCACACAGAACACCAGGATGAACGAACAAACTCTTTGTTATTCATTGTAAAAGAAAAAAATCACAAAAAAACACACACTTTTAAAACTTCACAAAAATGCACCTGCAATTAAACCTGACACTAGTAAATAGTTATAACTCTATCCCAAGGGGCTATATACAGGGGCAAAGAGGACCAAAGTATACACAAAAGGGAGGGTGGAGCAACAAACTTGGAGGCGGGGAGGTCCCAGGGCACGGGAGGACTTATTTCTCTATATGGCTGCCCCGGGTATAAGGTCCCCATCAGGGCTTGGACAGGACAGGGACTATGGAGAGATAGTGGTGTGGATGGGGCGGGGAGCAAGTATTGTGACCACCACCATGGTGGGGGGGGGGGGGCAAAGAGGGTGATAAGCTACTAGGTCTGTGCAAGCCAGGTGGCTGGTGGGTGGTTGGGCAGGATCAGGGCTGTAAGGTCTGGGGTGCGGCCGACACTCCAGGACAAACCGAGCAACGTGCCGGAGTGCCACAGTAGCCTCGGCCCACACTTCCCACTGGCAGGCCCTGTCCTCTCACTGCATGTGGAGCCACTTCTCAGTACAGCGTTCCACTCCCTGAGGGCCATGGTGTGGGCAGCTGTTGCCTGGTCAGGGTCCCAGATGCACCGGCGGTGCACCCTGCAGCTCTGGCCATGGCTGGGGCAGGGGATAGGGTTTCCTGGCCCCCGGGCAGCTGGTGCAGGGCTCCCCTCTCCCAGGATGAGACTTTTGCAGCCTTCAGATGGCGGAACTGTGCAGACAAAAGGGGAGAGAGAGGTGACCCATCAGTCTCACCACCTGGTCCTGGGGCCCTGCCTCACACACCCCCAAGATGACTCCTGATCTGCCATCCACTGGCCCAACCACCCTGGGGGATCCCAGGCAGCCAGGGGATACCACATGTGGGGCATGCACCAGGTGCGGTCCACTCCCACATCTCCTTCACTGGGTATGTAGGTTGTGGTGCTGTCCACAGGACTGGGTGCTGGATGACACACACAGCCCTCTCTGTGGGCCAGGAGACACGGTCATCCAGGATGTGTCTGGACAAGTGCTGCCCTGCCTGGGGCTCACCCACTGCCGACGGAAACAGGGGTGGGCACGGCATCCCCACCCCCAGCCCCAGCCTGGAGCATCCAAATCACCGGTTACCTACCTGGGGGTCCAGCAAAGACATCGGGGCAGGCCCGGCTCGAGGTGGCCTGGCTGGAGGAGCCAAAGGGGACAGCAATTATGAGGGGGCCCTCCTCATTGGATAATGCTTCCAGGTCTTCCTCCCAGGCCCTGGCTAGTCCTGGGGCTCCAGCTCTGGCACAGACCTGGCTGTATCCATCAGGGACTCCAGACTGGGTGCCTCCCTTGGGGCTGAGGGGGCAGTCAAGGTTCTTATAGTGGGGACTGGTGGTGGCCCCTGCCCCCGAGCAGCTGCCTGGGTCTCTGACCAAGCAGGAGGCCTGCTGCAGTTCTTTAACTTTCGAGCGGACTTGCTTGACTGTGCACAGAGTGTGGCCGCGGTTGCTGAGCACCGCGGAGAGCCAGGCGAAAGCCTCCGTGTTTCTGCACCGGCCACTGGTATGCAGGAGCACCTCCTCATTCCCCCAGAGGCCAAGCAGATCTTTCACCTCAGCCTCGCTCCTGGCTGGTGCTCTCTTTTTCTGCCCCTGGCTGCCTTCTTTGGATTCCTCTGCCGGGTCAGAGGAGGACCCCTGGGGGATGCAGGGGTCCTGGAAGCTTGTCATGAGGCCAGCGGGGTGTCTTGCTGGCCTGTAGAAGCAGCTGCAGGACATGTGGTTGAGAGTTTGTGTGCCAGCTGGCTGCCAGAATGCTTTAAGCTTCCTGCAAGGGGTTTCTGGGTCCTTGCAACTTTAAACACAGCCAGAGCCGGAGACCATACAGCCCTGCTGGTGCTGGCAAGGCCATCTCCACAGTCCAGATAGCCGGCACCATGGAGGACCCCCTCTTTCAAAAGAGCAGCCCACAGAGCATCTACACTTCCTTTTTCAAAACAGGATTTTGAAAGAGGGTGCTCTTCCTGACACAGGAATGGAAGAGTAATTTCAAAAGGCAGGTCATGTTCCTCTGAAAATAATTTAGAAAGAGCATCAGAATCTTTCAAAATAAGCTGCCCTTTCAAAATTATTTTCAGAAGCACTTGCTAGTGTAGACGCAGCCATGCTGTCCTGGAATTAACAGAGAATGAGCATTTTGATGGAAGTAGCAGCTGTGAGAACTAAGGAAACTATACGCAGAGAAAAATGACACTTCCCAGAACACAAAAGTAAAGCTCACCATGTTATTGTGACTTAATCCCTTATTAAAGGGTGAGCTGAGGAAGTGAGGTGGTCCCTAACACAAACAGTATATTAAGCAGCAAAAGGTAAAAAGAAACAGAAAATATTTTCTGGTTGCAGAGCTCACAACGTATTGTGCAAGTTTCCATCATTTCAAATTCAAAGGTGTAAACTTTTAAAAAATTACCACTCCAGAATGACTCGAGTAACAGCAGTTAAAACTATGATCGGCCCTGGCCAATTCTATACCTTTCAGCATTTCCACCAGCTGGTTTTTAAGAGACTTTTGTTTATTTTACATGAGAGAAAAAATATTTAATATGTTGTAGACTAAATTAATTAAAAGGTAAAACAGAGCACATTTGCTTGTAAAAACATTGACAGATTTCTCCGATACCTAGTTCCTAAACACATAAAACTCCTAGGAACTGCACATGTGGATTTAACTGCACGAAAAACACAGGAAAACACATTATCAGAGCTAAAATTCATCATGTGGGTCAAAGAAGAAATATGACTTCAGAGAGGGGAAAGGGGGCTACTGCCCGCTGGGCGCAGCATTTCAAAGGGGATTTGAGCTCTGACCGCCGTCTGACTGCTCCAAGGCCCTCACCCCTTCTGCTCTCGACTCTATCACTTCTGGCCTCTAGGACTGACTGCAACTAAGGCCCATGGCCTCTCCCACCTCGCCACTCTTGGCATCCCACTAAATTCACATCATGGACTATGAAATCTGGTGTACAAAAATCTGGTCTTTTGTGTACTTTTGCCCTCTGTTCCTTTATACTATAGAGTAAAGTATATACAAGTACACATCGATTCTCAAACTGAGAGCCCCGCCCCAAGAGGGGGGGTCTCAAGTCTATTATAGTCTATGTCTGCGTCTAGACTGCAGTTGCGTAAATTATTTCAGGATAGAAAAGCAGTCTGGACGTAGCGCAGGGGTCACAGCATTGCCACCCTTACTTCTATTCTGTCTGCGGAGACGGGTGGCCAGAGAGCAGCAGATGTTGGCCAGGCACCCAGATCTGAATGCAGTGTCACTGCAAGCAGCAACAGAGAAGTAAGGGTGGCTGAAGATGGTGTTGCCGTCTTCATGTTGTTGCTGCTGACGCTGGTGGAAATACCTTCAGAGCTGGATGGCTGGAGAATGGCAATACCACAACACACACACACACACACAGCTTTGCAATCCCCTTTTGAGTCAGGCCCCCCAGGTTGAGAAACTCGAAGGGCTTTTTTGATACATATCTATACTCTGTTACAACTTCATGAAATTTAAGATTTAAGCATCTGAAATCATTAATGATTGTTGAAATGTCTTGACTATGTAATTCAGAAAAATGGGCCTTGAATTCGGTAGGGCCCTACTTATCATACAGCCCATTTTCCAACATGCATTGCAAGCTTAGCACTTAGTGGATGCCTTGCCAGCGTACTCTGCACCAACAGCCTCACATCAAAAGGCCAAATTTTCCTCATAGATCGAATCTTCCATGCGGATAGAACAATACATGCACTAAGTCCTGGGTAGGCACACACACAGAACTGTCCAGCTGTGTCTGAGAAAAGATTTTTGCCCGAAAATGCAACAACAATTAAAACAATCTGTTAGTGCTTTTCATTGAATACCGTCCATATATATTTGCTTCACTGGCAGTTTTGCCTGTGTAAGAATTTATAAACTCTATGAATAAATGTTACCCTCATTTATTTACTGTCAGATTTTAAATTATTTTAATTTCTATTTCATTAGTCATAGCAAAGCAGTTCATCTGTAGGTAACAGCATGCTTTGATAATTTCTCTGTGTGTGTGTGTGTGTGTGTGTGTGTGTGTGTGTGTGTATATATATATAATTCTTTACAAAACCATTCAAAAAAATTCCTGTGTGTGTGTGTGTGTGTGTGTGTGTGTGTGTGTGTGTGTGTGTGTGTGTAAAATAAATTCCGTACAAAATCATTCAACAGAATGTCTTTTTTTTTTTTTGGTAGGACAACAGGTTTCTGTTGTTGGCTTTGGTGATTCGTTTTGTTTTGTTTTAATGGCTCAAGGACAATGGAACACAATGTATACATATAAAAATAATGAAGCTGACAAAAAATATGGAGATATGCATACCTCATAGAGCTGGAAGTGACCTAGAGAGGTCATCAAAGTCCAGTCCCCTGCCCTCTCCGCAGAACCAAGCACCACCCCCAACAGATTTTCTTTTTTAATTTATTTGCCCCAACCCTTAACATGACCTCCTAAGAATAAACTCATAACCAGACTCAAACCACTGAGCTATCCCTCCCATGTATGACAGTATAACAATTTATCATAGCTACACTGACTTCAATGGATTATTATCCCACTTGATAATTTAGCCCTTGATCTTGAACAAGTGTTTTCGAACCTTGATTGAACAGATCTCAAAAATACTCAGGCCTCTTACATGTATCTGCCATACCTCATTCCACTAATATGTTACTATAGGCCTCAATCCAGCAACATTGGATAACAAGAATAGTCCCAGTGAAGGTGAAATTCAGGATGAAATTATGGCTCCACTGAAGCCAATAGTAGTTTTGCAATTGATTTTAATAGAGCTAGGATTTCATCCTCACAGTTACTCATGCACTAGGTCAGGCATCTCAGACTCCGCTTTCTTAGGGCCAGTGCCAGTACTCAAATCCTCCTCCTCTGCCAGCAGGCACCTCTCTCTGTCAGGGGCCTGCAGGTAGCGAGGAAGTCACCACGTTTTCCCCCCCTTCAATGCCTGCTCCTGGCCTCACCTGCCTGCGCCTCTCCCATCCTAACCCCCGAGTCCCCACCCCACTGCCCCTGGGTGATTTAACCCCTCACTCTGCCCCAGGCACCACCACCAGTAGCATAGCAGGACTAGAGTGGGTTCAAGCTGCTAGCTCTGCACCACTGTGAGCGGGAGGGTGTTTATAGAGCTATCACATCCATATGACTATTCAGAGTGGCTGCCCTGGGCTCTGCACTTTGGGAAGCTACAGGGTGGAAGCCCCAACTATCTCATTAACCTCTGGGCCCCTGAGTGAGCTGAGACCAGTATACCAGGGGTCAGCCCCTCCCTCTCACTCAGCCTGGCAGCAGGAACCATGAAGAAGTGAATTACACAGTAACCTCTGCTCTACTCCACCACTAACTCCTAAGCCAGCCCACGCTGGGGCTGGGACCCTCCACTTCCTGCCTCCATGATGAAGTAGACCGACTGGGCTGGCGTGGGATATGGTGACAGGGCAGCGTTGTTCTACTCCCCTGCTGCTCCTGACACTGCAATGATTGTGTGGAATCCAACCCTTACTGCTGCCCCACACCAGGTCCCCCTCCTCCAGTAATCCCCAAGGCTGCGTGCCTCCAGGGGGGTAAAAGAGTGCAAGCAGAGCAGGGACAGGAAAAGGCAGGGCAAGGATGGAGAAGGGGCTGGGCTTGGGGAAAGAGTACAGCACCCCCCACAAGATCACAGCCACTCATGTACCAGCAGCCATGTGCAGGCTGGACTGTGGAACAGCTTGGGCCACAGACAGTCCCTGGTCTATGAATCTGAGACCACAACACTAAGGCTGTGTCTACACTACTCCTACTACTACTTCAAAGTGCCTCAACATTCTGGGGAGTAAAGGCACTTTGACATGCCCACAGTGACACGGCATGCTGGCACTTCAAAGTCTGACACTTCAAAGCTGCTGCAGGGGAGAATTCACCTAATGAAGAAGTGCTGCGTACGCACCGCAGCACTTCATTAGTAATCTCCCATCACCCTGATTACTATGCCCCCTTCAAAGAAGGGAGTAAGTGTAGAAATAGCCTAAGTGTTTACAAGATCGAGGCCCATTTCAATGTATCAATAACATGCAATACAAGTTAAGGGAATGACTCATGTTCATGAAGTAACATATGTGCACAGCATGTGCAAGATCAGAGCTCACCTTAGCAACAAAAATAATGTGGCTGGACCTCATAGTCAAAGAATGTAAGAAAAATGCATATTAATATTATTCAGCTACATCCACCTGAGATCTCAATCATAATGGAAAGGATTTTCACTGAAAAGAGCTTTTCAGATCAAACAATAATGTAGGTTAATGGAAACTTTTAAGAAATCTTATCTTTATGAGTCCTTATTCATATGAATAGCAGTAACAGGACTTCCGTTTCAAAGTACTTGGGTTTTTCCCCAAAACTGGGTCAAAACTTGTTAACAAAGAAGAGTTTTTACTGTAAAAACAGGCAAAGTAGCTTAGTGAGAGCCAGCCCAGTGCAATTTAGAAGAATTAAATCTATTCCTAATGCATACAGTTATATTACTTTTAATTTAAAACATGTGGCCTTAAGCTTTCATAACATATGAAGGATTTTTTTATATTTTAATGCAGGGGTTCTCAAACTTCATTGCACTGTGACCTCCTTCTGACAACAAAAATTACTACATGACTCTGGCAGGGGAGACTGAAGCCTTTGGCCACCCACGTTCCACCACCCTATAGAGGCCTATAACCTGAGCCCTGCCGCACAAGGATAAAGCCCTCAGTCTCTGCCTTTGGCCTGGGGCTGTGGGACTTGAGCAAGGGCCTGGTCCCAGCCCTGTTAACCCCATTAAAATGGAGTCAGGACCCATTTTGGTGTCCCAATCCACTGTTTCAGAACTGTTGTTTTAATGTTATATTAGCCTCTAAAAAATGCATCATAGACACAAGCTGCTGTTGATGCAATTTCTTTTCAACCAGATATTTCAACCAGCTATAACCCATTCATGTTAGTTAATGTTTCACATACTCTTTACCACCTACTGGCTACGTCTACACGTGAAGCCAACATCGAAATAGCTTATTTCGATGTAGCAACATCGAAATAGGCTATTTCGATGAATAACGTCTACACGTCCTCCAGGGCTGGCAACGTCGATGTTCAACTTCGACGTTGCGCGGCACCACATCGAAATAGGCGCTGCGAGGGTACGTCTACACGCCAAAGTAGCACACTTCGAAATAAGGGTGCCAGGCACAGCTGCAGACAGGGTCACAGGGCGGACTCAACAGCAAGCCGATCCCTTAAAGGGCCCCTCCCAGACACAGTTGCACTAAACAACACAAGATACACAGAGCCAACAACTGGTTGCAGACCCTGTGCATGCAGCATGGATCCCCAGCTGCCGCAGCAGCAGCCAGAAGCCCTGGGCTAAGGGCTGCTGCCCACGGTGACCATAGAGCCCCGCAGGGGCTGGAGAGAGAGCATCTCTCAACCCCCCAGCTGATGGCCGCCATGGAGGACCCGGCAATTTCGACGTTGCGGGATGCGGATCGTCTACACGTTGAACGTCGAAGTAGGGCGCTATGCCGATCCCCTCATGAGGTTAGCGACTTCGACGTCTCGCCGCCTAACGTCGAAGTTAACTTCCAAATAGCGCCCGACGCGTGTAGCCGCAACGGGCGCTATTTCGAAGTTAGTGCCGCTACTTCGAAGTAGCGTGCACGTGTAGACACAGCTGTAGATGCCTCTTCCACTAAAGAATTGTACATCACTAAATAACACTGTCACCCGTTGAACACAGTTTTTGTCTCATATCTTATGAAATTGAGAAACTGTGTGTTTTAAATTACTTGGAGCAATACAACTTCATGTAAATGAAGGAGGTTGGCTATTGTGTATATCAGTTTAATATGAAAATTTTAGCAGCTACAATAATTACAAAAAAAGTCATATGCAGGATTTTTGGAACTCCTGGTGGCTCTTTCCAGCTTCACAGAATGCACGAATATAATAAATACAGAAGAAGGAGCTGTGCTAACTGGTTATTTAGGTGCTGTGCTAACTAGTTTTTAATGGGAAACTTCAATAGTTTAAGCATTTAAATGTATTTAACAGACAGTGGCATGTCCTTAAATACAAGCTGTACAGGCAAGAGGGACAAAATATTTCCTTTTATTTACTACTTCAGAAAAATCCTACTATTCTAGGATAAGTATTCTAGACATAGTGACTATGTATTAGTTTGTATTCGTACTGCATTGGTTTCGTTTGTGCTCTATCTGCTCGGACACACATTCCTATCCACATTCATATGAATGTTATGTTTCCAAATCCAAACTGAAAAGTATCAGATTTTATGGACACTTTCCCGCCCTCCTTTCTTTCTACAGCTGTCACCTTTCAGCTTACCCCTCTGCATCAGCTACTGCTTCCATTATAAGCATTGAGCAAACTCCTGTTAAGGAAAAATTAGTTCTGAAGGAAAGAGAAAGATGTACCAATTAAACTAAGTAGGTTAGAAACTACTTTAGTTCATAAATTGGTCCATTTAAAAATACACCTTGTATATTGAGATTAATTTTTGTACTGATTTTAAAAGTATAATAGTCAATATATGGTCCCCCAAATAAAATAAGAGTCTAAAGGAAATGGTTCCACTGATTTAACTAAATTGATCTTCAAACCAGTTTAGTTAAAGCAGCACAATTTTTGCATGCAGACAAGGCCGTTGTGTAGATGTGGTGTCTTATAACTTATGTAGAGTTTCAAATACAGCCTAAGAATACAGAAAAGGTTGTGCACCTGAAATGGGTTACAGGTTAAATAGACTGACTGGGCTTTGATTGACTTCTCCCTCTTAACTAGCTTGTCCTACATTAATAGCCATCAGAGCTGCTACACTTGCATGACAGAAAAGAACAGACTTTTAACTAGGCAGTGTAAAGACAAAAGGGAAAAGCATCATCTTTCAACCATGTAGCAATATATGTGAAAACTGAGAGGAGGCCCTTCCAAATAAACCAAGGGTTTTCTCAAATCTAGACAAAAACAAAAAACAACAAAAAGTGGTCATTCCACCAGAGATTTTTAAATTGAGAAACCAAAAAGTAATTTTCTTTTATCCAGGTAATTAAGAAAAATAAAGCATATCCTGATTCAGCCAAAATTCAAGAGCAAGTACTCTACAAAGAAGCCTTTTCCAGTAGCATTTCTCCTCTCTCATACACAAAGGTCTGGTTGCTAATGCAATTTCTCCATGCATGCTCCTTATAGAATGCCTTCGGAGCAGAACATAACTCACTAAGGGTGGGTCCCATCTTACTTCCATTATGGGCTGGTACCTGACAGTTCTTGCACAGGGAGCTCAAAACTCCTTCCTTGCCAGCTGGCATACAACCCTCGTAAACAATCTGAATGCGTCTACACATCCCTTGATATGTAATTTCTCTCCTTTTATCAACTCAAATATCTATTTATTCCAAATCCTTTTTTATCTTCATACATCTCCCGTTTCTTTGTGTGTGGCCTTATGGATGGCTTCCTTAACTTGTCATTTTTTTCCAAACTGTTCTTTTTTTCTCCTCTATTTTCTCATTATTTTCTGTTTATCTTCTATATACCACGTTCTTTTCTCTCTGCTTTTGTCCTTTATTTTCTCTCATTTCTGCCTATTTTTATACTCCCTAACTACTCTTTATACCACTGTTTCTTATATTTTTGAGATCACAGAATACCAAACAATAATATTTATACAGAACACCTAGGAAAACGTTCTTTAAAAAACTGTCAGACCAAAAAAAAGAATAAAAAAAACCCAGCAACATTTTCAGCAAAAACAAAATGTAATTTAATCAGGTGTCATTGTATCTGGTTTTAATAACAGAATACATATACCATCAGTATATGATATCAAAAACTTGGAATTATTTTTCCAAATGCTCACAGCACACCTGCAAGTTGCTCAAGGAATGACAATGTTCTGCAGAACATAGTTTAAGAAACACTATTATAGACAACCTTCATTTCTTGTTTTCGCTATTTTCCTCACTTTGCCTTGAATTGTGTCACCTCGTTTTCAATACAGTCAAGAACAGCCAATATATTATGAAGTTATTGGTTTTCAAATTTTGTGTATCATGCTGTTCCCTTTTGTGTATATGTATTTGGTTGTTTGGTTCACTGTTTAGGCTGTAATGGAAATGGGGTCAGTGCTGAAGCAATCACAGTCAGAAGTGGGTTCTGAAAAAAGATTTGCAGATGTCAACATAGTATATGGGATGCAGGAAGCTGTGTCAGGATAAGGGATGCATTAGCAAATGACATGAAAAGAAAGAATGATACAGGTACCTTCAACTTTATCCAAAATAAACCAACACCTAATGACTGCATCTACATTAGCAAGTTATTTCGAAAGATTTTTTGAAAGAAGGGAGCTCTTTCGAAAGAGCCCATGGAGCGTCTACACACAAAAAGCATTCTTTCGAAAGTATATCCAAAGAACATAGCACTCCTTTTGAAATCACTCTTCCTTTCCCATTAGAGGAAGAACGCCCCCTTTCAAAAGCTTATTTTGAAAGAAAACATGTAGATGTTCCACAGAGCCCTTCTTTCAAAAGAACAATCTTCATTTTTGATCCCTGGTCCATTCTTTCAAAAGACCGGGGGCTGTATGGATGCTCTCTTTCGAAAGAGCAGATCACTCTTTTGATCCACTTTTTTGTGTGAGGACTCGATCTTTCGAAAGAAGCTTTTCTGGAAGATCTCTGTAGTTTAGATGTAGTCAACAAGTAAAACTCGTTTGATCTCATGAATCTAACTGAAGAGCTATGATTATCACCACATTCACAGGAATACATTTTATTGCTTCAGAACCTTTGTTTGTCCTTGGTTCTTGATGCTAATGCACGCAGTTCCTGAACTCATTTAACAAAAACTTTGTTTGCCCTAGTGTATTCTTTGCCCTAATATATGAAAAATGTGCATCAGATGTTTCCAAGGTGCTATATTGGTAGACAGCAGCAGCAAGGTTGTTGAAGCATTTTTGCATGGAATGTTAAATAACAATGAATTCGTTAACAGTACTTTGCTTTTTAACCTAAAGATAGTATTGAAATGCAGCCACCAGAACTATAATAATACTTTGCACTTATAGGGCTAAATTGTCAAAATCAGTTTACAAAACTCAGCTTGAAAATTTATGAATATAATTCGTGTGTATAAATAACTCAATTTATGTATGCAACAGACACCTACACATACTAGCTGGATACTTGCTTCTGGCGTCTATACAATTTTTCATTTCCACTGTCCATCTATACAAGCAAGATTTTCATGTGCAAAACTTGGGGACACGTGGACACACATTCAAATGCAGGGTTGAGATTATCTCTAATTTTGCCGTCCGGCATGTGTTTCATCTGACCATTTTAAAAGACTTTATAAACACTACTTATCATAACACCCTTCTGGAGAAAAAGATACCTATCATTATCCTCATTTTACAGATGGGAATAAATGGCAAAGTGGTTAAATGATTTGCTCAGGCTCACACATCAATGCAATGCATAGCGAGAAATATGCTACCCAAGTCCTAATTCCCAGTCTCTCCACTTGAGCCATTAAACAACACTCCTACACTTACATACCCTCTTTTTCTGAGCATATTCCTTCACCTGATAGTAAAGGAGAGATATTAAATGCGTGTCAAATGGTTTAGCCTACAGAGCACTGAGCATGTACTGAGTTACCATGCACTGCACACTATGAAGTTTCAAAGGGGTTAGCACAAAGCTATTTAGTGCAAGTGTTCTGTTAATTGTAAATCTAAGGGAAATATAAAACACCAAACTCTACCTTCATAGAAGTCAATGGGAAGACTTCCTTTGACTTTTATGGGGACTAGAATGCTTAAGAACATAAGAATGGCCATACTGGGTCAGACCAAAGGTCCATCCAGCCCAGCATCCCGTCTGCCGACAGTGGCCAATGCCAGGTGCCCCAGAGAAGGAGAACAGAAGACAATGATCAAGTGATTTATCTCCTGCCATCCATCTCCTGCCCTTGTACTGAAGGCTAGGGCACCATACTTTACCCCTGGCTAATAGCCATTTATGGACCTAACCTGCAAAAATTTATCAAGCTCTTTTTTAAACCCTAATAGAGTCCTGGCCTTCACAGCCTCCTCCAGCAAGGAGTTCCACAGGTTGACTGTCTGCTGTGTGAAGAAAAATTTCCTTTTATTAGTTTTGAACCTACTACCCATCAATTTCATTTGGTGTCCCCTAGTTCTTGTATTATGGGAAAAGGTAAATAATTTTTCTACATTCACTTTCTCCACACCATTCATGATTTTATATACCTCTATCATATCGCCCCTCAATCGCCTCTTTTCCAGATTGAAAAGTCCCAGTCTCTCTAGCCTCTCCCCATATGGGACCCGTTCCAAACCCCTAATCATCTTAGTCGCCCTTTTCTGAACCTTTTCTAATGCCAATATATCTTTTTTGAGGTGAGGAGACCACATCTGCACGCAGTACTCAAGATGTGGGCGTACCATAGTTTTATATAGGGGAAGTATGATATCTTTTGTCTTATTATCGATCCCTTTTTTAATAATTCCTAACATCCTATTTGCTTTACTAACTGCCGCTGCACACTGCGTGGATGTCTTCAGAGAACTATCCACTATAACTCCAAGATCCCTTTCCTGATCTGTCGTAGCTAAATTTGACCCCATCATGTTGTACGTGTAATTTGCGTTATTTTTTCCAATGTGCATTACCTTACACTTACCCACATTAAATTTCATTTGCCATTTTGCTGCCCAATCACTCAGTCTGCTGAGATCTTTTTGTAGTTCTTCACAATCCCTTTTGCTTTTGACTGTCCTGAACTTGGTGTCATCTGCAAACTTTGCCACCTCACTGCTTACCTCATTTTCTAGATCAATGATGAACAAGTTGAACAGGATCGGTCCCAGGACTGACCCCTGGGGAACACCACTAGTTACCCCCCTCCATTGTGAAAATTTACCATTTATTCCAACCCTTTGTTTTCTGTCTTTTAACCAATTCCCGATCCATGAAAGGATCTTTCCTCCTATCCCATGACCGCCTAATTTACATAAAAGCCTTTGGTGTGGGACCGTGTCAAAGGCTTTCTGGAAATCTAGGTATATTATGTCCACTGGGTGCCCCTTGTCCGCATGTTTATTAACCCCTTCAAAGAATTCTAATAGATTAGTTAGACACGACTTCCCTCTGCAGAAACCATGCTGACTTTTGCCCAACAGTTCGTGCTCTTCTACGTGCCTTGCAATTTTATTCTTTACTATTGTTTCTACTAATTTGCCTGGTACTGATGTTAGACTTATCGGTCTATAATTGCCAGGGTCACCTCTGGAGCCTTTTTTAAATATTGGCGTTATATTGGCCGTCTTCTAGTCATTGGGTACCGAAGCAGATTTAAAGGATAGGTTACAAACCACTGTTAATAACTCTGCAATTTCAGTTCTTTCAGAACCCTTGGGTGAATACCATCTGGTCCTGGAGACTTGTTACTATTCAGCTTATCAATTAATTCCAAAACCTCCTCTAATGTCACTTCAATCTGGGAGAGTTCCTCAGATTTGTCACCTAAAAAGGCTGGATCAGATTTAGGAACCTCTGTAACATCCTCAGCCATGAAGACTGAAGCAAAGAAATCATTTAATCGCTCCGCAATGGCACTGTCTTCCTTGATCGCTCCTTTTATATCTTTATCGTCCAAGGGCCCCACTGCTTTTTTAGCAGGCTTCCTGCTTCTAATGTATTTAAAAACATTTTACTATCATTTTTTGAATTTTTGGCTAGCTGTTCCTCAAAATCTTTTTTGGTTTTTCTTACTACATTATGACACTTAATTTGGGAGTGTTTGTGTTCCTTTCTATTTTCCTCACTAGGATTTGACTTCCACTTTTTAAAAGCTGCCTTTTTCTCTCTCACTGCCTTTTTAACATGGCTGTTAAGCCATGGTGGTTCTTTGTTAGGTCTCTTACTGTGTTTTTTTATTTGGGGTATACATTTAAGTTGGGCCACTAGTATGGTGTCTTTAAACAGTTTCCATGCAACTTCCAGGATTTTAGTTTAGTTACTCTACCTTTTAGTTTCTGTTTAACTAGCTTCCTCATTTTAGTGTAATTCCCCTTTTTGAAATTAAATGCCGGAGTGTTTGACCGCTGCGGTGTTCTTCCCAACACAGCAATATTAAAAGTTATTATATTGTGGTCACTATTTCCAAGCGGTCCAGTAACAGTTACCTCTTGGACCAGATCCTGCGTTCCAGTCAGGACTAGATCGAGAATTGACTCTCCCCTTGTGGGTTCCTGTACTAGCTGCTCCAAGAAGCAGTCATTTAAGGCATCAAGAAATTTAATCTCCGAATCCTGCCCTGAGGTGACATGTACCCAATCAATATGGGGATAATTGAAATCTCCTATTATTACTGTGTTTTTTATTTTGATAGCCTCTCTAATCTCCCTTAACATTTCAGCATCACTATCACCGTCCTGGTTAGGTGGTCGGTAATATATTCCTAATGCCATATTCATATTAGAAGAATGAATTGTTAACCATAATGATTCTATGGAACATTTTGATTCCTTTAGGATTTTTGCTTCATTTGATTCTATATTATCCTTCACATATAGTACCACTCCGCCACCCGCACAACCTGTTCTGTCTTTCCGATATAATTTATATCCCGGTATGATAGTGTCCCACTGATTGTCCTCATTCCACCATGTTTCTGTGATGCCTATTATATCAACTTCCTCCTTTGATATGAGGTACTCCAGTTCACCCATCTTATTAGACAGACTCCTAGCATTTGTGTAAAAGCACTTTAAAAAACTACCACTATTTATATGTCCACCTTTCACAGACGCGTTGGATTTTTTTATATGCGATTGTTTCACATCTGATCTTGCCCATATTTTATTTCCCACGTTCCCTATCTGACTAACTTCTAGGGAATCCCTATCTATGGAGCTTCGTGTAAGAGAAGTCTCCATCCGATCCAGGTGCTCCCCTGCACCAATTGGCTTTCCCCCACCTCTTAGTTTAAAAACTGCTCTATGAACTTTTTAATGTTTAATGCCAGCAGTCTGGATCCACCTTGATTTAGGTGGAGCCCATCATTCCTGTATAGGCTCCCCCTACCCCAAAAGTGTCCCCAGTTCCTAATAAATCTAAACCCCTCTTCCCTACACCATCGTCTCATCCACACATTGAGACTCTGAAGTTCTGCCTGTCTATCTGGCCCTGCGCGTGGAACTGGAAGCATTTCAGAGAATGTCACCATAGATGTTCTGGATTTCAGTCTCTTTCCTAGTAACCTAAATTTGGCCTCCAGAACATCTCTTCTACCCTTCCCTATGCCATTGGTACTGACATGTACCACAACCACCGGCTCCTCCCCAGCACTGCCCATAAGTCTGTCTAGATGCCTCGAGAAATCCGCAACCTTCGCACCAGGCAGGCAAGTCACCATACGGTTCTCCCGGTCATCACAAACCCAACTACCTATATTTCTAATGATCGAATCCCCCACTACTAAAACCTACTTCTTCCTGACAGCTGGCACTCCCTCCCCCAGAGAATGCTTCTGTTTGTTTGATGTGTTTGCCTTGTGTTAGCACAGAAAGCTGAAATAAAGGACAACGCTTGTTAACTTTTAAACAAGGGGCTCCCTAAAAAATTTCTAGTTTAGCTGCCAATGGTAATTTTTTCTCCATATTCCAAAATCCATTATTTTCAGGTTTCCCTCATTTAAAAAAAACCCATCAGTTCCACTGATTTCCTCTCTCCAGCATCTCAGAGCTTCTGCACTAGGTGACTTATCTACTTGACAGTAGCTCCTCACAGCGAAAATGCAGAAACTGTAGTAGATGGGTCATTCTGCAATGTCTGCTGGTAGCGCTGATGGCAGATGGGCAAACCTCCAGGCACTGCTGGTGGTAAGCAGGCCCTCCTGCTCTGTGACAGAGTGGCATAATTAATTGTGCAGGGAGCAGGTCCCCCTGGTGGTTATAGGATTCATTGGTTCTTGATGTAAATGAGTCTTCCATTGCTGCTGGCCAGGACAAAGCAGTGAGGATCAAGCGGCACTGCAAATTCCTTCTGCATACTGTGCAGGTTTTAGTGGGGCAATGCATCTCCCCTGGTGGGCAGGAGAACATCTGAAAAGAGCACAGTTCCAGACTACTTCCCAATCATCGTCAGAAATCCCTCCAAGTAGAGGATGATTGTCCATTTCCAATTATCTGTGGTCCAATTAAGAGGCTGCTGATGGCTTCTGATCCTGTGTCTGGCTCCAGCTCCTCCTCCTCCGGGGAACTCCTGCTGTTGTGGGAGGGCCTCAACCACCATGTCCATGATGTGGTGTGGCGAAGATGTGTCCTGCACGCTAGGATGCTGCACAGCTCCCTATCATAGGGGCTGGTGGAGTGTATGTCCCAGAACATTGGGCAGCATCCCAGGCCCTGATGTAGCCCTGGCAAAGCTCTTTCACCTTCTCCCTGGCCTGCTCAATAGTTTGGGGAGAAGAATGGCCCCATTTTGCCAGGGCAGTGGTCATCTGGGTATAGATGGGGCCATTGTGAAGCTTCACTTTGGGGTTCTGCAGGGTCTACTCCTGCCCCTACAGATCCAAAAGGGCCTGCACCTTGTCTCTGGTCCAGGAAGGGGCATGCCTCTTGCTGCCCTGGAGTGTTTCCTGGGATCCCTCAGGCTGGTCCATTGAGGGCTCAGAGGTGTGGCAGGCTGCCTTCTTCTCAATCATAAGGAAACACTGGCTTCACAGGAGTGGCTGTGCAGGAGTGGTACACAGCTGTGTGTTGTTGTGCTGTCTGCACACTCTCAGCTTCCGACCAAAGAGTTTCCCAGGCTCCCTGCAGCTTTAAGAGGCAGAGACCATAGAGCACTGCTTTCTGTGGACAGAGTGCCCCCCTGGGGTATCTGCGTGGCACCCTGAAGGTCTCTTCTGTTGGCAGAAGGCCTCCCAGAACATTCAGACCTATGTTTTGTCAATAGATCTCTGTCGACAGATGTGTTCTTCCTTGTGGGGTACAGCTCTTGACAAAAGTACTGTGTTCTGTCAACTTAATGTCAACAGAACATGCTTGATAATCTGGATACTCTCTGGGTTTTGACAACAACACAGCCCTTTTGTCAACAAAACCCTCTAGTCTAGGCATAACCATGAAATTCTCTATGGCTATACTTTAAAAAAAAGTTTGAGGAAAGTTCCCTAACTTCTTGCTACAAAAATGGGGCATAGCTGCATATTCCTTATAAATCCAAGGTCAGATTACACCAATTCATATCTTGTTTGCATTTTCAAGGCTGTCTTTGCAAGGAAAAGAGCTAAAATCTGTGTGGGGAGGGTAAATGAAAGCTGAGATTCTGACTCATGCAGATTTAAACTGGTCTGTCTGCAAGCAGGTAGCATGAGCCCAAACAAACTCTACAGTTAGTAGCAACAAAGAGGAAGCCATGCTAGTCTATACACTATCAAAACAAAAAGCAGTCAAGTAGCACTTTAAAGACTAGCAAAATGGTTTATTAGGTGAGCTTTCATGGGACAGATCCACTTCTTCAGACCATAGCCAGACCAGATTATCTTTTTCTGATTTGTCCTCCTCGCTTACTGTTTTTTGTTCTCTGTGCCTTAAATATTGAGTCTGTTCTGGTCTGGCTATGGTCTGAAGAAGTGGGTCTGTCCCACGAAAGCTCACCTAATAAACTATTTTGCTAGTCTTTAAAGCGCTACTTGACTACTTTTTGTTTTGATACAGTTAGTAGCAATGGAATACAAGAAATGAAAAGAAGCCAAGAAGCTTATCCATATTTGCACAGTATTAACTTGCACTAGCTGAATGCTGGATGAAGAGCTTTTCCTTATACTGTATGCACCTCTTGATTTGTCCAGCATCTTTTCTTTAGAAAAAGGAAGAATCAAGATATAAAAATTACACTAAACTTAGACCCATATCCTGCCATCATTCCACACATGGAAATGTTGCTTAAGACAATGGGTGCTTTGCTCAAAAAAATCAGTGCTAGTGCATATATTCAACTATTTAAGTCTACTTACAATAGCCAAGCAAATTCTCAGTATGCTTAGAGTCTAGATCACCAGAACAGGTAAAAAAATTATGAGGGACATAGTCACTGGGATGATTTCATGACAAATCCATCCACTAGCACACCCTGTTCTATTCAGCTTCCAGTATGCTAGTTGAAGCTTTGCAGTTATTTAATCTAATTAACAGATCTATTTCACCTTTAAAGATAAAGTATATTTTAAAATTATATGGTATCTTTCAAAAGTGGACAGATTTTCTGGAAAGTAAGTTTATATAATTCTTCATTCAAATTACAAACAGTTATTTCATTTTCACAATATACTTTTCCCTTTCATATTTGTTTTCTGTGAATAACCTAGAATTTGAGATTTATTACAGGTTGAACCTTTCTCTTCTGGTACCCGAGGGACCTGACCGGTGCCGGAAAAGAGAATTTGCTAGACGACAAGAGGTTGATATTTTCTAGCACAGTACCAAAGCTTCCACTGTTTACCAGGCTCTTAGCAGACATTTAGGGGTAAATTACAGTTAAACAACAGCACAGAACACTGAGATCCAGGACTAGTGGCCGTAAACAAATGTTATGGGACCACAGGAAACTTGGCCCATACCTATGATAAGTGGTCCTCTGCCTAACTAAAATCATACCAGATTACAGAGTTTGCCAGATGAGAGAGTTTAAGACTAGAGATGTTCAACCTATACAAACACGTCTGTAGTACAAAGATGGTCGGCCAAAGAAATTATAAAATTATTTTCCAGAAGTTATTAAATTTTAGAATTTTCTGATACCTTCATGAGCATTTTTGGAACAGAAGATAAGTTAAATCTGTCAAATTATCTGCTGCAATTTGCTCAAATTTTGTTAAGAAAAATTAAATCTTTTCATTTGATGATTTTACCTCAAAATAATTAATTGAATAGTTCTCGGTTAGTCCCTTAGAGAGCTATGAGAAAAAGAAAAGAAAGATATGCTTACATGTGCTTTTAGCATCCCCAGCAGGGCTACAATAGCTTCTATTTGTAGACCAAGGGCAAAAAAAGAAAGATTATGGAAGACTGACAAAGATGCAATGCTGCAGCCCAATCTCATGCCCTTTGAAATCAATGACAGTCTTCCCCCTGATTTCCAGCGGCACTAAAGAAGATATTAAAGAACTAAAGAATAGACAGAGTCCCTCAAAAAAGCAGATAAAAAGTTTCAAGAGTGAGTGAGGAGAAATAGAACCAAGCTATTCTTAAAAGGGCCAAGAATAATGCATTCCCGACAGTGATGGTTTTGTAGGCAGGGCTCAAATCCATCAGAAATGGCAATCACTCAAACCTCACTTCAATTTCCAGGTAGAATTTTACAAGGATCTCTGCAAGGGCCCACTTCACTGAAATGAGATCAGACTGAGGACTGTGTGTGTTTGCAAGTACAGGTATACTAATCAAGCCTGGAACGGAACTTTGACACCTATGCTAAAAAAACACTGATAACTCTATTATGCTGCATAATATGTATGTATGGCCATGAAATCAAAGTTCCATATCTGTTGTGGTTTCATGGAGTGTTTGTTTTCCAGATAGAAAGCAAAGGCCAGATCTATTCTAAAGAAATATTAATACTGTAGCTCAATATTCACAAGTCAGGGTTCAATCTTTAGGCATCTGGTCACAGGCTTTTAGCAAAAGTCCACCTGTGTCCTGGACAAACTAAAGGGATCATGATCACTTATTATGGACTACCAGTGCCAAAAATCCACAATTATATCACCATAATGTGTACTCTTGAGAAAGAGGTTTGTATAAGCAGCTGGGCCAACAAAAACTTTTCAGGACTATTCAGAAATATGGTGAGCACAAATATCAAAAGGTTTCCCCAAATCTATTGCTACTAAAGTCAATAACAAATTACATTTAGATTTTGAAATTCCATGCACAATGAAAAGAACTCCTAGAATTAGTCAAGGACTTTTGCTGAATATTTTAGCATCAATGGCTAGAAAACTGAATTAAAATCCCAGTTTTCTGTGGCTCAGTGGGGACATAATGGGAATAAATTAGAGACACTGTTTAAAGCCATATTGTAAAGACAAGATATCTTTAAAAGTGACAGAATTTAACTCTTCCCTTATGTTAGGCCTGAAACTCTGGGGGGCAAAGAGATCCATCAGCAGTCAAGAAAGCATTCACTGGAGAAAACAGACAAAATACAAACTTTTATACTCAGCAAACATAAGCATATTATACCAGAAAAGTAGGTTATGGGATCTGCAATAAAAAATCTAAAAGAATAAAAGCTGAAGACTGTACAGAGAATTCTAACAAGTAAAGCCCTAGTCCAACATAGAAACAACTAATGTTGAAGTGTGTTTCATCTTAGTGCAGTACTAGCTAAAATTGCTACTATATGGCACCAGTAGGTTTATGAAGGCATATTTTGACACACAGTAATGTTTATTGAAATTGGCCCTTCTGATGCAGATTTTTGCCCCTTTAAAGTGGTCGCATAAGTGTATACAACCACTATTTCACATGAACACAAGCTGAGGCTGCTATTTTAAAATATGTGCCTAAATACAAATGTTGTGTTTTGGAAGTAATAAGACTGAAATGAAAACACATCCAGCATGCCTGCAAAATTCATGTTAGTGACTGCAAACTATACATTTGATTGTCACAAGCACATGCTTATTTGTATATGTCAATGTACAATTTTTCAGGCATACCTCTTTTGCACCTTGCTTTGAAGATTCGTCCCTTAAGATATCTTATCAATAAATTTATTGAACCTTGTTCATTGTGCTGTTCTTAGACTGTCATGTTTTATGTTTTGGTTAACATAGCCAAGAGCTCACCTATTCCTTGCAGCCAGTTTGGTCTTGTCCAAAGCATTAATGAATCAAAGATCTATGCCAGATTGTGTAATTGGAGGTTAACTCATGTTCCACAGACTTTTCACACTCCCATCTGACTTTGGCCCCTACGCAGTACATGGGATGGTGGTAGCTACTCATATAAAACATGTCACACTGTTTTCTATGTGAGTGGTTCAGAGACAGTATAGTATCTTTGTAACTTTTATGCCGCACTTACACAATTTACTTGCAATTCACTCTTGTAGGGCTTGTTTGATTAAAAAATAAGTAGCTACACCACAAGCAAGTTTTAATGCAATATTTGGGGGAAAAAATCAATCTCTGCTTTGTTTGAAGAAAAATATGCACAATACATACAATGGTGAGCTTAAAAAGCAAATTTTATTCAAACTGTGAAGTGTCCCCAAGGCAGATTTTACTTCTCATTTTAATAATGAGAGTCTACTTTATAAAGCAATGAAAAGTTGACAAAAATTCAGCAAGGTTTTATCAAAAACATACAGGGCCAGGAAATTTTCCTTTTTCCACTTATACCAACAAATTCCAAAGAATCTCCACAATGAAAGCTCAAGTTCATGCACTTCTGTTATCTCTACAACAACATATACCATTGCTACAAGTACCAACAGCCTCTAAATTTAATTGTCCTTTTTTCTGAAAACAGACCTCTAAAGAACCCACTTAAACAGAATGAAGTCTCCCTTTGCAATAAACTATATTACATATTTCACCAGCATGAATAAAAGAGACATTTTACTGGCAAAATATGCTGATGTGTTGATTCTGTTAGTATCCCAATTCTGATCTCAACTGGTCAAAATTATTAAATAGAAATGAAAGAGAATGAAATTCAGGTAACACAATTTAAATGAGATTTTTAGAGCAACTAAAATTTTTGAAATTCTGATCTTAACTTCCCTGTTGAACACCACTGTCATAGCTCCTGCTAGCTTTATTCAATCAAAGAATTCTATTTAGATCTATGTTCATCTCAGCTACACCAGTAATATATGTGCATTTTTTCACTGGTGTAAATTAAATGTGTACCTGGTTCACTGACATCAGTGTATGGTCAGGAAAATTTGAACTTCCAAATGTGAGATCACCTAATGAACTAAGAATTCCCAACAGGGATTTTTCATCTACTAGAGCTATTTCTTCTAGGGAAGTTCTAGTGATATGAGCTTGAACTCTAAATTTAATGCTATGATTATTTCCTTATCCACAATTCTCTATGGAGCATTGTTCTTAATAATTACTGTGCTCATGGTTTACAACTTAAGTTTGGTATTTATTTACTTATTGATAGATTCATAAAAAGTGTTCTCTATCAACAGTTCTTTGAAACTGGTCTTTAAATATAGTACTTTATCATGACTGGTCAAAAATAAGATAATTCCCGAAGCCAACACACAAATACTGGAGATGTAGCTACCACTAGAGATTTGATTTATTGTGTATCTACTGAACAGTTACTTTTAACTTTACAGGCCATGAAGAAAACCTTTGTGCAAGCATGCAATATAGCTCTTTGTGAAATAAAAGAATAAACAAACAATTTTAACACTATGAAACATATACATGTGGTATATCTGTGGGCATAAGATGTTAAACAAGAAGTTCATCATGACTGTATGAATATCCCTGCAATTGACCAAAATGACTATAGTTGCTCTCACTCAAGCACAATGGGCCAAGATTCCAAAAGCATGGCTGTTCCTCCCTGCAAATTCACTTGTAACTTAAATTTCCACTTTTCAAAAGTCACAGACCCAGAATAATGCAAATATTTATGCAATGTTTTGGTTCTGAGAGGCTATTACTTCTGCATTGAAGGGCAAAATGTATTTCTTAGCTAATTGTTCCTCCTTTCTCCCATAAAATACAGCCATTTTTTACATAGGCTTTCATGAAATTCATGAGAAAAGAGAGGTGGCAAATGCTTCCCAGATATAAAACAAACCATCGATGCATAACAAAAAACAGACACAGAAACTGGTGCTACATCTGTAATTATTTAGCCTGGTTCCACCATGCTTGAAAGGCAATCCAGTTTTAACATGATTCCCTAGATGTCATCCATTCAGACAGTTTTGCCAAACAGACAAAACAACAGAAGCACCAAATAATTAATATTACTGTCTACCAAATTCAGCTCTTGCGTAAGCGCGGGCAATCCCCACCGAAGACAAACAAAGTTATGCACACATGGACTAAGGCTGAATTTAGCCTTGTTCGTCCATGTACAGCTTACCCTGTTTTCTTCAAAAAAAACCTACCAATATGAATAAAATAACTATTTTGTCTCCATAACTAGGCAGTGCAGATGCTTTAAAACCACATTTTGTGTGTTATGTGATCCTTTCCAGTTGTTACATTCTTGGCAATTTATTTCCATGTCCGCAGCTGAAAGCATAATTTATTCTTATTCTTCCCTGAATAGTTCCCTGAACTATACAATATACTATCTGCTTCAGAGCTTTAAAATATTTAAGAACTGCCAATTTCCCATTGGCCTTACATGTAACTAATGAAAATGAAAAAATACATCTCCAACTATGGAGTATACAGACTTGCTATCTTAAAACACCGCTATTCTCTCCAGTAACTGGGCCTCTCTTCTACCATGCATAATTACGGAAACATATACATGATGCACAAGCCCTTTACAATGGGATGTTTGAGAGCCCCAAGTTGATTATTCTTCCTCAGTTAAGAAAAATGCATGGCTATAATTTTTAACTGTTGACATTGCAAGTGTTGCCATGTGAATTGTATGCATCACCATTCCTCCAATTTATGAGTTTTGTTACCTCAAGAAGCTAGAGATGAATTAAAAAGAACTTCCACACAACTACCAAGTTCTGCACAATTCCATATGCAAGATATTTTATTGGTAAGATAAACAGTGGGAGCAGGTGTGGAGGATGCAGGAGTCCAGGGATGGGAAGCGGGTGCTTGCTCCCAGGACCCTTTGAAATGCCACACAGCACAATGTCACTGCTCCACATGCGGTGGGGAGACCCAGGACTGACTGCCCTATGCCCCACCCCTTCGACCCTTAGCCCCTCCCCTTCCAGGGGTGGGGAGCCAGGCCCCCCACCCACCTTGTCCCCTGTCCCATAGCACCACTGCAGGAGGCTATTCCCCATACCCTTCAAAAGGTGGAAGAACTTGGGAAATTAGGGTAGGTGGGGAAAAGAGGGAATCCAGTGGGTAAGTAGCTATTGTGGGAATCAGGACAGGGATGTCAGTCTGGTAGAGAGGAGATGGCTGAGGGGGAAGGGATTGGAGCTAAGATTTCTGGAGCAGTGGGATGGGAGATGTCAATGTTAACTATTAAAAACTATGAATCTGTCTCTCACCCCCACCCCAAATCCTGGTATTGTCTTAAAATCTCAAGCATTTTAGAACATAGATTTGTGATTCTTGTTTATTTGGCTATGGGTTTCAGTTTTTGGGATGCAACCCCATTCCCATTTTCAAGATTTCCCCCCCCCCCACACAATTACCAGGGCTAGAAATGCCCTTCATTGTTAAAAGAAAGCTGATATTTGCATGCAAACTCTTAATTCCAGGAGGTGGGGCCATAAGAAATACACTCAAAATTATGACAGTCAAATAAAATTACAAGAGGCTGCAACATTGTGCCTTGTACAGCCTAACAAGGGTGGGAGAGAACTAGGGGTTTGGGGGGTAGTCCAGTGGAGAAGACTCAAGGGGCCATTGTGGAATCTCCCCCACTCTGACCGTGACCTCCTCATTCCATCACACTCATTTTCCTGCTGGCAACACACATCTCCTCCTTTAGCATCAGGTTCCATCTCGGCAAGGCATAGGCCAAGCAAAGAAGGAAGGAGAGGTACAGGGACTGCCTTAAATGTATGAAATATGGGGCTGACAGCTCAGACTATGAGTTCTGAACACACTACTGCTGTTGGGCACCGAGAGCCCAGGTTGCCAGCTCCACATGGAGCCCACAGCCCAGGCTGTCAGTGCTCAGCAGCAAGGTTCACCGCTGTGAGCTGTGCATGGTGCTGACAGGTGATGTATGTAATGCATTGCCTGCAGAGACACCGTGTTGCCCAAACTACACCAGTCTAAATGCTATGCCTCTCATGAAGGTGGAGTTAAGTGGTTGTAGGGCCTCCCGTCAGCAGGAGCAACCCTGTAATGTGGACCTTGCCCATGTGTTCTTCAAAAGATATATAGCACCAGAAGAAACATAGGTCAACCATGGATCGCCTGTCTCCAGTGAAACAGAACAAAAAAGCGGTCCAGTAGCACTTTAAAGACTAACAAAATAATTAGGTGATGAGCTTTGAAACAGGAGTTCCTTTCTGTTCCATCTTTAGGATCCACGAGGTCAGGAAAACTTGTGAATTCAGCTGAGCCCCAAATTACTCCTACTAGAGAAGAAAATTAGTAGGGAAAATCTGTGAGGGGAATCTACTTTTTCCTGACTCAATGGGGCCCACTTCTGAAGTCTTTTTTGCCATACAGTCAAATTCAAAATACTGAAGTTGACAAGTATCCCTTGAACTGAATGTCTAGCACTGTGGCTTGTCTTCAATGTGCAGGTGATGTGCAGATTATTTGCCATTAATGTTTTACTTGTTTCCTCATACATGTTAGGAAAAGAGTGCTGGCTGGAGACCATAAAAGGACATAGAATGTGTGTGTATGGGGGGCGGGGAGGAGGCAGAACCCTAGCACAAGGCAACGGCCTGGACCTGGGAGGCAAGGGGGAGGAGGGATGAAGTATAATGGCATCACTACTTCCTAACCTTGTGCATTCTTATTTACCTGTTTCACAACACTACGTATTCTTACAGGCTACGTCTACACTATCCCCTTCTTTTTTGAAAGGGGCATGGTAATGAGCAAGGTCAGAATATGCTAATAAGGCACAATCATGAATATGCAGCACCTCATTAGCATAATGGCAGCCATAGCAATTCAAAGGGAAATAGGAATAAGGGGTTTTCAAAGACTGGGGGGTCCTTTAAAAAGACCCCCATCTACACAGGCAGCGCGCAATTTGAAAGCAGCACTTTCGAATTGCCATGGCCGCCATTATGCCAATGAGGAGCCGCATGTGCCTCATTAGCATCTTACAACCTCGCTCACTACCCTGCCCCTTTCAAAAAGAAGGGGTGAATTTAGACATAGCCACAGTGTGCACAATTTTTACCATGCAATTTTTTATAATCTATAATGTAACTACAATTAAACCATTACTATACATAATCATAATAAACGTAAATTCTCTATTTAAATACATTTTAAAAAAATATTTTGATTTAAATATTATCCTCCATGTTTTATGAAACATTCTGGCTATTTTTCATAGCAGTAGAGCTATTTCTCCCATACAGTTCCTTGCAAATAGGAAAAATGCATTGAGGCTCAATAAAAGAAATGCTTTTACTCCAGAGGAAATAAATGATGGATGCATATTAATTGCAAATTTCCCTCTGTCACTAAACTCTGGTCCCCTCCCACAAAAAGCATATAGGCCGTGCCTACACTAGCAAGTACATTTGAAAGTAACATCGAAAGAAGCCTGTCTTTCGAAATTCCCTATGGAGCATCTACACACAAACTGAGATCTTTCATAATTAACTTCAAAAGAACAGGGCTGTTCTGTCAAAGTCAGTCCTCCATTCCTGAGGAGGGGAAAAGTGCCCCCTTTCAACAGACTCTTTCAAAAGAGAGCAACTGTAAACACTCCATGGATGACCTTTTCAAAAGAGAAAGTCCTCCATGGCACCAATTAGCTGGTGGGCAGTGGCGCTGCTCACAGCACAAGCAGAGCTCTATGGCTCCGGCGTCTGCCCACGTTTAAAGACACAGGCTATGGCAAACCACCAGGCAGGAAGCTGAGAGTGTGAGGGCAGCAGGGAGTCCACACTGCTCTCCAGCCCACTGCCTGACACAACGCCCCAGCCACTCGCCACCCTCCCTGGCCCCGTGGCTAACCAGCAAACCCCTATCAACCCCAGGAGCCCCCCAAGGAGAACGGGAAGCCCTACCAGGAGGCCATTCAGGCCACGAAGCTTCAAGCCCCCTCCAGGACAGAAGCTAAGCTCCAGGACCTCTTCTCCCTATGGGAGAATGAGGAGGTCCTCCACCAGACAGGGGTCCAGTGCCACAGCCTTCGAGAGGCTCTCACAGGGCCTCATCAGCCGGACAGTCAGGGGGCAGTGCCCACCAGCTGCCACTACTACAAAGAACTGGACTGCCTCCTTGCGCCCAAGGAGGCGGGACCCCCAAACATCATCCTGGACACGGCAGAACCCAAAACTGAGACAGAGGCAGGGACAGATGGCAAGGACCGCCCAGGACCGGCAGCTGGCACCAGGCACCTGTGCAGGCTGGAGACCATGAGCAATGACTAGGACTTAAGCAAGGGCGGCCCTCATCAATGACACATCAATATCTGGTGCATCCAGCCATTACTGGCCTGAGTTCCTGGAGGAACCCTCAGGTAGGTGTCTGCATGCTGTTTGCCCTGGGTCCTGGGGAGGGAGCGCTTGGCCCTCCTTGAGCTGGCTGCAGACCACCCACATGGCCACCAGCCCTGATGCACATGGAAACCAGAAGACCGTGATCCCTGGGCAGCCAACACACAGCACTCAACTCCACATAGCTGGGACAGCACCATGGGCCGCACAGCTTTGGAGGAACCAGGGGCGAGGGCAGAGGAGAGTCCACACCACGCAACCTATGTGGGGAACCCTGGGATGGGGAGGGGTGTGGAGGGGCAGGGACAAAGGAGCCAACACATGGGACTAATAGCCCATTCCTCTCTCCCCTTCTGTCTCAACAGCTTCACCACCCGGCAGCCGGATGAGCCACGTCCACATGGGCCAGGAAACCTGACCTCTGAGGACAAGGGGGAGCAGCTCAGACACTGACTGGGGACAGCACAAGGCCACTGCCAGACCGTCTGCCGGCACCATCAGGCTGGAGAGGAGGCGGCAGGGGACCCTGCCCACAGCGCAGCCCTGTGGGACCTCAGGGGCGTACATAAGAACATAAGAACGGCCACACGGGGTCAGACCGAGGTCCATCCAGCCCAGTAGCCTGTCTGCCGACAGTGGCCAGTGACAGGTGCCCCAGAGGGGGTAAACCAAAGACAACAATCAAGCAATTTGTCTCCTGCCATCTATCTCCAGCCTCTGACAATCAGAGGCCAGGGACACCATTCCTACCCTTGGCTAATAGCCTTTTTTGGACCTAACCTCCACGAATTTATCTAGCTCTTTCTTAAATTCTGTTATAGTCCTATCCTTCACAGTCTCCTCTGGAAAAGAGATCCACAGGTTAACTATGCGCTGAGTGAAGAACAACTTCCTTTTATTAGTTTTAAACCTGCTACCCATTAATTTCATTTGGTGTCCCCTAGTTTTTGTATTATAGGCACAAGTAAAAACTTCTCCTTATTCACCCTCTCCACACCTGTCATAATTTTATATACCTCTATCATGTCCCCCCTCAGTCTCCTCTTTTCTAAACTGAAAAGTCCCAATCTTTTAGCCTCTCCTCCTACGGGACCTGTTCCAAGCCCCTAATCATTCTAGTTGCCCTTTTCTGAACCTTTTCCAGTGGCAGGATATCTTTTTTTAGGTGAGGAGACCACATCTATACACAGTATTCAAGATGCAGGCGTACTATAGATTTATATAAGGGCAGTAAGATACTCCTTGTCTTATTTTCTATACCTTTTTTAATAATACCTAACATCCTATCTGCCCTTTTTGACTGCCTCTGCACACTGTCTGGATGTTTTCAAGGAACTATCCACAATAACTCCAAGCTCTCTTCCCTGATTAGTTATAGCTAAATTAGCCCCCATCATATTGTAAGTATAAATGGGGTTATTTTTTCCAATGTGCATTACCTTACACTTATCCACATTATCCAGGAGTGGCTCACCATGGAGCAGCAGGCTTGGGACTGGGTGGTGGCCAACTTGGATGCCCTGACTCAGGTTATGACCGCCCACATGGCCCCAGCCGCTGCCACCTCATGGGCCACTCTGGCATCTGCCCCTCCTGCCTCACCCCACCATCCCCTATCCTCCTGTCACCCAGACCCCCTCTAGCCTCCCCCCCAACTTCCCTCCCTGCTCCAGTCCCCTAATCTACCCCCGCCCCCCACAGCAGACCCCCACCCCACAAGCCCAAACTCGCTGCCCTGGTCTCAACCCACCTCCCCCAGCCAGCCTTGGGCAGCTGACCCACATGCTCCTGGCTAAGGCCAGCCATGAGGAGGCAGCACCCCCCACCCCTCCCATGCTGACCCCAGCAAGGCTTCAGGGGCTGCAGCCCAGCCACGCTCCTACCTCCCCATAATCCCAGCCCTGGCCCAGCCCCAAAGGGGCGCTTGGACATGAAGACCGGGGTGGGAGTGGACTCGAGCATCAAGGATCCCCTCCCTCAACCCCCCGTCAAGGGTTAAGGCTCCCTGCCCCGGCCCTCCTGGGGTGTTCCAGTCCACCCACCCTGCACCGCACCACCCCTGTAAATAGTTCCCCAACCCTCCCCCGTTTATGGTTCCCCCCTGTCCCATTTGTGGTTGCCCCACCCCCCTGTACACAGTTCTCTCGAGCCCCCAGTTCATAATTCCCCCAGCTCCCCTGTCAATAGTTCCCCCATCCCACCTGTACACAGTTCCCATGGTTATGGAGGCACAGACTGCTTTAATGCACAAAGTAAACTGTTTATTGGTGCTTAACCCTGTGTTCCCTGTGCATGTGTGGGAGCTGGGGGGAGGGTGCAGGGGTCAATGTGGCCCCTGGGGGAAGTCCTAGTGAAGGGCCTCCCTTACCCACACACCATCCTACTGGGCCTGGTGGCACAGGGTGGCAAGCAGCTGCTCATACCTGCACCCTGCTTCAGTGGCCCACCCATACACAAACAGCTTATGCTTTACATCCATGAGTTTGTGCAGGGTGCAGCACACCCTGACCACTGCCGGGACGTTGAGGAGGCCCACCTCCAGCCTGGTGAGGAGGCATCTGTAGCAGCCCTGCAAGCGGCCAGATGCCCGCTTCACAGTGTTCCAGGCTCAGCTGAGCCACTCATTAAAAACATCCTGGATAGACTGATTGTGTCCCGTATACAGCCTCATGAGTCAGGCCTCGGGGTGGGGTGGGTAGTCTGCGTCTGCCACGATACAGGGCTGCATCGCAGTGTCCCCAAAGGGGAGCTCCCACCAAGGGATGTAGGTCCTCTCAGGCATCTGGTGACCCAGCCCTAAGTTCCAAAACACCCTGGCATTGTGGGCGCAGCTGGACTAGCCTACGCGGATGTCCTGGAACCATCCCTTTGTATCGACAAGTGCCTGCAGGACCCCAGAGTGGTAGCCCTTGTGATTCATGTAGGCCCCACCACTGTACTCCAGGGCCTGGATGGCGATATGTGTACCGGCCAGCGCCCTGAAGCAGTTAGGGAAGCCCAACTCCTCAAAGCCATGGATGGCGTCGTCGATGTTCCCAAGGCAGATCAGCTGCTGCAGGAGGACCTTGTTGATGGCCCAGATGACCTGCAGTGTGTGGGTGGAGACCGCAGTCATGAGTGTGGGGTGGGGAGCCGTGTCCCCGCCCATCCCTCATCCTTGCTGGGGTCATCCCCCCACCCCTGGTTTCCAAAGCACCCTTTGCGAGGCAGCCTCCTCCCATTTACCCCCTGCCCGCCACCTGTGGTGGAAGTGTGACCTGGGCATAGCTCACCTTGTTCAAGATGGCCCCAGTAGTGACCCCACCCACCCCGAACTGGTGGTCAATGGATCGGTGGATGTCCAGGGTGGCCAGTTTCTACAGAGCAAGTGGCACCCTCTTCTGTAGTGGGAGTCCTGGCTTCATCTGGGTGTCATGGTGCTGGAGGGCTGGGGTGAGCCCGTGGCACAGATTCTGGAATGTCCTCTTGGTCATCCGGAAGTTCTACAGCCACTAGCCATTGCCCTAGTCCTCCAGCACCAGCCGGTCCCACCAGTTGCTGCTTGTGGGGAAGCCCCACAAGCGGCAGATGGCCTGGGGGACTGTGAGAGGGCATCACACCCTGAGGACAGCCACCAGGAGGCTGACCACCCAGAGCCACTGCAGCCAGCATGCTGGCCACAGCTTGGATGGGTGGAGGAGCTGCTCGGTGTCCATGGGCTAGCCCGGGGTGCCGCCTGTAGTCACTCTCCATCTGCCTGCCTGGGGACAGCTAGCCATCCCTCAGCATCTGCAGGCTGAGGAACCTTGGGGGGTGGGGGGCGGGCCTTTAAAGGGATGGCTAGCAACAGCCCCAGAAGGGCTTGGCTGCCATGCAACCCTGCTCACAGCATTTTCTGCCCTGTACTTTCAAAAAGGCACCCTGGGACATGTGAACACTCTCTTTCAAAAGTGCGGTGGAACCTTTCGAAACAGCGGGTCTGGCCTTCAGCCCCCGTTTGCCTGTGTGGACGCTCCTTTTTGAAAGATTGTCTTTTGACATTTATTTTCAAAAGTCGTCCTTTCAAAAGGGCATAATAGTGTCGACGCAGCCATAGGCGATGGCCACTCCAGCTCCTCCTTGCAGAAGAGGCATGGTAATGAGGCACTTCAGCAGATGCTAATGAGGCACTGCCACGAATATGCAGTACCTCATTAGCATGAAGGTGGCCACACACACTTTGAAAGTGACACTTTAATTTGCTCGCCACCAGTGTAGCCGGGAGCCTTTTAAAATCACCCTATGATTTTGAAAGCCTAAAACCAAATGAGAAGAATGGGCTTTCGAAATCAGGGGGTTGTTTCAAAAGGCCTCCAGCTACACAAATGGCATGTTTCAAAAGCGGCACTTTTGAAGCATGTGTGGCTGCCATTATGCTAATGAGATGCTGAATGTTCATGCAAGTGCCTCATTAGCATCTTCTGAAGTGCCCCATTACCATGCTCCATCTGAAAGGAGGGGTTAGTGTGGCCACAGCCATAGTAACGTATACTGAGATATATGAGGCCTCACAGTCCACATCCTTGTACCATGAAGGATGAAGCTGCCTTTCTCACTGCAGGATTTCTGAATCCTGTTACCCCCAAAAGTGGAGCATACTTTCAGTATCCTCCAGACCCATGAGGAGCTGCAAGATTTTTCCCAAACCTCTATATAGAGAAAACTGTCAGAATTTGCAGCGAAAAGGAGTAATTCAGCAAAGTTACCAGCCAAGCAGGAAAGCATTCCCTTTCTTCTGCCATTCATTAGATCTACAAGGAAACTGAGACAGGAAGTCAGTCTTCCAGATAATAGCAGTGTTCCTAGTGATGTACCTTGGCTCTGAATTATAACAGTTCCTCTATGCTCAATCTCACACCAGCATTTTTTTATTCCACTCTCTGTGTAACAGGGTAAGTGTTCTGTGTTAATAGTAACTCAAGCATTTTAAATCAGTTTTCAGTTGTGTTCTATTTAAAAGCTCCCCAGCAAAATATCTAATACCTCTACTCCCCTCTTCCTTACTCAGACAAGCAACTTTCATTTTCGTTTTAATAATTGTTGCATATACACCAGTTATTTCAGCATGAATTTAGCCTCAAATGAACACAATTGCAAAATCTCCACTAGATCAGTTCCTAAGTACTGCATAATAAAATATTGTAGTTTGAGGTAAGATTTTCAATGTTAATGAAAGAATTTTGCAATGTTAATGAATGTATTTCACAAATTCCAAATAAACTGGTTCAGAAGAAGCTAAGTGAAAAATATGGAGCTGACAAGACGCAGCACTGTGGGGTCACAATCACATTTGGTGTGACTACTGAATTTCAGTAAAGTTATCTGAAGGGAGAATTTTGCTCTATATTTAAGGCAGCCAACCGGTGGGTCAGATTCTCCAGGGTCAAATGCTGCTTTCATTAAAATCAATAACAGAGTTTTCACTAACTTAATTGGGAGCAGGACAGGGCCCTAAATGGGATTACACTGGTATACCAAAGAACTGGGTACAGAATCTCAAGTGCCTGAAGTGGCCAGTAGCATGTGTACAAGCAGACACATTTATTTGACTGTTAATATTTTCCAGTGAATTTAAGAGATGATCAAATCATTTCAATTTTATAAGGAAGTTGCTGTTTTGCTACAGATAAGCACAAAGTTAACTTCTCTGATGGCTACTGCAGAACACTGTACTGCAGGCTGTAGCGCTTAAAGACACTACCTACACCAATAGGAGAGCTTCTCCTGTCTGTGTAGGTTCTGCACCTCCCTGAGTGGCAGTCACTATGTCAACAGAAGTGTCTTTGTCAACACAGCATGGAAAGTTAGGTTGGTACCATGTGATTTTCCACCCCCTGAGCAATGCAGCAATACTGACATAAGTCAGTAGTGTAGACCAAGCATAAGAGAGGTGGTGGAAAGGTACCTCCTCTCCCACAGAGGCAGTAGCTGTGGTAAGGAGGTCCTTTGCCTCCCAGGAATGGCAGCGAGGGCCCCTTCCCCTCAGGAATGGCAGAGCACCAAGCAGGGGATTATCCAGTATTGGTCCCACAATATTAACCCCATGGACTGACACAGATGCACCCGTCCCATATAAATTCTGGGTTTGCACCTCTCAGAACCAATATTTCAGGCTGTCTGCAAACTCAGACATATCATATGTCACTGGTTAAATTGAGGCCAGTGGGATCATAGGACAGTGGCTTGATCCCACTGAGGAGTACACAAAGAAACTACGGCATCTGCTCAAGACCCTCCCTGCAAAACACAGGAACAAATCCACACAGACACACCCCTAGAAGCCCATCCAGGTTTATTCTATCTACAAGCCAAGATCCATAAACCTGGAAATCCCAGACAACCCATCATCTCATCTTTTTTGGGAAGAAGGGCACTTTCGAAATTGGAGTTTCCTTTTGAAAGAACCCTGTCTACACAGTTAGTTTTCAGTTCGAAAGCAGCACTTTTGACTATCTTGGTGGCCGCCATTATACAAATGAGGTGCTGAATATTCATATCCGCAGTAGTTACATACCCCTTCTGAAAGGGAGGGGTAGTGTAAACGCAGCCAAAATTAAAAGTGAATCTGCTCATTTTTGATGCCTAAGACCACACATCATTAGCAAAAAAAACACAAACCCCCAAATACCACCATTCTTTGCACTTCACCCTAGTTGAACAAAAAAAAAATTACACATCAAAGACATTGTCTGTTCCATATGTCCAGTTTGCAAAAGTACGTAACTCCCTCCCTGTCAAAAAAGCAAATTGATTCTGAAGGTGATAAAAGGGGATGCTAGGAGAACTACCACACAACATCAGAGCCCGGAAATCAGGAACAAAACAGTGCCTCCCAGACATCCAGGACAGGAGTGACAGGCAAAAAAAAAAAAAAAAAAATCATCACTGAAAAAATTAGAAAATATTAGAACTTACCAGTGGGAAGAAGTTTTGTTTCTTTAGTATTTGCAACTTGCATCTTAAATCTTGTGTCAATTTCTACGTAACTTCTTCATCTCATTTTTGGAAGATAAGGAGGTAATTTTCTGCCAGTATAAATTGGCACAGCTCCATTGACGTTAATGAAGCTGTGCAACAGTGCACCAGCTGAGAATGTGGCTTAGGGATGTTTCTTTTCACTTACATCAATTTATTTTTCACTAACAACAGTTTCACAGGCAACTCATATTTTGTGTGTATTATATTTTGTTTTTCCCCCCCTCATGTCCTTTAAACTCAGCCTTTTCATGTTCAGGAAAGACACAAGCAAGGTTTACATTTATAAACAAGTCTTTCCAAATAATTCAGGAAACCTTTGGAGTTCCTGTGCATACCCAGGCCGAGTAGGACTATCTGAAATATAAGCATAAGCACGCAATCCATGACAGAGTTTTGTATCTTGCCCCAAAAACAGTCTAATAGGGATTTTCAATTAATATGTGGAAAAAATAAAGAAAAGAAGAATTTCATTCTTCCAAGCTGAAGAATTCATCATTACGTCAAAGGGACCTGTGCACAGATAATGGAAATAATTTTAAACCTAGCTGCATTTTTCTCCAACAGAATATATATCTCCTATACTCTACACATGTGGCCTCTCAGATACATGCCCATCTAGTCTGAGCTCTTGTAAACCACAGAACTGCCCCCAAACTAATTCTGAGAGCATATCTTTCTAAACTCGACTGAATGTTTTTATTTTCCTAAATATCAGGGATGGAGGATCTGCCACCCCCCGTGGAAAGTGACTCCCATGGTTTATTACTCACTGGATATACAGAAAAAATTTTAAGTCTGATAATTGTCTAGCTTCAAGAGCATGCTGTTAGATCATGTTACACCTTTCTCTGCTAGACTGAAGAGCCTGTTATTCAATATTTGTTCCCCAGGTAGGTACTTATAAACTAATCAAGTCACATGTGAACTGTCTCTTTGTTCAGCAAACCAGACTGAACTTCTTGAGTAACTCTCTTAAAATGTGTTTCCCAATCCTTTTATCACTCTCATGGCTCTTGTCCCACATCTTTCTTCAACTGTGGACACCACAAACAGATGCAGTATTCCAGCAGTGGTCACACCAGTTCCAAATACGTAAAATAACTTCTCCACTTCCACTTATAATTCCTCTGTTCCTCCATCCAATGGCTGCATGAATCCTTTTGGCCACAGCACCACACTGGGAACTCCAGTTCAGTTGATTATCCACTAAGATCCTCCCGGCTCCAGCCCACCCACACACAAACTTTTTAAGATGAATGGCTTTCCAGGAAAGAGTCCTGATCTTCTAAGTATGTCCTATATTATTTGTTCCTAGATATGTAGATTTATATTTAGTCACATTAAAATGCATATTTTTGCTTGCACCATGTGATGCCAAGATCTCTAACCTCTTCATTATTTACTACTCCCCCAATTTTTGTATCACCTGCAACTATATCACTGATTATTTTATGCCCTGATATACAGAACTTTGCAATTATCAATAAATTCTATTTGTCCTCATGATGTTCATTCAGCTTCTGGTGTTTCTCTGTTTCCTCTGGTCCTGACCAACCAAAATAATTTGGTATCACCTGCAGATTTTATTACTTCATTCAGACACTCCTCCTAAAATTAATAAATTGTTACTAAACAACACCGGCTGTAGTAAAGAATCTTGAGGCACCTTCTCACTAATCTTTTGAACGATGAAAATTTTCCATTTAAATCCCACACACTTCATTTTCTCTCAGCCAGTTTTTGATTCATGGCAACACTGCCTCTCACCCATGGCTACTTAGCTTCATTAGTAGCCTTGTCAGGAACTTTACCAAAGGCTTTTTTGGATGTCTAAATAAATCATATCACTATTATCACTGTTTTCCTGACATGTTTAAGGCATGATTTTCCTCTACTAAAACCATGCTAGTTAGACCTTATAAGAACATGCTCTCTCATGTGTTTTGTTACTCTACTTTTAATAATTTTTCAACTAACTGGCAAGGATAAATGCAGGGATTATTGGTCTATTAATTCTCCAGATCTTATGTTTTTAAGCAAGGAACATTTGCTATCCTCCACTCCTCCAGACCAGTGGCTGGGCAGCATGTATTTTGGGTATTTGATGGCAAGCAAAACTGTGATATGGTCTGTAATATGATTTTTGCTGTTTGGTGCACGTGCCAAGAAATGCCCTGTTGGTTTTTAAGGGTTATTTTAAAGGTGATTAACAAGTATTGTTAAATAATGGCAACAGCATCTGGAGACTGTGACAGGCCTTCTTTTATTTGACTTTAAATCAATCAAATATATGATACTACATTTGTTTGGAATGTAGGTTTGTGAAAAGTGACCCAACACGCTTACTGAGCACCATATTTTAGTAGGCCTCTTTGTGGCGTAAGATACTAATCATCCTGAGTAAGATACCCTCAGAAGTAGTAGTAGGCGTAGCTGTTGTTGTCTTAATCCTTACTCAGGCGTGGTTTTCACACCACATTCATCATCATTGTGTATGAGTTATAACTGAATGAAGACCACACTATGAATTTCTTTTTAATATGTTTTAGAAAAGAATAAGATCTTCCTGAGGACAGTATGATATATAGCAGTGTTTCTCAACCTATTTTTTTTTAAAAAAGTACCCCTTTAAAAAATATTGATAAGTACCCCCAGTTTTCAGACATATGTCTAGATATAGATATATAATTTTATAAATGTATTTTATATATCTATATAATAGAGACAGAGAGAGAGAGAGAGAAAAATATATATAATATGTGGTTCAATGCCCTCCCTCTTCCCCAGAGCCAGACATCCCCCCCCCCCCCCCGTTCTAACCCAATCCCCGACCCTCCACAGATCCAGGTATCCTCAGATCCCCTCCCTCCCCCAAAGCCAAGTACCTCCTCAGACCCCCCCACTCTAACCCAATCCCCTTCTCTCCTACAGACCAGGCCCCTCCCTCCACTCTAACCCAAGGCCTGGAACTCACCAGAGCCACTGCCACACACTGCTCCCTCCAAGCACTGGGGAGCATGCACACAGCATCAGTAAGCACTCCTGGTGCACAGCTCTGAGCAGGAATGGGATTTCATTGCTCAAAGAGCCACATACCCCCAGCCTTCTCTCGCATAGCCCAAAGGGTACGCATACCACAGACTGAGAAATGCTAGCATTTAGCACTTAGAGACTGGTACCAAATAGAATAAAAATTACAGAAAGAACGACTAAGTGCCTGTAATAGGATGGCAACATTAGAACACCATAACATCTTAGCTGGTGTTTATCATTTGGACACTGAGGGTTCTCCAGTCAATAAAAGTTTAAAAATCCTATCTATCTATCTCCAGGATCCTTCACTTTTACTGATGTTACACAAAATAAGCTGTATAATTGGTCTGTGCTTGTAAACATTCATCAACAAATTAAGTATTGGCTTTATCACCTAGGCCAGTAAGCAGATAAAAATCTACCTATAAATAAAAGTGAGCCAAAGATTAAAATTAATGCATCAACTGCGAGAGAAAAAAAAATGTATCTGATGGGTGCTTGTGAAAATTTATGCAACTTTGCTATAAATGTAATAAAGGAACTTTACCAGATGGCAAAATTGAGCAGTTCACTATCCTCATGTTCACACACCCACAGAGTTGTTCTAAAACTACTTTTAATGAAAACAAATATAATTGGCCTGTGCTAGTAAATTGCTGCAATAAACCTTGATATTATGCATGGACCATCTAAAATGCCTTTCATTACTTATTTGAGAAAATAATGGAATATGTCAAAGCCTTGCAACTTGGACGTTATTGCTGACATTACTGCGTCTTATTTGAAATTGTGCTTCTTGGTTCTATTAATTCATTTGCAATGGACAGTGAGGAACTCCTACAGGTCATGCAGGTTTTGACAGACACAAAATTCCCATTGATTTTACTGCAGGACTTGGACCATATACTAACAATTAGAGAGGTGCCTGACATTTTAAAGATATTCTCGCAATGATCTTGTGTCATTAACATAAACTGGTTTTGTTTGATCATAGGTAAAAGAGATTATAAAGATGTATTACTTTAACAGCAAAGTGGTCCACCTACGTTATCCTTTAAGTATATTATTCTAATTCAGTGTCCATGCCTCACCTTCTCTTCCACAACCTGGTATTTTAAACTACAAGTTTAGGCCCCAATTTTCAAAAGATAACTACCAAATTGGTGACACATGTGGGTGTAGGGACTCACCTGTGCAACTTCAGGGCCTAAAAATGCATTAAACCCACACAGGACAGCAGTTTTTAAAAGCTTCGGATTTTTGTTCTCAATTGCAATGAAAATTTATTTTTACATTTAACGTTTTATTGCTTTACGTTGCCATTCTTGAGGATTCCTTACTGATTAAGCAACACTTTCCGTGCCTATTATTCCTTGCGGCATTCTTAAAAGCACAGAACTTGTCAATAACATGTCAGAATAATGAGCAAAGGAATGTCTGAATCCTCAGGACAAACGAAAATACAGATATTCTGTCACAGAGGTGCCAGAGGTAAAACTTTTTTCCCCTGGTATTGTATTTTTCTGTAAGCCTCATTTATATCTTTTTTAAATTAACCCTCCCCACCCAAAAAAAAAATCACATGCTTTTTAATATTTGTAGATCTGTTTCAAACAGCACAGGAATTGTAAATAAGAGTGCTTATATATTTACACAATTTGGAAAACTCAAAAACAGAATGTTGAAACCTTGTGAAGATGTTTTGTAATATCATTTATAGCCACTGGTGCTAATACAAACATTTCAAAATCAATTATGCATCCAATTATTGATCCTGTTTTCAAAAGTCTTCATCTTAGCAGCAGCAATATGCAAAGTGGTTGGTTACTTCCACAGAGAGAGTGTGCATCCCTCAGGCATCATTTTTCATATGCCTCAAGAAAAGAAGAGTGCAGGAGCTATTTTAGAGCAAAATTGATTTCTGGTTGTTTTAATCCTGACCATCGGTGTTTTAATATATTGGAGGATAAAAACCACAAGTCTTAATTTTTGTGTCTTATAACCCTGTGAGTTTGTGTTTAAATGTTCACTCTCTTGCACCTATCTCAAAGACACATGGCTGAGAGTCAGACATTCAAATGATTTAAATCTGCAAGCTCCCACCCATGCACATAGACTCACTTAAACAAAACAGGGTGATTTGTATGAGTAAGAATGAGAAGTTGCTGGCTACAAGCAAGAAAAGACTATCCCAGGAGCAGGATGAAAGGAAACGGAACATTTTGGTAGTTTGTCAAGAAGAACAAGTGGAGAAGAGGACAATGTGGTTGGGCAGTACCAAGTGAGAAAAAGCAACAAAAGGAAAGAGAACCCTGACCAAAGAGAAAGGAGAAGACAGCAGAGCAATTTGTAAAGAAATACTGGGAGAGAACCAGCCAGAGTAGATCAGATCACAGGGGAGGCAGAGATAAAATGGAGAGCTAAGTTGACTATGTGATTAACTTTCTTCTCAAAGAACAAGACATTAAACCAAAAGAAGGAGTTAAAAGTACCAAAATACTTCCTAGCGTTACTTTTCTATGTAAGGAGATGCTACAGTTGCAACAGAGTTGTAATGCAAACAAAGGAAGGTTGCCTGTGATCTCGTATGGATGAGGGAGAGGTGGAGGGGGTGGAAGGGAGAATCCACACAATACTGTACAAAAAGAGGGCTACACAGTTTTATGTGTGAGGAAAGAGACGCACTGTCAAATGTTGTCCATTTTATGAAAAATTGGAGAATCCGCAACTTACATTTGTTTTTCCTTTTAATTTGGTATAAGCAAATAGATCAGTAAGACTACAGCAGACAAGAAACAATTTTGCTCTTGAACACACCCTGAATCTTCTCCCTGCCCCCAGTTGGTTTAAAACAATGTCTGCTATTGAGTCCCTTCCAAGAAGCGCAATTTCACTGTATCTTTGCACTACTTATTACAAACCTTATTTTTCATTCATTTATACCTAGTGAAGTGACCTCACTTATTTCAATGCAATCACTCGATTTACACTTGGGTATGCACATTCGGAATCAAGCCCCTGTGGAAAGTGAGTTGAATGTTAAACTAAGCTCTAATCTATACTACACAGTTAGGTCTACGTAAGGTAGCTTATGGTGACTTGATTGTGTCAGGGTCTATACTACAGCATTGTCCTGCTGATATAAAGCCTTGTGTAGAATACTGGGATAAATGGACCTAAGTTACACTACTCCAGCTAAATAAACAGTGCATCTGGAGTTTATGTAGCTTAGGCTGACTTCACTGCAGTGCACTAGTGGAACACACTCGCCAGCTGACTTACCTTATTCTTTGAGGAGAGCTGGAGTACTGGAGTTGACAGCTGCAGTTGTGCAGCTGGGAGCTGGGGTGAGAAGACTGGGTGGGTGCGAAACAGAGAAGCAAGAAGCCCTGATGTTTCTCCCATCCCCGATCCCACCTGGGAACGTTGACCATTTTGTCAATTTCACAGCTCCAGCATGAAAGTAAATCTAAAATTTACAGACTCCCTGGAAACTAGAAAACGCCAGTGGCTGGACCCCATTCCTGTGGGGAACAGAGAGGTGAGAAGGTCTGGATGACATTTTCTCCTCCTAGTAGGGAACAGGGAGCTAGGGGGCAAAGCAAGCTCACTGGGATCCTGAAAGCCCATGAAGCAGCTGGGCTCCTGGTGGGGAGCTGCCCACAGTACCCCCTCTCTTAGGTTAGGGTTAGGGTTAGGTTAGGTTCCTGATGAGGACATGAGCTACCAGACCAAGTAGGGTATTGTGGACTGCAATGGCTATAAGTTGACCTAACATGGGTAGGTTTAAATGTTTACTGAAGGTATTCCCTAAGGCCTGGTCTATACTAGCGATCAAAGTCAGAGTAAGGGACATCAGTGCTAGCCTGAAGGCTCCTGATCTACACCCAGGAACAAAATCAGTCCTGATACACTCCTTACTCTGCATGCCAATGTGGAGTACCGGTGTTGATGGCTGAGCCCAGAGAGAGAGATTTTGCTGAATCTTCATGCATGCAGCAAAATCAATCCGTGGAAGACTGATCACAGTGTACTGACCCACCTCTTATATACAGACACACCCTAAATCTTCTGGGTGACAGGGTGGCCACTTAGCTGAAATGCAAAACCCTTTTTCTCAGCCTACGTTTCCCAATATCACGCCACCAACAAATTTCCAGAAACTAAAAGATGCAGGGAGGACAAAGAGCGAGAGGAGACCTTCGTATTTCTCACATATATGTAAACTGATGGAATACCACAATGATGGCAAGGTATAACAGAAAGACAGACAGTGCTGAACTACAGGAATAATCTGATTTAAAATTAAGTTTGTTAATCAAAGAAAGTCTAGATCAAAGCTAAGAACCAATGCAAGAAGGTAATTACTGTTTCTAATGCCTGTTTTGTAGCTGTCCTCTGGAAAAATAAAGCTCTTCCTACTCTAATTCTGTCAATCTGGATTATATTATGAGCATTAAATTCCCTAAATAAAGGTCTTAAATAGTGGACTGCACTGGACTTCTCTTGTTATTTACATCATCACTTATGTACACAGAGAAAGAGCTTCCCTGTATAAATTACACAAGAGAGTCAAATGAGTAATATTTAAAAAAAATCCCAATTACCCAAGAGCATATTACAGTGTTTACAGTACATGAAAACCAAAACTATGTATGCCAGAATAAAAGGCACAGCCCAACAGCAGCCTTCCAGCCAGCATGTTTCATAATCTCAAATAACTACTTTTGCAAAAGGTGTTATGATATTATCAAGAAGCAAGCGCTAGGCTGCTGAGTCACAGATGACACATTATAAAAATAATAATAATCTTATTTCATATATTATGTTCCAAGCACTTTTCAAAAATACTACATAATCAAGCTTCACATCTTGGTGAGGTACTAAAAACTGTCAGACCCATTTTTCTAGATTTGCACAAATGGAAGCCAAGAAATCAAGTGGCTTGCTTAAGACCTCAAAAGGAGTCAGCACTGCAAATAGTAATCCAGTTAATTCTTGTAGTAATACAGGTTGAACCTCTCTCATGAGGCACCCTCAGGACCTGACTGGTGCCGATGACAGAATTTGCTGGCTCTTTATGAACACTTCCACTGCTTACTGGGCTCTTAAAGATTTTTTTGGAGTAAATTAAAGCTAAACAACAGCACAGCACACTGAGAGCCAGGACTGGTGGCTGTAAATAAACTTTATAGGACCACTGGAAACTTGTCCACACCCATGATAAGTGGTCATCCAGCTAACTAAAACCATGCCAGATTACAGATGTTGCCACATGAGAGAGTCAACTTGTAGTAATCAAGTAACTATTGATTCTCATCTTCAGATCACTAAACCATCACCTCCATCCCTGCTTGCTCCACAAACATTATTTTAACCAGCTTCTCTCAACCTCATTAACTGCTCAAAACTACCCAGCTGTAAAGATTTTTATTATTAAATTATCATCATCATTAGTAAAAGAAGAGCAACAATAAGAACATCATTATTCCTTTCTATTTTCTTTAACAAAGGAAAAGAAAATATTTTCTTCAATGCCCAAAACCAAAGCAAGTTACATGTGCACTGACTAGATGTCTCAGAAGGTATCTGTAGATTTTATCTGGTGTGTTTGTTATAAAGTGTGTTTTTTAAATACAGTAAACTATTTCATATCTGGCAGCAGTAATCCCAGAGGTTGCTGGATATACAAATATTTTGGTTAACAGAGAGGTATACCTAGCATAACACTAAAGGAAAACAGGATTAGATATTAAAAAACAAGCAAAAATGTATGCAGAGTACTTTATTTACCAACAACTGTAGTATTGTACACTGTAAATTTATACTGTATTTGCTAAGGTGACTGTGAGAAGCAGAAGTGGCATGAATCAAATTTCATGCATAGGCTACACAGGTCAGTAGCAAAACACACTAGACACAACACTAGACACCGCACAGGTCACAAGCTTAACATGGCCTCCTTACAGCACCAGGCCTCATTCATATTCCAAAACTCAGCATCCCTTTTTCCAGGCTCTTCTACTTTCGGTAGGGTTTTCACGATACACAGAGCAAAGTAATGCTATGCTTTCTTTGCACATAGTATCTGAAGTTCGGGCCATAAATACACTCAACCTAATTCACCAACACAACTTCTTTCTACCAATCCAGGCCCTTTTCACATAAACCTGCAGAATTTGTGGTGTGTGTATTTCTGCCTTCAATAAATTGGAGCCATGTGTCATAGCGCAGGGCTACTTTCTGTGTGGGCTATCATTCCTACTTCCATAGCATTCTTCACCACACAGCCATGGAAGAACATGAACCTAACTAGCAGTATCTTTAGCAAATCCCATTTTTCCCACTTCCCGGGAGAGAAATCACATCCGCACAAAGGTTCTCTGGAGGAGATTCCATTTAAGATTAATAGTAATGGTATACATGTAAACCTATCATGCATCTGTGTATGTATCTGAGCAATTACATGGTTCTCATCACTGTATTATTATCTGAGCAACCAAAAGGAAAGTAACATTTGTCACATACAAATACTCCAAAACAAAACTGAAAACCATTCACCTCTCACTAGCGGATTTCTCATACATTTCTCTAGACTCTTCCCTGTGAGTATATTGCCTCCTCCTAATGTCTTTGATGCTATAGTAAGAGGAGACTCTATGACAAGACATGGTGGGGAAGGATTAACTTCAAGGGACCTACAGCAATTTATGCCAGCTGAAGTCTACCACAGGGTGTGCATTATATCATGAAATCATGGACATTTTCCTATATGTTATTTGGAAAACATAGTGAGCAGCTAGCTATAACAGGATAATGATAATAGCTAACTAGGAGAAAAGCAGAAAGAAAATGCACACTTTTTTTTTTAAATCAAACATGCAGCTAAGGAAACCTTCAGGGGTCGTAAAAGGTCAGTTTTATGTGACAATTTAATAAAATCAAGTTAATGCAATTAATACATCTTGAAGCTGAAAGGCTACTGTGAAGTGCTTTTATTTATTTAATGTTCCTCTTCTCCTCCCTTTTGCTCATTTTACAAACGTAACTCCCAAATTTTGAATCAACCCCCTGCATTCTCACAAATTACAATGGGCATGTCACTCTGCTAGCACTCCTAAATCCGCAGTTTAATTCCTGAATAACTGGATTATGTTAATATGTAACATGGTAGTTGTCCTATGGTGTTCTTTCATGTAGAAAAGTGAGCAGAAATACATTTAAGTATGGGGCGTAATTATCCTCATCATAAACATTTATATAAAATAATGGTGTATTCTGAGTTATAGTGACTAATGGTCTAGCAAAAAAAAAAAAAAAAAACCAACTAACACTAACCTTAATTATACCCAATATACATACATAGTTTACAATGAATGCATGTCCTAGATGAGGTTCTTACTTTATCCTACTGCTTCACCCATGGGTCTGGCCACACAAACCTGGATATGAAAGTTAAGTCCCGTACTTCCATATGTAAAGCCTCATTCTGCCACTCTTCCTTACCTTGGATTGGACCTTATTATGGAAGTAGTCTGGTGGATTTCACTTGTGGGTGTTAAGCATAAAATAAAGGGCTATTCACTGTGTAGAGAAACATGGAGGTGATTCAATTTAAGATTAATGGCAATGACATACCTATCATGCAAATGTATCATGCATATATGTATGTATCTAAACAATTACATGGTTCTCATCACTATGCATCCAAAAAGAAAGTAAGTTCCTAAGAATGAACTTGGCTCATTTTAAATCATTATAATGACATTGAATACACACACACACACACACACACACACACGGCTGAATTTACATGAAATATTAAATTGGAATCAAATAGTCACCTTCACATTCTGCCTTCTCAAAAATAAAACAAAATAGAGCAAAAAAGAGAGCTGACACATTTAACTTATCCCAGCAGTCTCTGGCAGACACAATTCCTTTCTTTCCTACCTATAATACCTTTTAAAACTTACACATGCCAATTTTATAACATGAACAAAAGGTACAAAGTATTTTACTTCCCTGAATATAGACCAAAACATGAATGAGGTTTCCTTCAAAACCTGTACCAGAAAACATCAAAAGAGTTGAGATCAACTGTGGCCAAAATGTAGGTAACTGTCTTTTTTTCCCCTCCAAAGTTTCTTAAAATGTTTTTAACTGGAGTAAATTAAGGTTTGTTTGCAATTGATTCTGCTGGTTTTGAACATGCACATTCTTCAGCTCTAACCAAAAAATACTTTGAAATTCACACCTCAAAAAGGAATAGTTTTGTGATGAGAAAAACACAGTCTGCATTTTTGGCATATATGTTCACCACATTCTCTTCAAACTCAGCAAACCCACATACACATAGAGAATACCACCTTTGGCTGAACTAGATTTCAGGATACAGAATAACTAATTAATGCAGAGAAGAAAGCTACAAAACTAAAGTACTTTTTTAAACTGAGGCTGATGACTAAGTGTCCATAACAAATTCTGCAAGAACAATCTTGCTTATAGATTGCTCCTGGTCCCTATGAAATCACTTAGGCTGCATTTACACTACAGTGAGCCTTCAAAAGAAGTTCTTCCAGAAGAGCTCTTCTGATAGAACTTTTCAAAAAGTGCATCCACACACAAAAAAAGGAGGATCAAAAGACTGATCTGCTCTTTCAGTAGAGAGCACCCACACAGCCCGTTCTTTCGAAAGAACAGGCCAGGGATCAAAAACTCCAGCACCATTGAAAGAAGGGCCCATGGGGTGGCTACACGCACTTTTTTATGAAAGAATTGTTTGGAAAAAGGTGCTCTCCCTCAGCTGGGAGAGGAAGAGGGCAGCTGGAAAAAGGGCCACATTTTTTCAATTTCAGATTGAAAGAGCACACACTCCACAGCTTTTTTTTTGAGAAAGACCCAGCTTTCCTGAAAAAGCTTGTAAGTGTAGATGCAGCCTGAGAGTTTTTTGATTAACTTTAATGAAAGACTGGAGCCAATACTATTTTATTCAAGCCACTTAAGAAGCTGTACACCTAAAACCAGTGTCATCCCACCAGCAAATATTATACAAAAACCGGTCTTCTGTGTGCAGAGCAAAACGTCAAGAAATCTAATTGGAAATAAAGAAAGAAGGTTATTTCTGTAGACACCAGAAACAAATCACTAAACAGAAGAAAGTATCTGGCTCCAGCTACCAAGCTGGCTACACTATAAAGGACTAAATAACCACAACAAATACTAGCAGACTGTGTAATGAATACAACCAATGCATTTAATTTAAATGTAGGAATCCCCACACACCCTCTCAGTCTGTGAAAGCATCGGTATAAATACACACAGAGAAACCCGCCTGAAGAGATCAACCAGCAAAGCCAATCCACAAAGACAGAAGCCCAACCCAATTGTGCTAAAAAGCCGGGAGACACTTTCAACTGGTAGCAAGGGTGAGGAAGGAGATGCCGCCCACTAGAGGTGGCTCTTCAGGTGGCAAGACCAAGAGATCTACAAGCGAAGCATATCGCTTCTAGTAAGCGCTCAGCTTGAGAGCTGGCTGTAAACAATGGTTCAAGAAACAGGCTGGGTGGGGTGGGGAAAGGGGGAGCCCGCCAGCCAGCTGGAAGTAGGGGGCCAGAGGAACTCTGCGCAGGTGGTGGCAGCAGAAGGGAGCATGTGCTGCTGCCGGGTGCCCCAGGAGAGGCCACCCACCGGACCTAGCCCGCCCTACGTGAGGCCCGATCCTGCCCTCCTGGGGGCTAAGGATTCTGCCATCGGGCCTGTCAGTAGCTCACGTGGCGTTGAAACTTCTCAGTTGTCCCCCGGGCAGCAACAGCCTCGGGCTGTAAATGAACGCAAGCGACGGGGAGGGGGATTTTACTGCTCAGCCCGCGGGACATTGACCCGGGGCGCTACAACAGGGCTGCGCCCAGGAGTCTCTCTGCAGGTCCCCGGCTGGGCGAGCCGAGCCGGAGGGGAGCGAAAGCGCCCCCTGGAGCGCGGGGGGAATGAGCCCCCTTCTGAATAATCCATCGGGGCAGGCTGGGAACCAAACTCTGCCAAGACGCGCGCGCGAAGCGCTTCGCCGGCCCGGCCAGCTGCAAAGTGCAAACCAAGTGCGGAGCCATCCCAGCGTGTGACCCCGGTCAGCGCTGGCGTCCAACGCTGCTGGCGGCGGCTGCTGCCTGCGCTTCCCCTCGGCCATCCGAGCCCTCGCCCCCCCGGGAAGAGGAAGCAGGTGAGCGCCCAGTTCACACACACGCCGGAAAGAGCGACAAGGGGGAGGTGGAGGCGGGGGGGAAGAGCCTGGGAAGTCACTTACCGGCTTTACACGGATCCTTATAATCTATCGCCTCCGCTTTATCCTCTTCATGGAAGTCGTAGGGGTAGTCGTAATCGAGGCCAGAGCAGGGGGGCAGCGCCCCCCAGGCAGTCAGCCCAGCCAGCCACAAGGCCACCCTCCAGCCGAGCATTTTCCTCCTCCCCGCAGCGCTCTCCCGGCTGGACTGGCACAGGAAGGCGAGGGCCGGAGGGAGCTGTTCCTTCTCCACCTAAAAGCTCCTCCGAACTGCCGCGGTGTGGGGGCGGCCCCAGCCCGCCGGGCAGACCGCAGAGCAGCCCACGGCTGCTGCAGGGGAGAAGCTGCCGGGTGGGCTGGCGGGGGGACTCACCCCTCAGGGCGTCTTCTCGCCTCTGGCAACCCCCCGCCAAACTTTCCTCCCGCGGCAAAGCGCTGCCCGCGGCCGCCGGAGCTCCGGGGCGAGGGGGCTCCTTCCTGCCGGCTGCCTCCTCCCGAGCGCTCCGCGGACCCCGTCGCTGCTGCAGCTGCTGCGGGAAGATGGATCCGGTGCGCACATCGGCAAACTGCCACGGGGGAGAGAGAGAGGGAAAGAGAGAGGGGGAGAGAGCGGGGGCTCGCGGGACCCCTCCGCGCGCTCCAGGGCTGGCTGGCAGCACTGAGGGGAGCGCAGAGAAAGTGCAGGGGGCGCCCTCCCCTCACGCGGCTCCCCCACCCCCATAAACCCCTTATAGCAACTACCGCCGCTAGCCTCCTGCTTACTTATTCATACACGCCGGGCCCGGAGCCGGGCCGCGCCGGGTCCGCTCCCCCGACAGCCTCAGGAGCGCGCGCGCGCTGCCGGGCGCCCCTCTCGCCATAGGGCTGGCTCCTGAGGGAGGCGACGCATCGTACCCTCCGGCGGCAGCCGCGCCGCACAGGTCAACTCTGCGCAGCCGAGGATCCGTGCGCTGAGGGCGGGGGGCGCGCCCTGTCGCTAACCGAGCGGCGGTCGGGTGCTCCCCCGGGGGCCGCTAGGCAAGGTCCATTGAGCCCCGGCGCCGGGCAGCCGCTCCAGGGGGAGCGTTCAAAGCAAATAGGGCCCGCGCAGCACCACGCTCCAGCCCCGCTCGCCTGCCCGCCCCACGTGGCTCCGCGGCGGAGTTGGAAGGGTTAGTCGCACGGAAAACTTCCCGCACGAGCCGCGGGCGCAGCCGCTCCAGCGCCCTCGCTTCCTCCGGCTTCCAGTCGGCTACTCTGTGTGAGTCAGCCCGAGCGCTCCGTCTCTCGCAGGCAGGGCGGGTGAGCGGCCGGTGGGTGGGTTTGAGGTTTTAAGCCAGCGAACGGATCAACGCGCAAAGCCGCCTTTGAGCTGATCAACCTGGGGAAAGAAAACGTGCTGCTGGGCGACCGGTAACGCGAGCCGAGTGCCCCTGTGTTCAGTTAACTCGCCTCCCCGCCCGCTGAAAGAGTGATTCCCATCCTGCAGCAGCGCCGCAAACTGTAAACTAAGGTGAGAGTTATTCCCTCCCCCCCGCCAAACTCCTCCTCCTTTTAAAATGCCCGTGGGAAGGAGGGCGGAGGAGACCAGAGGCAGGTAGCTGTGGGTTGCTGCTGTTCAAATCTCGTTATGGTGTTACATTTAACACTGACTTTTGAAAGGGTTGTGAAGATACTTGATTTTACAACACAGCCCTCCCAAGTCTGGCATGCCCTAGCAACTCCCCAGGGGAGATCGTCCCTCCTCCCTAGCCTGAGAACAGGATAATGCATCTACTTCTCAGAGGTGCAGAGAGGGCCACCCTGATAATAGATAAAATCCTATGGGACTGAACATTCATCAGCATTTGCTCCATTTTTTTTAAACTTCAACCTCTGGCCAGAGTGCAACTGCTTCTCAAGGCTTAGGCTGAATCTACACTACTAGATAAAATTGAATTTAAGGGAGTTAGTTTGATATTAAAACATTGCGGTCTTTGCTGTAAATACCATTAGCTCAAATTAGTGAACCCTAATACAATAGCAAAATGTCAATATTACCAGATGGGTATAGCATCAATTTCAAATTCAAAATTTCAAATAAAGGCCAGTGTGGAAGTCCCATGTCTTTAATTTGAATGTATTAGTCTCCAGAAGTGTCCCACAAAGCAATGCGGTGACCCTCCACATATGGCAGCTTCCTTCTCCGCTACTCTCTATCCAGGTGCAGGAAGGCGGTCACAGGAAGCCCACAAATTTTTAATTGAATTAGAATTTAAATTCAGCAGCATCCAGGCCTGCAAATATAAAGGTATGGACACATGATGGATGGAACCGGGCGGGGGCTGATGGGGCTGATAGCATAGCTACCCACCGCTACACCAATGTCTGCAGAGGACACACAGCACAGGGAACCTGGGCATGTGTGGGGGAGGGCTGAAGGCACAGCTGCCCGCTGCTATGCCAAAGTCCACATCAGACATGTGGCTGATGGAACTGGGCAGGGATGGACAGGACTGATGACGCAGCTGCCCACCACTATGCCAACATCCACAGGGGATGTGTGGCTGACAGAACCGGGCAAGGGAGGACAGGGCTGATAGCACAGCTGCCTGCCACTACGACAATGTCCACAGAGGACACGCACCACAGGGAACCGGAACGGGTTTGGGGGAAGTCTGAATTCTGTTACTGGGTGCTCTAATTCTGGGACAGTCCTTTCCATTCTGGGATTTAACATGAAACACCCATGAGGAACTGGGGCTATCATGTTTCAGATTGGTCACCCCAAATCAGCCAACACTGCTAAAAACTGGCTGTAACCTTCCTTAAGTGATAATTTACCAGCAGTTCAGTTTACTATGGGTTATAAAAGGCTGTGAGGAGCATGTTACATCAGCTTATAAACAAGCCTGAAAAACTTATTTTTTCCCTTTAAGCATAGTTTCCATGATCAGCAATCAACTCACAAAGAGGAATCAGAGACCTCTTGCATCAAAACCATCAAAGAAATGCTAAACTATGACAGCTTGTCTATCAGTATGACATTTTGGACTGATAGGCTGCATCTATTAACAAAAACAATATTCTACACAGGGGGCTTGTGCACCAAGTTCAGAACAAAAAACTAATTTCTGCTATTTTATATTACACTATGGCATATATTCTAAAATTATGCTAGTCACTTGTTTAGTTCACAAATTGTACTTTACTAATTTTGTCCCCAAGAGATTTAGTTTAGTGTCCTATTAATCAAACCTACTCCTGTATACAAAAACAAAAAAAATACCTACCTCTTGAATGCTAATTTTCTTTGTAGTTGCTGTGAATCCAAAAAACAAGACAGAACTTGTCCTGAACCCATAACACACATTTACAGCCAGCCACATATATTGGTTTAACCTTAGTAATCATGACATTTGCCAGTTCCTTTGTAGCCACTGGAAAAAGGTTGTACAGTATGTGATCTTAAATGTGCCAATCTCCTCACTGAGATGATTATTAGACTGTCTCACTCTCTTGCCAATGGGAGATTAACTCTCCCAGCAAGATACACACTGAGGTCATCCTCAGCCTCCAGCCGACAATCTGCCCCTGACCTCAGCATCATCAGAACAGCACCAGCAGGCTTGCCTCATGGAATTTGGACCCAAGTAAGAAAGATGCAGACATACCATGAGCCAAAAATATAGAAATAGAGCCTCTGCACCTGTCACAATAAATGAGGATAAAACAAAAATGAGTTGTGTGTGCATATAGGCACAATATAATGTAAATGTGTTTAACTAGTTCAATTCAAGATCTGATTTGTGCTTTGTTATTCGTAGCAACTACAGATTAAATTAATTTTTCAAATTTAAGTTTAAAATTCTTGACTTTTCTGACAGTTCCACAGCACTTAGACATCACAATGATGGGGATTCTAGGAAAAGTAAGCTTGAGACAATAGATATATACTAGTACTTGCATCAACCACTTTAGAAAATCCTTCCTCGTATTAATAGAAATTATTTTCCTGGTTTATTACCGAATCATTTCCTTAATACACTTTCAAAAGAGTATTCATCACAATTTTCAGTATAGCTTGTTTCTGGCTGCACAATTTAAAAAAATGCCACTCTAAATTAGGGGAAGACAAGGGGAAATCACAAATACATGTTTACCACTCCAAAATGGTCACAGTTCTGTTAGTCCATATGACAACATGATCAATCAATCAAAATCCATCCTACAACCGTTTCCAAAGAAACCAACACAGCCAAAGAGACAGACCGTTTAAGCTGGAAGGAAACCAACCAAAGGAACACAACAGCAGTGGAAACAACAAAAACCCCAACCTGCAGCATTTTTACTTTTCTCCAAAACGTTGAATATTTTACAAACACAAACATCTTAACATAGGTGCATTTGAATAATATACAAAACAGGTGGTGCCACACTTATTTCATCCTGTCTCACTACATAATTCACAGGAGCAAGGATATATAAACTCTTTGACCACAAAAAACAAAACAAAAAACCCTTCACCTATCATAGAAGTGTAAAAAATTGAGCATCGCTGCTCACTCATTTTTGTCACATCTCCTCCTCCTACGACTTTTTCTGTGTTTCTGCTTTGTTCTCAAATCTGCACTGAGCTCTAGGAGTATGTTTATTCTTAGGGACCTACCAAATTCATAGTCTATTCTGATCAATTTCACAGTCATAGGATTTTAAAAATAGTAAATTTCAACTATTCAAATCTGAAATGTCACAGTGTAGTAAAGCTAGGATCCTGACCTAAATGAGGATCGTAGGACATCACAGTATTGCCACCCTTACTTATGCCCTGTTACTGGCAGCGTCCCTGCCTTCAGAGCTGGCTGGCCTGACAGTGATGTCTGCTGGCCAGGAGTACAGCCCTGAAGGCAGCACTACTGCCAGCAGCAGATCAGAGGTAAGGATGGGCATGTTGGCACCCTCAGAGATGGCAAGCGGCAGCTGTTCTCTGCTCACCCAGATATGAAGGCAACACAGAAGTAGTGTTGAAAATGGCTCTGACCAGTTGCCTAAGTACGTATCCAGTTCAGTATGTGTTCAGGAAGCTGTCCTGAGGTGCTCATACTACAATGGATTATGTTGTTTTTAGTGTGCTGGCTTGAGCAGAGCTAGCATGTCTCTCTATCCAAACTGTTTGTGGTTCCTTGCACTTCTGTAGCACACAATACAATCCTATGAAGGTGAATGGGTTAACTTCCACAACAAAGTTAAGAACATGCCTAAAAGGTTGCAGGGATTTTGGCAGGATTTTCACAGGTGCCTCAGGGAGTGAATTCAATTAAAGTTCTCTCTCTTTTTGCCCACCTCCCCCCTTAAACTCCTGACATCCATGAAAGTCCCTAAAACACTTTGGAAGAAATATGAAAAATAAATTATATTTAATAAGTTTCAATTTCTCTCTTCATTGATGATACAGGGAGGTCGAAAGTGTTGAAGTAAAACACAAAAAATTCAAAGACCATTATTCAGGCAGCAAAGTCAAGAACTCTAAAGTTAGAAAACGCCCCAATGAGTACTGCCTTTACAATCCTAATTCAGGTCCATTGTGCATGCACTTTATGATACAGTCTTTAATTGCATGATCACAGTGCTTAATTTGTAATGAAAGCGGTGCCAGGGCTTAAGCTTTCTTTAAAAAAAAACACATAAATAAGTGATGCAGCAAGCCCGGAGTTGAATTGACAAGTATGGGCATAAGTAAGTAGTAACTAATTCTTCCATAGAACTGCATTTCATTCGGTGCATAGAACAGACAGTGCTCAATTAATGAATTGCTCTACAATATTTTGTTTTCTCCTCAATTTTCAATGTGCTTCTTAGACCTTATTTACAGCACACTATTCAAAACCTAGTCTTAAAAAAGGATGATTAATTTCCGCGTGGGTTTTGTATGGTGCTTATCACTACAGCCTGTTCCACAAATACTAATGAATTTATTTTCACAGTACCCCTATAAGGTGAAGGAATATTTTCCCCATCATACATGAGGAACTGAGGCATAAAGAGATCCAGATAAACAGTATCCACTAATTTTGGGTGCCCAATTTGAGGCACCTTGGACTAAGTTTTAAGAGTACTTAATATAAACTAGTTTTGTTTAAATGACGCTACTAGCAAGACATAAGCATTCTGTGTCCCAGGCGGGATAGAATTCAGTTATTTGGAGTAGCATTTAACTTCCTTAGCTGTGAAATTTGTCCTCTCTCTTCCTGAAATTCTTGGCATCATTTCGACACATTCTCAAACATCTGCAACAAATAAATCAGATCAGGTCCATATAGTGCACTGATTAAGGAAGGTCCTATGGAAAAAAATAGTGTGTGATCATGTAATTAAAAACTATCATCATGCATATGAACAAAAGGACCACATTAAGGTTGTACAGGCAACCCTGAGATATACTACACATATCTGAAGAAGTGGGTTTTACCTGCAAAAGCCCATTACCTAATAAATGTGTTAGTCTTTGAGGTATAACAGGTCTGCTTGTTATTTGTGAAGCTACAGACTAACATGGCTGCACCTCTGAGTCCACACAGATCTCTGCCACTTGATGCAATGAAGTGACTGGGAGCAATAGTAGCTGGTCATACTACATGTGGATCAGACTCAGAAGAGGCTGACAGCAGAGGATTGGTGACATTCAGGAATCCTGGGTTCCATCGCAGGCTCCAAAATGGATTGTGATCCACTGGGCACCTACAGGACTTCTACTTATTCCTCCTTTTGCCCTGTTCCTATCCTGACTCTTTCCCTGCCCCTCCTCCAGGCTACTCAGAACACACCATGCCAGCCCTTGCCTGTGACCTGTCCCATCTCCAAGGCCCCACCCCTGCTGGCTCCATCCATCCTTCCTCTGTGACTTGCTCTCTCCACCCTCACTCATTTTCACTTGGTTGGGGCAGAGCGAGGGGTGTGTGAGAGGGCTCTGAGATGGGAACTGAGATGAGGGGGTTAAGATGCTGGAGTAGGCTCAAGGCTGAGGCACATGGTTCAGGGGGATGATCTCTGGGCAGGGCAGAAAGCTGGGCTGTGAAAGGAGATGTGCAGTCTTGGCAGCACTTACCACAGCTACCCAGAAATGGCTGTCAGGCTCAGAAGGCTTCTTGTGCTACCTTTACATCTTGCATTGACCTCTGTTGGAAGACAGGATACTGGGCTAGATGGACCTTTGGTCTGACCCAGTATAATTGTTTTTTGGTACCATTAGTTAGAGTTCCTTGACAATGAGAGTTGCCAAAGTGGTGCTCAAGGCAGGGCCGAAGGGACTGGGTGGTTGCTTCTGGAGCCAGTGGAGGTGGCAGTCTGTCTGAACCCCAGCTCCCACTGCATCACTGACTAGACTTAATGGCCCAGTCAACAGTGCCAACTGGACTCCCCCACCCACAGGGTCTCTTTTTGATCAGGTTTTCAGTCAAAAATTGGACACCCAGAAACATTACTATCAGCCCCATCACCACAATGTGAATCTCCCTCCCCAGTAGCAGTGCGTGCGCACGGGCACACACACACACACACACACACTCCTTGTCCCAATCTCTTTGCCCCTCACTTCAGTTCTTCATCTGATCCCCCTCCAACTCCCTTCACCTCTTCCCCCTGCTCCACTGTTTTCCAGAGTCAGTTTCCTTGCCCAACACAGCACAGCCTCTCAGTGCACCTCCCAGTTTCCCTCTTCTCTTCCCATTGTTTTCCAGTTCCAGCTTCCATAGACACCCTCAGGTTGGTTGTCCCAGTCTAGTTCCCATGCCCCTTCTACAGGTGCAGTTCTTGTTCCCTCTCTATTGTAGTCAGGCACCTTCCTCGTCCAGGCTGGCTAGACCTAATAGGTGGATCACTGAGGCTGTGGCTCACTGCATTCTGCTTTCAGAAGTGGAATGCAAATGAGTGAGATCAAAAATGTAAATGAAGCATAGATTTACATATCTTGTCCCTCATTTGCATATTCTTGTGCAATTGCATTTCTGGAAAAATCTTTTCTGGAAGCAAAAACAGCCGTGTAGGCGGGGTTCCTTTGAAAACAAACCCAATTTTTGAAATAACCCTTCTTCCTATTTTGTTTCAGGAAGCAGGGTTCTTTCTAAAACAGGGTGTGTTTTTGAAGGAACCCCATCTACACACCTGTTGTCACTTCCAGAAAGACCGCTTCTGGAAATGCAAGTGTGTGAGATTATGCAAATGAGATGCAAGATCTGTTAATCTACATTTCATTTGCATTTTGAATCTTGCACATTTGCATTTCACTTCTGAAAGTGGCTCTCAGAAGTGGAATGCAGTGTAGATGTAGCCTGAGAGCATAGGAGAGAGAGTCTCCATGCTCTCCGTGACAGAATCTAGACCCACACCTAGCCTGGTCCAAACTATCCAGATCTACAATGTCAGGGAAAATTCTGCTCAGCCCTGGTTTGGTGCATGCCCAGTGCAGAAGTAATCTGTGAAGAATTCAGCTGCGAAAAGCTAAGAGGTTTCTTCTGAGCATGTGCTAACAGATTTTTCAAAGGTTTACAGTGTGACCAAATTTGGACCAGTTTTCACAGGAATGGCAAAAAGGACATCTCTGACAGAAAGGCCACCCACATGCCAAATTTCAAGTCTATTCCAAAACTGAATGGAAAGACAACTGCTTAGAAAAAAAGAGGTCACTGATTTCTAAAAGGGGAAAAGCTACATCTTTTCCCTTGACTCATTCTCATAAATAGCTGGACTGATATTGGCTGCTATTTAAAAAAAAAAATTCTGATGGAGACACCCAGCATGGATAATTTTAGCCCAATGTTTGAAATCCAGCAAACTTATAAGCAAGTAAAAACTGTCTTCTAATAGGAAGTGTCAGGCAACTTTAATAATGGTCAGTGCTCACACCTACACCTAAAACACAGTGATTGTGTCCTCTCTCCAGTTCTTATTTTGTATAAAATGTAAAAGTTAACACTATAGCTCTAAAACTTGGAGTTGACAGTAAAACAAATAAATAAGCAGAAACCAGATTGTTTAGTACAGATCTCTAAATCAGAAACTGCTGTTCTCTGGTGTTTGGTCAGCATCCCTGACACTCCTCAGGGAATAAATCAATTTGCACCAGCTGTGGACAGCTATTTAGATCCAGGGCCAGAACAACTTAATTGGGAAGCAATGGTCAGAGTTAAAGGAATCAGATTATCTTAAATATACACTTTTCTGAAGTAAACTCAAAGATCTGTATTCTGAGTTTTAGGAGACAACTTGCCATCTTTTGAATTAATAAAGAGTGCATGTAAATCTCCGTTTTTGCTGATGTGTTCTTCATTAGGTTTTTTGACTCTAAAAGAAATTTGAATTCAAAATAAAGAACCAAATCTAAATATTTGCTAAGTGAATTTAATATACTTAACAGTGGTAACCAGTAGGTTTATATTATTTTAACATCTGGCATGTAACATAGCCAATTCCTGCTTACCTTATTCATGAAGCCTGTAGAATTATTTGTGAAAATATATAAATCAAGCAAGATATAGCCCTCAACCTTTATCTCTAATCCTGTTGCCTCTTAAATTACTAGCAAAAGCATTGATTCCAACAGGATCAGGACAGGACACCAGAATTACGAATTTGAGCTTTGGGTTTATAAACTTTGTAGTTTCTTTGGGAATACAATGAATGTTCTTCCCTTTTGGAACAGCAATATTTTATATCTATAAAAATGATGCTATGTCTATTGTCCACTTTTATAGTCACAGCATTGTGGTCCTTTTAAAAAGTTGTTTAAAAGTTGTTTTCCTTTTAGTGTGGAACAAAATAACTTTTGTAATAGATTTTTAATTACAAATCTAGATTATTCAATACTAATAGCTTCCTTGCACAAGTATATTAACACTGAGACAGCAGTTTAACTCTTTGGTGAAAAACAATTTTAACTATCTCTGAGCTAAATACATGTTCAGTTAAGATACTTAAATTGTACTTTACCATCAAGTAATAATTGCATAATCTACAATATTTCAAATAGGACAGAGTAATCACTGAAGTCTCAAATGCCCATGAGCGATACAATGTTTTAAACCAACTTCATATCCCATCATGTTACTATATATGCATCATAGACTGCAAGGGTAAGCTGAACGTAGCGTGTTTGCCACAAAATAAGTTTGTGCAAGCTCACTTCCCCACAGCTCCCACTGCCACAGTGAGTGCAGGGAGACCTAAACCCTGCTGCCCGTCTCAGCCTATCCAGGGGCCCTCAGGATAACTTAAACATGGGGGAAACATCCCATCCATAAGACAGATGAGATGGATTCCACTCAATCCTCCGAAGTATGGGGCCTGGGTGTCTGTGCTGAATTGTTCTGTGTGCAGGACAGCTCTCCCCAGTGATAGACTGTGCCAGCAGTGGCACAGAGCTAGCAGCTGAAAGCCACTCTATCCTAGCTGTGCTACCAGTAGTGGTGCCAGGGAGCACGGGGCTTAAATTGCTCTAGGGCAGCAGGCACTACCAGGGGATACATGGGGGATGGTGTGCAGGCCAGCAGCAGGGCAAGGAGACGCATGCAGGAGGGGAGAATGCACGTCCCCTGACAACCCGTCAAGAGAGCAGTGCCCACTGGCCAACTAGGATTTGAGAACTGGCACTGGCCCTAATGTAAACTGAATTTAAAACCCCCAGTATAAAGCTTATTTTATGAGACACTAGTGTGTCAAGTGCTAATAATTAATAACTCATGTCTGAAGATTTAAGAATTATACTGTAGCTCAGAAAGTTTTTTTTTTCAAAGCAGTAGTTTTGTACTCTATATCCAATCACTAATGAACATTTGATGTAAGCAATACATATACTAATACACACACATAAAATACATGAAGTATATACATACTGCAGAGCCCAATTCTGCAGTTATTACTTCAGTGGAAATTCCACTCTGAGCATGTATGGTACAAGGAAATATATTTTTTAATCTTCCTATGCAACTCACATTACGCTCACATACTGAAATACTCACATTATAATTGATCCAAACCAAAATCCAAGATCTGAACCCATTGAGAATTCCAGCTCTGACCTGGACGCATTTCACATCTACTTTGTATTTCAATAATGAGCTGAACTAGAACCACAAATCTGAACCTGGGATTTTGCAAAATTTGGGTGAAGATCTAAACCTGGCATTTTAGTTCATCATTCTATAAAACTGTCAACAATCAGGAGGATCTTTTAACTTTAATTTACATTGAAATGTGATAGAAACAAAAGGATTGTGATGTTTTGATTGCTAAGGCTTGTTAAAATTGACTTTACTTTCCAACAAGCAGAAAGCGCTAGCTGCATGTTTGATCCATCTTGACACAGTTCCACTCGTGTTTCTGTGGATATGGCATGTACAACAGTAACAGACATGAGTTACTGGTAACAGTTTATAGGACAGGGTACATGTAAACAGATGAAAGCACAACTTCAAACACAAATGCAAGACAAACTTTACATAAAATCCCAAATTTCATTGGTTGCACAAATAAAATACGTAATAGTGGGAACTGACAGAAATCTTCCTGCGTTAAGGACATCAAGTCAAGACTTGGAACTTACTGGAATCATCCACCACTTGTGCAAATATGTCCGATTCCCAACCCCAGTATAAGTAAGTATCTATGTATACACAGATATGCTAAAACCTATCTTTTTCCCTTCTCTCCTCCTTTCAGAATCCAAGTAATCTATTCATTCATTTTCATTCTGATACTTCAAAGGAAGAACAAGGTGAATTAGGCCAGAATATATTTACTGAAAGCAGCATCTGACACTCAGGAATTCAAAAAAACTCAGAAAAGGATTGATTGACGTATTTGAAACATTTTTCCCATCCATTCTCCAAATTCTCTTTTCCTTCATTACATAAAAGCAGTTGCCTTTCATTCTCAACCTCCATCTTGCTGTTTTTATACTTTTATCTGTTTCCATCTAGAACTTATATAGCCCCCATCATCAGAGTATCTCTGTTTCCCCAGGATATAAGAAAAGCAAGTTACAGCTTCACCCTGTTAGTAAAATGACAACCTGAGAGTATAAAAAAACCAAAGTATTTGTTTTTAAAGCAGTGAAGAAATCATGCAGAAGCTCTCTCTTTCAAAAGAGTGAGGTGGGACTGTATTTAATATCAGTACTTTAAAAAGTAAATTGTTAGAAATTTAGTTGGTCAAATATTGCATAGAGGAAGTCCAAACATGCTACTCCAATAACTTGCTCTAAAAGTGCCGCAACAGCAATGCCTCTGGCAGTGACATGATCCAGAGAGAGAGATGTGCATTTATGAACTAAATATATTATTCATTTACAGTAGTATGTATCACTGGTTACTAAAAATGACATTATGGGACATATGGAGCCTGAACAAATCTTTAATATCCTCACTAAATGCAGCAGAAAAGTAAATCTCTCTCCTCTGTTGACTTGAGACATTTCCTGCAGCTGATCTGCAGCATATATTTTAAAAATCAGGTGCCTTTCCCCAAGACTTAAGATTGATATTCTGCATATTCGTGGTTTTCTAAAACCAGTGCTGCCAGGAGAGAAGAAAATGCATGGCACTAATGTGCTGTCCTAATTTGCGTGCTTTCCAAAGGATTACTCTCAGTTTGCAAATGATTGCATTCAAGCTGCTTTGCACAGATTGGGCATGGCAGCCTTGTCCTTGCTTGGCAGATTGATTTTTTGACATCCTGCGACACCTAGTGAAAGCCAAAAGTTGTCAACAGCAGCAGGCTCTTTGCCTCAGGCTTCGGCTCCTATTGTACATGCCTGGAGACTTCTCAGGGAGCTGGCGAGCACAGTGAGATCCTTACAATGCATTAATTATTTCCAGGCCACATATTGGAGAAGACGCCTGCCTTCATTCACCCCCTACCCTTGGAGTACTGAAGAGCTATTATAAAATATTATTGTTAACATGTGATCATTAACACATCTTATTAAAACAATGGTTTTATTATAGTGCAACAGTAAGAAAAAAAAGTCAATGAAACAATGTTGATGAAAAACTGAGGTGAGGAGCTTCTTTTGTTAATGTTACTGACATATGTAAACTCATTTTATTACATTCTAAACTGAAAGCCAGCTTTTCCACCAGTGGGCTCAGGCTCAGTTATTACATCTGCTTATTGCAGAGGTTTTGTTTCAAAATATACATGAATGGTTGCGAAGTGAAGCACATACAAAGCAGAAAAGAAATATGGCATTCCCTTAGCAACCCAACTTGGTCATATTGCATCTGTATAGTCATTTTTGTGTTTTTTAGCTGATCTGTTTATGGTTTTGCCTGTGTACACACACACACACACAAACTTCCAAGGAAGAAAATCATTTTCCCCTACTTCCTAGGAATATTGATCTTCAGTTTAGCCTTTAGGAAAACAGGGTCTTGAAAGAAGGAGGAGCATGCTGATTGGATATGTCTTTAAAGGAGACATGCTCTGTGATGTCTTAAAGATTCTGCAAAACTCCAAATTGTACCATTTTGGTCCCATGCAGTAAAAATCAACAGAATTGTATTGAAATTCTATTTTTGTGTATCATAGAAATAATAATTTAGAAAATGTACGTTGGTTAACCTAACTTCAAAGACAAAACCTCAACATTGTGACTGGCAAATTAGAATAAACTGCCTGTGTTTTGTGTTGCTAAAATCCAGATAAGGAGACTCTAGATTACAAATCTATACCTTTTGATAGGCGCTAATATGTAGATCTAACACCTTTTATTATTAAATGGGTTTAATTTCAGACTTTCTTTTAATTTCTCTTGGTCTGAATTTTGGCCTTCCTTATTAATTATGTGGAAATTTCTATGGGCCTTCTTCTGTAGGGCCTACAAGGTACAGAGCAGCAAATACGTTCTCATTCTGTATGGGGATTAGAGACAAACCATGAAAAGACTAAAAACTGGACTCTGCATGCTCTCTCAGGGATACTGAGTCATGTTCTAGCTTGATATCCTCTCCCACAGCATGCAGAGTGGATAGACAGGAAGCTGATGAAGGGACAAGGTTGTGTATTGCTACCAAAATACATTTCAAAAACTCCTTTATAGAGTAGAGAGTAGCAGATAAGTACATTAGAACAACACCATGGACTATGACAGCCCTGACAGATGTAGTATGATATTTCTGTTGTTGAGTTAGGTGGAATATTCCCTCCCACTTGGTGCAAGCACAGGACACCTCCAGAAATTCCAGTTAGTCAGTCTATGCTAAAGACACCAAATACAATGCACACCAATTACCATAGGTGCTAGAATTATTGTTGCTGAGGGTATTATAGCACCCTCTGACGTGAAGCGGTTTCCATTACATACATGGTTTGCTGTTTCGTACAATGGCTCTCAGCACTCCCACTGTACAAATTGGTCTAACACCCCTGCCTAAGAAAATCTGAACTGGTGAAAGTCATCATCATCTTCATCAACAACCATGGGCTCAGTGCCTGTTGGTGTCTGATGACTCTCCCACTATTTCTTCCATCTTACCCTATCCAGTGCAGAGTGGCTTAGTTTCTGTAGATTAGCTCTGCATCAATCTACTATATCATCTATCCATCCTCTGTGGAGTATGCCTCTCCTAAGCGAACCATGCATTATGCTGAATACCAGGGTCTTGATTTTTTGTTCATCATTCATTCTGCAAATATACCTAAATAGCTGTAACTTCCATTGTATAACCTTCTGCACAAGGTTCTCTTTCAGCTGTATCTTCCTATGTAATTCCTCCTTGGAGACCTTCTGCATCCATCCTGTTCTCAGGATCTTTCTATAACAACTCCTCTTGAATGCTAATATTCTTCTCTTCACATTTTTTTTATCACCCATGCTTCACACCCATACCACGTGCTGCTGAATACATATTTTCAAGACACTCAGCTTCATTCCTAAACTAATCTCTTTGCTTTTCCAGGTATTACCCATCACCTTCAAACTCACATTTGCTTTCACTTTTCTAGTCACTATTTCCTTCCTACAGTCTGTATCATACATTTTGTTGCTCCCCAGATATGAGAACTTCTCTACATTCTCTAGTTTGGTCCCATCTACACTGATCTTCCTTCCTATTTCCTAATCTCCAAATACCATTGTTTTTGTTTTTATCAATGTTCATAATCAGTCCATAACACTTCCTTTCCTCGTTTAGCATCTGCACCATATTTGCTAGCTTCTCGTCTTCCTCAGTGATAACTATATCATCCGCAAACTTCAAGTTGTTAATTCTTATCCCATGCAGAGATATCACTTCTGCCTCTTCCTTGATCTTGTCCATCGCTGTCTTTAGATGTGTGATGAAGATACTCTGTGATATCGGATCTCCTTGTTTCTTACCTCTACTCATTCTAAACCAAAATTCCCAACTCTCTGCATGTTTTCACTGCTGCCGCCGCATTGTCATGGATATCCTTCAACAACCATATCAGTCTGCTATCCACTCCGTAGAATTCCAATGCCACCCAAGTCACTTACTGATCTATACTGTCAAATGCCTTCTGAAAATGGATGAAGCAAGTGTAGATGTTCTTCTTTCATCAAGCTTTCTCTGCTATCAATCTTAGTGCCAAATATCTCCTGTATGGTACTTCTGTGTTTCTTGAACTCCACTTGCTTGACCACCAGATGTTCTTCTATCTGAGATCTTACTCTCTCCATCAGTATCATCATCAGCAACTTGCCTAGACGACTTGTTAGGGCAATCATTCTGTAATTCTTGCACTACAATGCACTTCATTTCTTGTGTTTTGTCACTAACATGGATCTTGTCCATTCCTTATGTGCCTTCCCTTATTTCTATGCTATATTACATAGTTGGTGTATTTCCTGAATTATACTTTCTCTGCCATTTTTAATCATGTCTCCCATGATCTTATTTCCAGGGCTCTTGTTCTTTAGTCATTTCACTACTACTGCCTCCTTCATATTTGTGTCACTCTCGATGCTCAGCAGAGATAGCTCTTTCAGTTCTTCAACCAGTCTCAGACACACTAGTCCAACTATGCTTTGTACAGATCAGTGCAATATCTCCTCCATCGCACATGCTCTTCTTGTTCATGAGCACATCTTCATTCTCACCTTTGATCACATCTGTATTAGCTGCCACTTCTCATTAATGTTCCTGATCATCTTATACACCTCCCTGGTCTTATATTCCCCATAACACCTCTCTATATCGTCACACTGCTCTTCTAACCATTTCGCCTTATCCTTTCTGGCCGCTTTCCCTACCTTGTTGCATTTCACCCTATATTGCTGTTCCGTCCTCTCAGAAACATCCCTTCTGATCTTCAATGCTCTTGGACCAACTTCAGGGTTTCCTGCGTAATCTGCTTCTTATTGATCTTCTCTTCTTCCAGAACAGTCTGCTCAATTGCCTCTTCTATTGCCATGGTTTTTCCTTCGAGTCTCTTATCTATGTCTTTCTCTGTGCCCGCATTCCTTATCTTCTCTTTGAGCACAGTTCTGTGCACATTCCCTATTTCTTCCTTGCCTAGTCTAGCTGCATCTCTTCTTTTCTTCAACTGTGTCTTAACTCTCTCTCTTGAATTTTATCTTGATATTTGTGATCACTAGACTGTGGTCTGAGTCTATATCTACTCCTTGGAAAGTTCGGCACTGCTGTACTGATGTTACCCGTCTTCTTATCAAAATCATATCTATCATGTTCTTGGACTTCCTGGTATTCAATTGCCATGTCCACTTCCTACAGTTCTTTTGTTGGAATCTTGTGTTGCAGATCACCATCTCATGCTCCATAGCAAACTCTAGTAGTTTCTCACCTTGTTCATTTCTTTCTCCATACCCAAACCTTCCCACGACTCTCTCCCAATCTTCGATATCTGTTCCGACTTGCGCATTTCAATCTCCTCCAATGATCAACACGTCTCTCTTCAGTATCTCCTCCAGCATCTTTGTCAAGTCTTTATAGATTATCTCAATCTCTTCCTCCTCACTGTCCAAAGTGGGTGCATACACCTGAATGATCGAGATGTTGAACGGTTTTGCTTCAAGTCTCGCTACCATCATTCTTGCACTTGGTTTGTAGTCTAAAAATGCTCCACTAGCTCTTTTGCTAAGAAGGAATCCAACTCCTGCCTCATGCTTTGTTTCATTCCATGGCCAAATGACTTTGCAACAAAATTATTATTTTTAACCTATCTGATTTTGTTCTGAAAGATTTGATCAAATCAACGAGCAAGTCACTTAAATAGAAAGAGGAGAGAGAGGACCTAATTTTAGCAGAATAATTTGGATTATCATGAGGTTGTCTACGGCCCTGTCGCATCCTGAAATGTGTTAAGTATTATGGTGACATCATCATGTTAAGGAAAATGACATTGCATTGCAATTTTGATAATGTTGCACTGTGTTGTCACATAGATCTCTACTTTGCACTGGGTGTGGCATCACAAATTTCTCCTAAAGTTTGTCCCTGGCGCTGTTTTATAACATTATTAATAAAGAGCAAGTGCTATTTATAGTCCATTTAACAAAAGAGCACAGAGAGCTAAATAGAGCAAGAAGCATTCTGCAGTAATAGCTTCAGCATTAGGGTAGAAATACCATTATGGTCTGCAAGTGCCAAGCCACCAACATACAGGGACATACCACAATTTTGACTGTCTCAAGACCAAAATTCTCAAGTGTATTGTATTTTAATTCAGCCACAGGTTTCACCCATGACATTTATTGAATATAAATTAGACCTGAATATAGTGTATATTTTTATGAAGATATATTTCTAGAAAATTTGTTTTTAAAGTTTTATTTAATTTTTATGCTGTTTTTCATTTTCCTCTCTGTGATAAATGTGTTGATAAGATGCAGAGAGCTATAGAGATTTATTTTTAGATTGTCTCAAAAGTATTTAGAAGTTCCTATTGGTACTGTAGAACGCTGAGCTTTCTGTAACTCTGCAGCTGCAGAATCTTGTCTCTCCTGTACATTTGCCCTTGTGCTGTAATATAAACAAAACAAGTATTTATAGCCATCCCCGTACAGGCAGCCTTGATCATTGAAAAAAGGGTAAGAAATTGCGTTGTGCTTTCTGTAGCTATCTGGGGTTGTTTCAAATGTTATTGTCAAGAAGGCTGATGTCATCTAGCCTATTATAATCTCTCCTTCTGTACATGACTGGTAAGGATTAGGAGAAGAGTACTATTTCGATGTTATTTTTACTTCTAATTGAATTTATTTCCTTTGTCTGACAGATTTAGAAACTTGTTCCTCTTGAATTACACCACATTGCTACTCTTGAGGTACAGTTACCAAACAAAACAAAAGTCAACTTCCCCATGACGGTCCTAGATGATGCAGTATGGGAAGGTGGAGAGCAGCCATCTGTGGGGAAGGAACAAGTTCTGAGCTATCTAGAAAAACTAGATGTGCACAAGTCCATGGATCTGGATTTAATGCACCCCAGGGTACTGAGGGAATTGGCAGAGGTCATTGCTGAACCTTTGGCCATTATCCTTGAAGACTCTTGGAGATCGGGAGAGATACTGGATGAATGGAAGAAGGCAAACGTAGTGCCCATCTTTAAAAAAGGAAAGAAGGACAATCCAGGGAACTATAGACCCGTCAGCCTTACCTCAATCCCTGGAAAAATAATGGAGGGAATCCTCAAGAAATCCATTTTGAAACACTTGGAAGAGGGGAAAGTGATCAAAAGTAGCCAACATGGATTCACCAGGGGCAAGTCCTGCCTGACCAATCTGATTAGCTTCTATGACGAGGTAACAAGCTCTGTGGACATGAGGAAGTCAGTGGATGTGATTTACCTTGACTTCAGCAAGGCTTTTGATATGGTCTCCCACAACATTGTTGTCCATAATTTAAGGAAATATGGATTGGATCCTTGGACTATAAGATGGATAGAAATCTGGCTTGATGGTCAGACCCAACGGGTAGTGGTCAATGGCTCAATATCAGGATGGCGGTCTGTTTCAAGCGGAATGCCGCAAGGCTCGGTTCTGGGGCCGGTGTTGTTCAACATCTTTATTAATGACCTGGATGAGGGACAGGATTGCACCCTCAGCAAGTTTGCAGATGACACGAAACTAGGGGGAGGGGTTAATACATTGGAGGGTAGAGAGAGAATCCAGAGGGACCTGGATAAATTGGAGGACTGGGCCAAAAGAAATCTGATGCGGTTGAATTAGGAGAAGTACAGAGTCCTGCACCTGGGGCAGAAGAATCCCAAACATTGTTACAGGCTGGGAACCGACTGGCTCAGCAGCAGTACTATGGAAAGGGACCTAGGGGTTATGGTGGATGAAAGGCTGGATATGAGTAAGCAATGTGCCCTTGTAGCCAAGAAAGCTAACGGCATACTGGGGTGTATTAGGAGGAGCATTTCAAGCAGATCTAGAGAGTAGTTATTCCTCTTTATTCGGCACTGGTGAGGCCACATCTGGAATATTGTGTCCAGTTTTGGGCCCCCCAGTATAAAAAGGATGTGGATTTGCTGGAGCAGGTTCAGCAAAGGGCAACAAAAATGATTAAGGGTCTGGAGCACAAGACCTATGAGGACAGGCTGAGGGACTTGGGCTTGTTTAGTTTACAGAAGAGAAGACTTAGAGGTGATTTAATAGCAGCCTTCAACTTCCTGAAGGGGAGCTCTAAAAAGGAGGGTGAGGAACTGTTCTCAGTGGTGTCAGATGGCAGAACAAGGAGTAATGGTCAGAAGTTGAAGAGTGAAAGGTATAGGTTAGATATTAGGAAAAACTACTTCACCAGGCGGGTGGTGAAGCAGTGGAATGCATTGCCTAGAGAGGTGGTGGATTCTCCATCCCTTGAGGTTTTTAAGTCCTGGCTGGACGAGGTTCTGGCTGGGATGACGTAGGGGTTGATCCTGCTTGAAGCAGGGGGCTGGACTAGATGACCTCCTGAGGTCCCTTCCAACCCTGTGATTCTGTGAAAACAAACAAGCAGTCACATAACACTTTAAAGAGTAACAAAATAAATTATTAGGTGATGAGCTTTTGTGGGGCAGAGCCACTTTTTCAGATCTGGAGATAGTGCTGTATTGGAAATAGTGCCACTCTGTTACTAGTTATCAAACAGGAAATTTACAGGCACCACATGTAATGGGATTCTATCTAATTGCAATATTTTAAATAGTTATAGAATGCTTTCCAGATTTCAAAGGATGCTTACACACTGATCTTACAAGCATAGACAGTAGAAATGTAAATGACCAGCAGTAGACTGTCTACTACATGCACCTTCTAGAGGAGTCTTGTAATCTGTAATCTGGCACTCTTTCATCTGGCAACCTCCACAATCCAGCATGGTTTTAGTTAGCCAGATGACAGTTTATCATGGGTGTGGCCAGGTATCCCAGGGTCCCATAAAGTTTGTTTACAGTCACCAGTCCTGGCTCTCAGTGTTCTGTGCCGTTATTTATTTACCCATAAATGTCTTCTAAGAGCCCAAAAAGCAGTGGTAATGCTGCTAGACCATATTGACCTCCTGTCCTCCATCAAATTCTCTCATTCAGCACCAGTCAGGTCCTGAGGATGCCAGATGGGAGAGGTCTAACCTGTAGCCGACATCACATTCTAACAGATTTTTGGAATATTAAAATGTAGACTGAGTAAAGCACTAACCATTTTAACATAGGAAACAATCCTGCAACTAGGGAAATGGAATGCAGCTATGCTGCAACTGGGAATGGAATTTCTCTTGGATCTCCCAGGTTGCACACACTCCAGTGGTAGTGGCCATCACTCTTTCCTGTGTGCAAAATTCGTCTCCCTCTGTGCTCAGCCAACTTTGCAGGCCAGTGTATCATATGACAGCTCACTCTCATCTTGAGGCTTCTTCTTAAATCGTGATTGGACAATTTTATAACAAATGCACTCAGTTTAGTCTGGAATTGTTTCAGGGCACTCCCATGGCCTGCATTATACCAGTAATCCTTGCTGGCACTTTATTCTTCTCATACTCTTTGAGCATCTACTATCAATGAATAGGCCAGCAAAGAGCATGCCTGCACTTCTCAACTGGATTGTGCCTGGCCCTTTTGGGGGGTTCAAAGTGATTAGGTAGATCCTTTGCCTTATACTGATCTCACTCCCTTCCTCCTAAAACACAGCCAAGGCTGTGACTTCATAATTCTCCAAAACCGCTCTCCTAAAATGCTTTTTCTCGTTTTTCCTGCTTTGTGTGGAAACCATGAATACATCTGAGTTTGTACAGACTCAGCTAGCCGTGGTGACTGGCTGTCTCCATAGTAGTGCTATCATATTTATTTGCTTGCTCTGTCCTTCCCCAATGGAACAGCTTCAAGTGTTTTAAACATTTTTTTTTTAAATTGAATACAAATTTGTTAGAGAGTCTGGATAAAGTCACCACAGAGCTAGAAAGTGATCCTTGAGGCCTGGCTGAACTAATGAGGAGAGACTGAAAAAACCAGAACACTGACTTTGGACTTCAAAACTTTTGCTATTAATTTTATGGTGTCCTATGTTAAGAGAACAAGGGATTATTAAAATAAAAAAAGTTAAAATTGTGGAAACCTTTTAGTACCTAAAAACATCTCTACAGAATAACATAACCGTTTTAAGGTCAGATATGTTGAGAGCATCCAAGACTGTGGATGATCTTGGAGGTCTGGGAATCTTCTCTTTGCAAGGATATACAATTCCTGTTTCGATTCTTTAAATACAGCAAGGTATAAATCTCAAAACTTATCACTAGTCAGGGACTCATTTGCATCTCAGACCAGTGTAATCTTGGAGCAGGCACTGCTTCTTACTATGTGTTTATTCAGTTTCAAACATAGAGGGAACACCATCTCAGTTGGCTAGGCTCTCAGTAAGTCTCAGAAAACTACATTAAAATTATTCCTGATGCATACCAAATAAGAGAGGAGAATTAAAATTGGTGGCTTCACTAGAGGTTAAACATATTTGTAAAGCAAGAGGGAATCAGGACTGAATTACAATGAGATTGTAATTGGGCCAGGTGTAAAAGACTTGTGAAATGTGATACTGCTTATATCTGGGAGCTGTTTGCCTTGTTTTGTTTAAATTCCTTTACAGATCAAAGTATGCTAGATAAAGTTTCCTTTTTAACCTTTTGACAAGGAAGTTCTTCTAAAGTGTAGTTTGATACACAGTGAATACTACAGCAGGAGACATGTGAAACAAATTCTCAAAACTAGTTAGCAAAACTCTAATAATAAAGCCATTTCCTTTGGACAGGGCTTTGGGGTTTTTTTGTTACAATGAGGCTGTGGCCACACAACCCCTCCCTTTCAGAAGGGGCATGTTAATGAGGCAGTTCGGAAGGTACTAATGAGGTGCTGACATGAATGTGCAGCACCTCATTAGCATAATGGCAACTGCATGTGATTCAAAATTGCTGCTTTTGGAAAGCGCACCACCCATGTAGACAGGAGCCTTTTGAAAGGACCCCCTGACTTTGAAAGCCCCTTCTTCCTAAAACCAAATAGCATCTTCCCAACTGTCTCATTAACATGCCCCTTCTGAAAGGGAGGGATAGTGTGGCCACAGCCTGTGTGTTGAAGACTAACTTACTATTGTTAGTAAACATATTTGTTTGAAAGCTTGGAAAATCCTACGCGTACCATAAACATTGGAAAGTCAAGAACTCAGACATCAGCAAATGCCAGAATTCAGGTTCTTTGAACAAACAATTTAGGTCCCTTGTGCATATGTGTTATAATAGAATCTAAGACAGGTATACTCTTTAATTATATGATCACATACTATTTTTGACGCCATAAGACTGCTGCCTCATTCAGTGCACAGGATATATATTTAACAAGCAGCTATTGAATATTTTGTTGTTTTCTCCCCATTGTGAAATATGTGAACAAGGACTTATTTACTACTCAGACCCCAAGTGTGGACAGTATTAATTTCCTGCTCTTTTCTATGGCACTTGAATAACATGGTGATCTTTTGCTTCATAAACATTAATGAAACTGCTGTCAGACTACCCTATGAGGACAGGGGTTGTTGTTCCTCTTTATAGATGTGCACTGAGACCTCGAGAGAGCATTATAACATGTGTCTACTAGCCTATATGACAAGACTCAGCACAGCCCCTGGCACGGGTGCCAACAGTGGCATGTAAGACGATTTTCATTGACATGCAGGGCAGGAGTTCAACCCCCACCCCTCTTCCCCCATGCAACAGGTAGCTTGTTCAAAGCCATGCTGCCCGTGGATTAACAAAAGACCAGCTAATGCTACCAACCACCACTTAAACAGTAAAGCTCTGCATCTCCATTTATTTATTAATGAAGCTGTTGTAAGTAGAACTGTTAGTGACTTTAAAAAGTATCACTAGCACTCAGACCATCAAAGGTCAGATTTCAGCATTCCACCTTGGAAAGGTCTGACCCCTACAATTAGAGATGCGTAAGACCTGAATTTTTGAGATCATGGCGTATTATATCAGTTTAATTGTTCACAGCACAGCTTTCATATTAAAATATATTTGAGTTGTAAATCAGATCCCACATGTCCGAAGTCAGGCACCCAGAAAATAAGGATCCAACCAAATCAAGGTTTGGTTTATGTGACTTGTCCAACATCCCGTAAAAACTATAGCAGAGGCAGAGATAAAACACAGTTATCCAGGGCAAGAATCAATTGCCTTGACACCCACTTTCTGCAGCCTCTGCCTCATTCAATACACATCTTTCAGCTTCAGCTACAATTGAGGCAGGCATCCTGCAAACTGCAGTCACCTTCATTTCACAGTGCTGATTCACTCTATGAGCATTGCTTATCCTGTGCACTGGAGCTGCGTCTACACGTGCACGCTACTTCGAAGTAGCGGCAGTAACTTCGAAATAGCGCCCGTCACGTCTACACGTGTTGGGCGCTATTTCGAAGTTGAAATCGACGTTAGGCGGCGAGACGTCGAAGTCGCTAACCCCATGAGGGGATGGGAATAGCGCCCTACTTCGACGTTCAACATCGAAGTAGGGACGTGTAGACGATCCGCGTCCCGCAACATCGAAATAGTGGGGTCCTCCATGGCGGCCATCAGCTGGGGGGTTGAGAGATACTCTCTCTCCAGCCCTTGCGGGGCTCTGTGGTCACCGTGGGCAGCAGCCCTTAGCCCAGGGCTTCTGGCTGCTGCTGCTGCAGCTGGGGGTCCGTGCTGCATATACAGGGTCTGCAACTAGTTGTTGGCTCTGTGTATCTTGCACTGTTTAATGAAAGTGTGTCTGGGAGGGGCCCTTTAAGGGAGCGACTTGCTGTTGAGTCCACCCCGTGACCCTGTCTGCAGCTGTGCCTGGCTCCCTTATTTCGATGTGTGCTACTTTGGCGTGTAGACGTTCCCTCGCTGTGCCTATTTCGATGTTGGGCTGAGCAACGTCGAAGTTGAACATCGACGTTGCCAGCCCTGGAGGACGTGTAGACGTTATTCATCGAAATAGCCTATTTCGATGTCGCAACATCGAAATAAGCTATTTCGAAGTTGGGTGCACGTGTAGACGTAGCCTGGATGAGGCCAGGTCCCATGAAAGAGGTAAATAAAGTCTGTTATAATGCATAAGCACACATGAGCTGAATTGAGGTTGCAGACTTGAATTTTGCAATTTCCTATCTTTTCAGTGAAGAATTTTGAAATCTTAATGTAGTTTAATGTAATTTTGGTAATTTTAGTAAGTCTTTAACAGAGCAAAGTGAAAAAAGTAACTCAAATGTCAGCATGTGGGATTATATTCAGTTCCACGTGGTACCTGAGTAAGGTTAGAATCTTTTGTTCCAAAGCACAAACCTCTTCTTATTCAGCTAAGAAAGTAACTGATAACCAATAGGAGGGAGATGAAGAACATATTTTATCACTGAGATTTACAGCTATTTGGTTATAGCAGAAATGGTGAAACTATGGAATTTTGGGTCTAGTCCAGGCTCTATGGGGAATTTAACCTTCCAAACTCTGTCCTCCAAACCCTCCTCCCTTCTTTCCTGGCTCATTATGAGTTTCATTGTTCTAATCCATGTCTCTCCTACTTTCCTGTGACTCCAGGTTCCAGTTCACCACCCCCAACTTCTCAAGCTAGTCTCTAGTCCCACTGTCTTCTCTCACCGTCACAGGCACATTGCCCTTCACTCTTTATTCCAGTCAAGCAGCTTCCACATCTCCTTCCACCATGCCCTTCCTTTCTCTACCCCTTCCTTCAGCTCTTTTCTTCATATTTTAAGTTTGTCTTATTTAGAATGTAAACATTTTGGGGCAGAGACTTGGGGAAATCCTCACCACCACTCCAGCCTCTTTAGATTCAGTAAAAGAGCCAAAGTGGCATAAAGGGGGCCTTAAAAACACTGGTTCCTCTTGAGGGAGGATTTCCCAGTTCTATCACTGCAGAAGACTGCCCCTAAAAGTGCCCATCAAGGAGCCTCTGGCAAGCCCTGGCATGCAAGGAGATGTTTGGAGGTGATTTGGGGTGGCCTGCACCGTGCTGTACCACAGAGATTTCAGAAAGCAGTATTAGGGCAGTGTAACTTAGACAGGGCCCCTAAGAGCTGTCTAAGTTACATTGGAGGTCTTTGCATACCTTGGAGGATCCCAGAAGTGGGAAGGATCAATTTCCTTCTTTCTCAGAGCTGTGAATTGTGTGTACAACTCTAGGAAGTGAAGTACAGAATTTCAGCCTGTGTCTTATTTTAAATTGCAGTAAGACACCATGCAAGATTATGGTGCTTTATTAACTTGGTTCTGTCGATGAGTCATTTTATTCTTGGTGTATAGGAACCATATTAGAAGAGGCTGATCCTCTGCCAAGCATCCAGCCTGAACAACTGAGGAGGAATGTACTTCCGGGCTGCAGGGCTGCTTTGTGAAGACTCCTCCAGTCCATTCAATTTTATGAGTGCTCAGCATCACTGAAAAGTAGGCACTTATCTAGATACTAAATGTAAATTTGTAAATGGATATATTAGTGTAGGCACTTACTGTATCTTTCAACACTTATGAATAGTGGTTCTCTATGCCTTAAATATTGAGTCTGTTCTGGTATGGCTATGGTCTGAAGAAGTGGGTCTGTCCCATGAAAGTTCACCTAATACATTATTTTGTTAGTCTTTAAAGTGTTACTTGACTGCTTTTTTGTTATGAAATCTAAGTTTTGTTCTTAGGATTGAGTTTCTGGTTGGGGGCAAGGAAGGAACAACATTATTATTTTGTACTTCCATACCAATGTCTGTCAAAGGATCTTTAAATGCTTTGCAAAAATCAGCTAATTAAGACTCTCAACAGCCCTTTGAGTACAGATATAGGCAATTTCATCTACCACTAAACAGTAGTCAGACCTAGGGTGGACTAACAATGCCCAGAGACTCTAGCAATAGTTTAGAACCAATAAGAATATAAGAGCGGCCATACTGGGTCAGACCACAGGTCCATCTAGCCCAGTATCCTGGCTGCTGACAGCGACCATACCAGGTGCCCCAGAGGGAGTGAACCGAACAGGAGTGATCTCTCTCCTGCCATCCATCTCCAGCCACTGACAAACAGAGGCTAGGGACACCATTTCTTACCCATCCTGGCTAATAGTCATGAATGGACCTAGCCTCCACGAATTTATCTAGCTCTTTTTTAAATCCTATTATAGTCCTAGTCTTCACAGCCTCCTCTGGCAAGGAGTTCCACATTTTGACTTTGTGCTGTGTGAAGAAGAATTTCCTTTTATTTGTTTTAAACCTGCTGCCCCCTAATTTCATTTGGTGTCTCCTAGTTTTTATATTATGGAAGCAAGCAAATAATTTTTCCTTGTTCACTTTCTCCACACCACTCAATTTCATATACCTCAATCATATCCTCCCTTAGTCTCCTCTTTTTCTAAGAATAAAAATAGTTTCTTTAATCTGTCTTCATAGAAGACCCATTCCAAACCCCTATTCATTTTAGTTGCTCTTTTCTGAGCTTTTTCTAATGCCAGTATAGCTTTTTTGAGATGAGGTGACCACATCTGTAAACGGTATTCAAGATGTGAGCATGCCATAGTTTTACATAAGGGGAATAAGATATTTTTGTTCTTATTCTCTATCCCTTTTTTATGATTCCTAACATCCTGTTTGCTTTTTTAACTGATGCTGCCCACTGCCTGGATATTTTCAGAGAACTATCCCCAATGACTCCAAGGTCTCTTTCCTGTAGCTAAATTAGACACCGTCATATTGTATATATAGTTGGGGTTATTTTTTCCAATGTGCGTTACTTTACATTTATCCACATTAAATTTCATTTGTCATTTTGTTGCCCAGTCACTCAGTTTTTGAGAGATCCTTTTGAAGTTCTTCATAGTCTGCTTTGGTCTTAATTATCCTGAGCATTTTAGCATCATCTACAAACTTTGCCACCTCACAGTTTACGCCTTTCTCCAGATCATTTATGAATAAATTGAGTAGGATTGGTCTGAGGACTGACCCTTAGGAAACGCCACTCGTTACCCATTGCCCTTCTGAAAATTTATCTTTTATTCCTGCCCTTTATTTCCTGTCTTTTAGCCAATTCTTAATCTATGAAAGGATCTTCCCTTTTATCCTATGACAAACTAAATTTACGTAAGATGCTTTGGTGAGGGACCTTGTCAAAGGCTTTCTGGAAATCCAAGTACACTATATCTATTGGATCCCCCTTGTTCAGCAGAATGCCATATACAAGAAACTTCGGGGAAAGGTGGGATGTGGTTGCCAGAGTTTTGTTAGGACACAGAGATTAGCAGTCTTATTCTTAAGAAAGGTGTTATGTGATCCTTCATGCCCACTTGTGGTTAAAGCCTCAGTTTTACATCTCCAAAAGATATTGGGTCATGTTTACCTTGACATTCTGGCTCCTTTGAGAAGCAGAGATAAGTGACAAGAGATGGAACAAAATTCTCTCAGTATGGACGAGCTATCATGGGTGTATAACCTCTATAGCCAACCTTTGCACCGACCTTCCCTACCCAACCTACCTAAGGAATGTACAGCAACAGGGAGCAGCATGATCAGGGAGCTCTGGCCATGCATAGCTTTTGTATTTTTTTTTCCAGACAGCCCTGATAGCCATCTCCTGATTTCAACGGTATAGTACACAAACACATGCACATATGTATGTATATATTGTATTCTAATTATTTAATATTATGACTGCATGTCACTCCACATTGTGAAAGTATGTTTACTTGAAAGATCCCATCTGTATAAATGTATGGTAAAATAAATTGCAGACACGATAGGAGGGTATCCCAATAAAAATCAGGCTCAGTTCAGCCTTGGTATAAGAATGAGCAGCTTCATTCACACAGGGTAAAGTATATATAGCTCACTATTTGGTCTTGTACAAAAACTAAAAGATACACGGGTGAAGGCTTGCTGCACAGAGATAAGGGGCTGCTGACAAAGAGGGAGTTTTGCTGGCAGAACCACATCTTCACTGCTTGTTTTCCACCATAAATATGCAAATGAACTGTTTGAATATGCAGATGAGCGGCCATTTTGCACTTTCAAGAATGCTCATTTACATTAAGCTGCCAGCACTAGGGGGGTGAGTGTAGCACTAGCCATAAAGAATAGGTGGTTTCCACTGCTTTTTCTGAGGCAAAGAGGCTGATTCTGAGAAAGGGTCAACTTTTCACTACTCAAAGACAGTCTGAAAATGGTGGGAAACAACCTCAAATGAATACCTAAATGATAAAATGATAAGATAATGTTCAATAAATTATGATCAGGCATTTTTAAGGAGAAAGGGGACTGTCATGCTGCATGAATAAGAATTTAAATAAGTTTGAGATGGAGTGAAGAAATAAGAGTATAGCATCTTATCCTGACCAGTTTTTGTATTGTTGGTGTTATTACTCTGCACTGTTATTGATAAAATATCTAGAAAGTTACTAAAATTCAGAAGATACTTCTATAAAATTAACAAAATGGGAGTTTCTCTACAAAGTTTCAAGGCTGGATATTGTGGGAGTATGATTAAATACCAGGGATACAAATAGTTGTACAAATGAAAACTTCAGAGCATATGAAAACTAGCATGACTTAGCATTTTGAAGAGGTTAGCATCAAAGGTTTGAAAAGTATAATTGGACAGAGTTAAGCATTTTTGTTTAGCAAAGTGTAGGAAATACAGTAGAGAGAAGAAAAATTAGGTACTGCAAATCTAAGTATAGTCCAAGAGCATCAAAAATTTTCTTCCTATTTCGGATGAAACCTATTAGCTGTTGTAAATAGTATTAGCACTAATCTTGAACCACTGTAAAAGGTTCAACAGCAGTAATAACTGAAAGTATCTTGCTATTAGAATGAAGATAAATGTTCACCACTTTTGTAAAATATCATACAATTTGTTGGGGGAAAAAAAGAATGCTACCAAAAAGAATCAATGTATTCTAACATTCTTTTTTTTTTTCCTCTAGAAGAAACCTAAAAAAGTAAGCCTTTTTATAGCAAATGTAGAGAATAAATTTTTAAGTTTCGGCCAAGTCTTTTGCCAACTCAATAATAAAATGCAAAGAACAATTCTGAACTTGCAACCAATCCTTTCACATGCATGGAGACACTGAAGAATTGGTGCCATTTGAGCACATATTTACTTTTGACCCACTTCCACTGTTAAGCATCAGACAGGAAGGGAAACAGTTTTGAACAATTTTTAGGGTGATCATCCATCCTGTTTTTTTTCCGGGACAGTCCCTTATTTAAGCTGTCTCACAGGTGTCCCAACTTTAAGAAAATGTGCAAATTGTCCCATATTTTGCAGGGCTCCTGTTCCCCAGTACCTCGTGTCTCGGGGCAGAAGCCTCTTACAGCCAGGGAGTTCCTCCATAGGGCAGCTGCCCCATTCCCCAATACACTACAGCAGCAAACCCTTCTGCCAGTGAGCTCTGTCATAGGGCAGCTGTCTCATCCCCTGGTGCCCAGCAGCTGCCTTGTTTCCTGACATCTTATGCCTCAAGGAAACAGCCTTTCCTGTGGGGAAGCTCCTCCATGGGGCAACTGCTCTGTTCCCCAGTGCAGCAGCCCTCTCTGTCAGGAACCACTGTCATGGGGTGGCTGCCACAGTCCCTGGCACCCCCTTGCTGAGAGGTTGCAGAGCCCCCATCCTCATGCTCCCCCCAACCAGGAAGTTGTGGAACCCCCCATCTCTGGTGCCTCACCATGGGGCAGCAGCCCCTTTGCCAAGAAGCCCTGACAGGGGAGAGCAGCACCCCACCCATGGAGGCCAGTGTCCCATATTTGCCAGGCAATGTGATCACGCTAACAATCTTCCACATAGGTCAATGACTGGTAAGAGACGGGACCGTAATGTATTGAACGTTTTTAGAAGACTTTACATGTAGTACAAACAGCATCTTTCTCTGGGGTCTTTCCTTTTGTAGAGTATATCACAAAAATCCCTGTTGGTCATCCTATCAGCACGTTTCCTTTATAGTAATGCACATGTACATTAACATAGAAAAGACTTGAGATCATAGCTCTCTGGAAAACCTAACTGTATCAAAAATGGATCACACACCATAGATCTAAAAACTACAAAGGCATATTATAAAGCCAGCTGTACAATAGAAACTCCTTCTTTTAGCATTTTATAACACAGCTTTTCACATATCTGTGCATCCTGAACATTTTCAATTTCAAAGCATGAGTATGTCCTGATCTTACCAAATGAGATATTATTGTAGTTTTATCATGTACAGTGGACTGGTATTTCTTATCAGTAAACATCAGAGTTGGCTATTAGTTCCTGACAGTGCAGTGGAGTGTTCTGTCTGATTTCTTTTGGACTAATTTGTAAATCAGATAGCTGGAGCTGTTTTGTTTTCTGTTGCCACAAACAGAAAATGTCTTTTGTTTTCAAAGTGTGGGTGGTAGCCAAAAGGTAATCAGTTGAATGTCTTTTCCTGTATATGGCAGGTTGCATTGTGTATGGACATTTAAATTTCCAGCAAGTTTGTAAAACTTGAATTTCATAATGGACTTACTTTATGGGAAGAATAGAAGATATTTTCTGTCATGACATAAAGCCATTTATCCACATGTAACCCCAGAGGCACTGAGACCACTGACAAGGGAGAGTGAAATCTGTGCTCTATAGACTTAGCTGACCACCTCCTGGGTTTTAGCCCATGCGATAGAGTACATGGCTTCAAAGCCTAAGGTCACAGGTCCTTTCCCTCCAATCCCATTCCACTGGCCTTACACATACATATATGATTCCTAACAGTGACTCTCACACACATAAACACACACAAACACAGAGCTGGTACTCTGCTGGCTCCCTGCCCCCGGCAAGTACCAGCACAAAAAAAGCACTGGTTACTAAAGGGTGCAAAATTGTGCAAAGAGCTGTAGAAAGGAGCTTTTAAGGAATGCAGTCATGAACCCAGTTCTGCAAGGTGAAAGAAACAGAAGCTGATGGCATACAAGTTACAGAGAGCACTCAGCACAATTTAGGATGCGGTCTTCCTTTTACACAACTTGACATTAGGGTCATAGGAAACCATTATGAAATACTGTACTGTTGAGTACTGTTTTGTCAGTTCCATGCAGGTGCACTACTACCCTCTACAGGACAGAGCATCCTAGCTGCGCAACTGCATTAATTTGTAATTGTTTTGTTCTCTAGAAGCAACCCCACACACTATTCCTAGTAGCAGATTTTTAAACAATCTCTCTTCCAAGGAGCATACTAGGTATTCCTTTGCACTTTGTACAGCACCAACCACAGGCCAGCCTTCAATAATTAACACCAGTAACTTTGTGTAAGCATTCTCTCAAAGTCTATCCATTCTGTAAGACCTCTCTGTAGAATATCTGCCCCACTTCCCATTACCCACACAGAGACATGTCAATCCTTCTTACGTTCCTAGAATGGAGAGAACTGAAACATCTGACATAACCTAAGAATTAGCTGGCATAAACATTTCTGCATCCACAAGCAGGTGTCTAGTGTGGCTTAAAAAGGAGCCTTGTATTGTTACAAAAGGTCTTACGCTGACATCCTATTGCATATCATCTTTACGGGCCACTTCCTCTGATTTAAGCAATAACTTTAAAGTATTTCCAAGTGGTTATCAGTTTGTTTTCATTTACAATTTAAACACGCCTCAGTGCGTATGGACTTTATAATGATCACATGTTCCTCACACCTACGTCAGAGATACAATCTTGGACTTTCATCTGCAGAAACACAGGCATCTACCACCTGAGATGAAGGAGAATCTCGGTTCACTTTTGCTTTTATCCTGCTGACAAGCCAACCAGCAGAGGGCAGCGTTATTCATACAGTACCACCAATATATTACACACATTAAGACAAAACTCATCTCAGGATTCAAAGGTTTACCAAACCCCTCCACATCTAAACAGGTTATAATGCCTTCTGAAGGAAAGGGATGCAGGAGTCTGAAACCCTCATAAACCCCCACATCTTTGGAAGCAAACAGCTAGTCCCACTGCAATGAGTCCTAGTCCTGTCATGAGGCTGAATATCTGGGAAAGCCCAACAGTGTGGTCATCATTCTGTGAAACAGGCTCCCAAGGGAAGTAATGGAAATTCCATCATCTGAGTCATTTAAAATTAGAATGGACAAAACAATAATCAAGCATATACTACAGGAAATTATCCTTACAGAGAATGACACCAGACTTTCCCATCTCTGTGATTCACATAGCTGAGACCTATTGTTATGTTCTCTAATCATTAAAAGCAACATGTGCTTTTTCAATTGTGTTTTTTGTGGATAAACTAAAATAAAAACAACAAGAAAAGAAAGAACAAATTTCCTTGTGAGAGAGAGCATTCATAGTTGAGCATTGTGTGCACCTCTATCTCAAATTGGTTTTGATCTGTGCAAGGTGACATTTAAATCAAGTCAGTTAAACCACTAATTTTAAATCTTTGTCTTTTTTAAAAAAATCACTGATTTAAATTGGATTGTTGTTTTGCAAAACTAAACTGAAAATGTTTGGTATTGCCATGTTAAACTAAAATGTATTGAACTGAATTATATGTCCTTTCATTAAAGGTCAATGCTGGCATTTTATTAATTTTTACAGAACTTCAATAAGCAAAAAATAAAATAAAATTTAAGAGAAACCCTGAACATCCCCTCCTCCCAAAATAAAGGCCTTGATCCTGGAAACACTAAAGAAGGTAATGTTAAGAACATAAATAATCCCCCTTAATTTCACTGAGACTACACATGTTCCTAAAGTAAAACATGTGCCTAAGCGTTTACTGCATCTGGAACTAATTTTTTGTTGTCGTGGTTGTTAAAAACTTTCTTCTAAGTGCCATAAAACCTGTCACTCCAAAAGAAAATTGATTCAGAAGTAACAATGAAACATTACTTAGACTCTCAATACATTAATTTGAGTTTTGTAATCCATTAAATTTTTTAAAAAATAGGACCATAAAATTTGGTGGTGCTTGAAGATATAGATTGACATCACTGACAGTTGGGTGCTTTTGAAAATTCCACAGGGTGCCCATCTGTATAGAATCACAGATTCATGAGACTGGAAAGGGCCTCCAGAGATCATCTAAACTCATCTAAGTCCCCTAAACTCATGGCAGGACTAAATATAATTTAGGCTACGTGTACACTATGAGATAAATTCAAATTTATGGCAGTAAGCTCCATATTACAATGACATTGTCTTCACCATAAATGCCATTAACTCAATTGAGGGAGCACTAATATCAATATCATAATATTGTTGAAACCGGATGGGTGTAGCATCAAGTTGAATTTATAAGTTTGAATAAAGGACAGAGTGGAAGCACCAGGTGTTAAAATCGAATTCATTAGCCTTCTGAAGTGTCCCTTATGTATTGCACAATAGCCCACAGTTCTCCATTCTCGTCACTTCCATCTCCACTGCTCTCCAGATGCTCAGGAATTAGGGAACAGAAAGCCCACAAATTTGAAGGCACCAGGAAGCCCATGACTGTGGGGTTATGCTTATATGAGAGACTGAGAAACTTCTTCCTTTCTTTGCTATCAGTGCAGTGAGCACATCTACCCATTCAAAATAGCCCCAGCACAGAGTACATGGTTTTGTCTCTACCTCTGCAAGCTGAGCACTTGGATTTTTTTTTTTTTTGTCCCCAGTGCTGGCACCAGCTGCTGCCCCACCACAACGTGCAGCAGCTAGGCTTTTGGAGAGGTCATGAATGAAAAGAGGCTGAAAAACTTATTTTCTGCAGTTTAAATTTGTGAAGGCCCCCCGCCACCCCTCCCACAGGCACTATGCAGTCAGGGTCATTCCCACACCCAACCACACCACGTGGCTCGCCCCTGACCCAACGACAGGGTATGCCTGGTGTTCAGTGAGAACCATGTTGCTAGGCAGCACCATATCTTGGCTCACATGCTGTGAGGGCTCAAAGGGCAGGAAAGATTTTCAGGGGCTTGCTGCCACCGGGGGGACTGCTTCACCTGGCCCCCAACCCCACAAAAATATTTTTGGGGGCTTGCTGCCACTGGGGAGAAGTATTCCCCAGCAACTAAGGTTTTCAGGGGTCTTCTGCCATTTGGGGGATCATTTCATTTCAACTGGCCCTGCAGCCACAGACCCCACATCCCTCCCCACTTGCCAAAATGTGTTTTCAGAGGATTGCAGCTGCATGGGGACCATTTCAACTGGCTCTGCAACCATGGTCCGCACACCCTCCTGCACAAAAAGACTTTCAGGGAACATGTCAACTGGCCCATCATCCTCTGATCCACCCAACCCTCCT